>NC_134593.1:53428438-53742605 GCF_037038515.1 Microtus pennsylvanicus
AACTTAGGTTGTCAGGCCCATTAACCAGCACCCTTGCCAGCTGAGCCACCCTTATCCCCACCCTCCACTTAAAATGTTTTAAATGATGCTTTGTGGTTCCTAATGTTCAACTTACACTTGGTTTGTTAAATGTACTGCTAGGTGTGTTTCTTCTAGCCTGTGCTACTGTAGACGGAACTGTTTCCTTACTTTCATTTTTGGATGGCCCATTGTTAGGGTACACAGATTTAATTGATTTTTGTGCATGATCTTGTCTTTTGCCACTTCGCTGAGCCTATTTGGTTAGCTCTAATCATTTTTCAGAGAACCCTTTAAGTTTTCTTACATATGATATCTCGCATCAGTTGTGAATGGAGATAATCTGGATTTATTATTTATTTTTAATTGCCCTTGGCTAGACTGTGTGTGAAAGCAGTAAATGCGGACATCATTGTCTTGATCTTTCCAGTGTTTCATCTATGTGATCTTTTATCCTGTCATCCTGGCTGCTAGATGTGAGTCTTTCATACCCGGTCCTCCTGAGGATGGAGCCATTCCCTTGGATTCTGACTGTGACATGTGTTTTTATCATGAAAGGATGTTAGATTTTATCAAGTGCATTTTTGCATAGAGAGAGCTAATCATGGGTTTTTGTCTTTCTTTCTGCTAAGCTTGTGTGTTGTGCTGGTTTTCATGCTAAGAGAGCCCCACTTCCGGGTTGTTCCCACTCATTCTGGTCTACAGTTCTCTACGAGCTGCTGCATCCGTTTACTAGGGTTTCGTTGGAGGCTCTACAGTTTGTAGTCATGATGTATATATGTGTAGTTTATTGTGATGTCTTTGGTTTTGGTGCTGAGGCAATGCTGTCCTCATAGGAGAAGCTGGGAAGTGTTCTGCTCGCCTTGGAGTGTGATTTCCATGTTTCCATGTTTGCATCTTGACTCATTCCTTACTAGGCTGGCTGTACTCATTTGTGAATATTTGTCTGTCCTATTCAAACGCATTCTGCAACTACTCACTTCTACAGAGCTGCTCTTTCTGACATTCCTTTCCTCACCCAGAACATCTCCTTTTATTCAAGTTTTGGGGTCATCCTGCCGACCAAATTCACAGACCTGGCTACTCAGCTAAGAAGTTCCATGTAGGCAGTTTTTAAGTTTTGAATGACTTCTCTATTATTGACTTCTTAAAATTCATTCTCCCCCCATTACTGGTAAAAGACTGTCCATAGCTGTCATGCTGAGAGTATTGTTAGATATTATTTAACTTTTAACATATGCTGAGCTGTTTACAGTATATTTAGTATACACCATGACAAACTTGGGCAATATAATAACAGCTGATATACACATATGCTTTGGAGTCTATCATAAAAATTATATAAAGATTGGCAGGGTGGATAAATCTTATTAGCAGTCTTATAGGTGAGAAAGAGATTCTTAGAAATGCTAAATACTTAGTCAGTGCATCTTACTAGCTCTAGCCCACACATTTCTTCCTACACCACATCTTTCCTATGGAAGGGATGGAAAATCTTCACTATAATAAGATGAAAACAGTAAGCACCATTTTTACCGATGATTAGTGTTTTATACCCTATTGATTTTTTAACCTGATCTTTTCATGCTAAGATAATCAGTAAGGCTGGAGTAAAATACTAGTTACTTGTACGTATTTTTCAATTTAACTTACTCAATAAAGCCGTTATTACCTGTGAGTCCACTACAGGAAAGAAGGCATCTATCTAAAGCAACATCAGAGAGTTTGTAAGCCAATGAGGTGTGACATTTGGTCAATTGTCTACCTTAAATATCTGAAATATGACTCAAGTCTGTGTTAACATACAGCAGTCAGGCAGTGTGTGCATGTTCTCAGGGCTATCTCGGGAGCATTAATTCTGATGTCAAACCCATCACTTTCTTCAGCTGACATCTCCAAGACAACCACTCAGCAGCCACATGAGTGTTGAGTGGCCTCTTTTCTCCCACCAGGCTGAGAAACTCTTGCAGCCTCCTCCTCTCTGCCTTGGGGCTTCCTCTATTTTTGAAATGCATTTGGCTCCTCTGTGCTTTTGATGGTCCAACCCAGCCCCGAGCTCTCTTCGTTTTCTCGGGTGCTTTGCTTTTCATCACTTCTCTGGTTTCCCCCTCATCCCATGCCAAGTATAAGCGAGACGAAAACAACAAACTCCTTCCCTTGGCACGGGCAGCAGCTTTCCCTACCCATATCCTTGAACAAAATGTCTCATTCAAGGGGCACAGGGCTTCTGCTCACAGTCCACTGTTAAGCATGTCAGAAACACACTTTCTGCACCAAGAGTGTTGCCCTGGAAAAACCTGGCCCAGCTGTGAAGATAGTGCCATTTTTTTTCCAATTTAGTGGGTATGCAAACCATAACTGTACAAGCTATAAAAGAAATGTGCAATAAAGAGCGGTGCAGTCAAGCGCCATGGGTGTCAAGAAAAGGAGACTCCTACTTCTGTATGGGAAGAGCAGGGCAAGCTTAGTGGGGGACACCAAAGATGAGTCTTGACTCTTGATGAGGGGATGCATCTGTGGTCAGCGGTGAATAAAAGAGAAGAGAGAATTTGGTAATTAGGAAGGAAAAACAACTTACATATTTCACCTGGATCTCGAACTGTCTCATATGCAGGATTCACATGGGATATTGGGGAGGAACTAGTATATCCAGGACAACCAAGCCCAGCTCAAATAGACTCTGAAGGGTTGCTTAATGAGATTTCATTTCCTAGGCTCTGACAAAGGGTCATGATTTTGTTTTTATCTTTACTTGTTGGGGTTCAGGGGGGACCTTCTATCTTATAGAAGCAGGATTTGCTGGGGAAGGACTGATCTAAGCTAAGGCTTTCATCAACGAGGGGGTACGACTGTTACCACGGAAGGACGTGACTGAAGCAAAGTTGTGTCCTCCAATCTGAACCAGAGGCGCCAGTTTCCCAGGCTCCACAAGTCAACTGTCAGCTGTGGGTGATTGACTGGATAACGGGGAAGGAAAAGTGACTCAGGCTGGTTATCCTGGGTGAGCAGGATAAAAGTAACGTCATTAGCCTGAGCCGCAGGGAATAAGACACCTTGGGAGAAGCTAACGAGAAAAGTTACCCCATATGTAAACAGTAGATTTATGTCTCTAAGACAATGGGGCAGCGCTTGCTTTTCATCTTCCAGACAGGCAATAATTTAAGAGAGTCATCAACACTAGGTAATAAAGAAGGATTTTCAGAGATAGCTTGAATGGGTTTTATCAAAGAAAGCTCATAAAATAAGCCTAATGGTAATGGAATTTCATTAAACACTATCCAATGTATAGTTCTAAAGGCCAGGTACTTTGTAAAGAAAATTAGAGTAAAAACACGCACTTTTTGTTTATTCAGACAATTAACGTTCATTAAATTCTTCCAGGGATATTGCTGGGTTTATGGTTAGAAGTTTACATACTTGATGAACTAGGTGATTGCTTTTCTGATTGGTTTTAATTATCGGAGTTTGTTTTCCAGCACCTCAGAGAGATGTACTTCTGTGTAGGGAAGGACATGGGGATGAAAGAAACGGGCTCAGAGCCTACGATGGCCCGAGGCAGGTGGCTGAGTGTTCTCTATGCCTTTCCACTTGAACTAGTGGACAGTCAGAACGATGGAAGCTAAGAATTACAAAGTCAGGATCGTGCTGATACGTACTCAGTCATGTCTTAGAAGACTGTGAGCTCTTCTTCTATGCTTTGGGTTCTATTCACATATGACAATAATACCTTGCCCTTGTGGGGTCCTAGAAAGACTTAGGCAATCGTGTAAGTGGGTATGTGGGTACTTGGGAAAAGACAGATGTTCCTGTGCCGTTTCGTGCTCACTATGCACTTCACTTAAACAAGGTAGGCAAGACCGGGGGCAACAAACCCAAGCATAGAGATATGGAGAGGTGGGTGCTGTCTTTCCAATATTTGTTTGCCCAAGCACCTAGACCACTGACTCACAGTTATCTGCTGACATTTTAGGAGATGCATTCCATGTTGGTGTAGCAGCCCCTCTCCTGACCTCTGTGACACGTTTCCTTCCCTGAGTGGCCTTGTTCCTTATTCCTGGGTTCTGTCCAGCAGGTGCCATAGTTCGCCTTTCTAAGACCATACTAGTGAGTCTCAAGACCTCTCTCTCCCAAATGAACGAGGCAGTGTTTAATCTGCCATTTGTGCGTGTCAAGGAGGCAATTCTAATATAAAATGCCCAGGGCCGGATGTGGTGGCACACATCTACACATCTACAGGCCCAGCATACAGGAGACGGGGGGGGGGGGGCAGGT
Organism: Microtus pennsylvanicus; assembly: GCF_037038515.1. Taxonomy (NCBI): domain Eukaryota; kingdom Metazoa; phylum Chordata; class Mammalia; order Rodentia; family Cricetidae; genus Microtus; species Microtus pennsylvanicus. The sequence continues at coordinate 53,432,729 of NC_134593.1, forward strand.
ACGCAACAAAGGTTCGCCTGGGTTAACTATCAAGACCCATCTAAAGCAAAACACAAGCCCAATTTTGCTTCTTCAGTTTTCCCCACTTCAGGAAATAACTGTTATTTTCCTGGCAGTCTCAAACAAAAGCAGGCACCCTCTGTGATTATTATTGTTTTCTACCACTTCCGATCTGTCAACAGTGGCTGTTTGGTCAACTCTCAAAATGTAGCTCAAATATGAGTACTTCTGATACGCTCATTGTTTGTCTAGCTTCCTTCTACATTAACTGGAACCGAAGTTTCCACATACCCCCGGTCTCTGGGGTTCTTTTGGTGTGTCACTATAAGATGCACATTGCATAAAATCAAATTTGTAACCCCTCGTGAGTGTACATTTGAGTGATGTTAAGGATATTTACATTGCTGCCCAACCATCACCCACGTGTCAGCCTAAGACATCTTATCCTCTCCAATAGACACTCCCTGGCATACTAGTTACTTACCCTTGACTTTACCTCTGGGAATTTCTACTGCCCTCACCATCTGCCTTCCCATCCTTCACTTCTGTTCCTTCTCCTTTCTTCCCTTCTTCAATTCTGCTTTCCAACTCTTGTCCGTTTTCAATAGTCTCCCTATGCAGCCCGACTGACCTCAGTGTCTTGCTGCTAGCCACTAGACCCCCTATTCTACTGCACTGTCTGTCTCTATGAATTTACCTGCTCTAGGCCCCGAATTCATGGAATTGAATGTCGCATAGAATCGTGCAACATTTGCCATTTTGTTTATCCACCCATATTGTAGTACAAGTAAGAATTTTGCTTCTTTCCAAGGTCAAATAATGACCCTGTTTCATTGTTTTACTTACAGATCACATTTTACCCACCCGTTCACCCACTGATCGGCACATGGACTGTTCCTACTACTTAGCTACTGTAGAAAAACTCTGTCATTATCACAGAGTCCCTAATTCTAAACCCAACTCACTGCATAAAGTGGTGACTATCTAGCTTTGGGAGAAGTCACCAGATGTTTCCACAGTAGATACAGAGTCTTACATTCCTATAAGCAAAGCACAAGGCATCCACTGCTTCCATAGCCCATTTAAAAGTTGTTATTGACCATTTATGCTGTTATAATAGCTATGATATAGTTACCTATAGAGTCCTCAAGGAAACAAGTAATGTCTATCAAAACAGTAGTGCTTCCCAACTGTACTCAGGAAGATCCCAGGCTTTACCATCATCTACAAGACCAGAAGGAATCCAAGACACCATCGTGAGTCCTTCAGCTTCCTCTGCTCAGGCCCTCCACTCTTGCTAGTCTGTTACTCTGTCTCACATCATCACGTGGCTTCTGTGTCACTCAACTTCACTTTGTTTCTGACCAAACATCACTTCTTTGAGGGGAACATCCTCAGATCCCAATCTGGAGACATTATCCTGACACCTTCTCCTCTCCCTTATCACTCCCAAGAAGATACAGGCATTTCCTGCTGACCACCCTCTCTCTCAGTAGGCATGTCAGCACCACGTGGGGAGGGGGCTTACAATCACTCACTTTTGTGTAGACTGTAAAGGCTATTATTAAGAAAGCATGACTTATAAGGTTACTAATTTTGTAGGGTCCTGTCTTAAAAAAAACTTCATTATTTTTGTAATTTTTCATTATAGATGCCCAAAGATTCACTGATGATCAAATATAAAATAACTAATTGTCTTTCTTTAGGAGAGGGTATAGTTTGATAGCTTTATTGACTGATTAAGCAACAATCTTCTGATATGCTGAATAATAGCAAGAGTATCATGAAGGGTTTGTTTGAACCTAGGAATTTGCTAGAAATTTAAGGCTCCTTCTATATACTTTACCCAAAATCTGTAGAGTATTTGTTTGTTTTTTTTGTTTGTTGTTTGCTTTTTTGTATTCACTTTTTTCGGTGGTAGAAAAAGTCAGTGGACTCTTTATTATTACTGTGGTGTGGAGTTCAGGAGTTCTTGGTAGGGCAGGTCTATTTCTCCTTCCTTCACCACCACAGGCTTCTGGTTTTTCCAGACGGCACTGGCCATGCAGATGGCTGTTGGGCACAGATCAGGGTGGTATTTGTTTGTCTGAATGTATTTGCATTTTTAAGAGAAAAGAAAATTTAAGAACCCAGGAGAACAAACTAGCAAAGCTACACAGCAAGCAGACAGTGAGATGCCCGTTCAAATGGAGCACTGTATGCATCCGAAGGCTTTTGCTCAGCTGCCCACGTCATTCTACAAAGATATCATCTTATTCCACAGAGGAGCCATACTGAGTAATTTAGAGGCCACAAGCGGCAACTGTCTCTTAACCTCCATCGTAACAAATATTCTTCAGTTAGTGTTATGACAAGGCACATTCCCACAAGTGTCATTAAGGAGACATCAGTGAACATGATGTGGTGTCCCCATAGTTGTTTAAGGTCATTACAGAGATGCAGAAGGAGGAGCTACCTTTGAAAGTCTGAAGGGGACAGAAAGTCCCCTGAGGGAGGTGAGAGGAGCGAGTTCTGACTGGAGAGGAGAAGCTATATAAAGGGGGTGTTCAGAGAAAGAGGTGCCATCCTAGGCTCTATGGACCCCTGAGCGATGGTCTAAGGACCCAGGGGACTGAAAGGCACGTGGTCAGTATGGTAGAGCAGTGCCCTTGAAATTGAGAAGAAGGCTGGAGGAAGTGATGCGAAGGGTCACTAGCTGCTTTTGTGCAGACTTGGCATGTGATGCTAAGTCCTGAATTATCTTCTTTGTAAAGACCACCTCTCTAATTTTCAGGAAAACTCTCTGAGATGGATATTGTCCTGCACTGTTTATTTTTGCACTGTTGGGTGGAGACTGAACGTTTTTGCGTGCTAGGCAACGGCTCCACCACTTTTTCTACTTTTATTCCGGGCCCATTTTTACTTTTTATTTCGAGTCGGATTCTCACTAAGTTGCCAGGCTGACTTTGAAGTCTTTCTGTAGCCCAAGCACACCTTGGATTTGATGTCTCCCTGCCTAAGCTGAGCCTGCAGGCCTGTTCCAACAGGTCCAGCTGAAACTAGGGGAGAGAGAGAGAGATTTACGGGGACCCTGGCTGACTGGGTAAAGATTTTGGCTGCTGTGACAAATGATTGTTTTTTTTTTTTTTTGTTCTGAACATGCTGTTTTCTTTTTTCAACTGACTTGGGGTCTCATTGTAGGTTTTTGTCATTGTTAGTCGAGACAGGGTCACTCTACATAGACCTGGATGTCTTAGAACTTACTATGTGGCCCAGACTGGCCTCAGACTCACAGATCCACCAGATTTTTACCTTCTGAGTGTTGTGTTACAGTATCTTAACCAGTATAGGTGTCACCCAGCTGAAGAAGGCATCCACCATCACTTTCTCTAGCCACATGCATATCACAATGAGTCCACTAGCCGTTAGACACTCCTCATGAGATTGCCATTGTTCTAGTATCTCTACTGACCTGAAGGCCCACGGTGGACCTCCTTGCTCTTGTCTTGAAGGACTTACCTTCCGTACATTAAACTCCCACTTGGTAACTCAAAGGGAAAATTACGAAGTTTGAGAGCTGCTCCACAGTCTAGTGACATTAATTAAGGAGCCCGGAGCGTCTATAAATTATCTTCTGCTCTCCCAACTCAGAGCTAATTCTCAACATAATAAATACTTGATTCTTTCAGCTGCTAGCATGAACTGCGGCACTTAGGAGGATCATGTCCTAAGACTCCTACCATTTTAAAACACTCCTACTCTTTTTCACGTTTATATAGTATCAGATAGATATGCTAAAGGTCATATTTAAAGGATATGCAGAAACCTTATTTCTGATAAGGATATATTTGCTGGGCTTACGTAGAAGGGAATGTACAAGTTTTATAATGCAATCAGACCTCAGATAGCATCACAGGCATTGGCTGTCAGGTAGGTTGCTGACAGGAAGGACTGGTGGGGTATGTTGTGGTTAATTGTCTAAACGTGTTTAACATCATTAACATAAGGCCAGGTCTATTCAGAGAATGGTAAGGTGAGAAAATGAAGTATAAATATTTAGTGTGAAGCAGGGGCCAATGCAGAAGTGTTGCCAGCAGACTCATTGCGTACTAACAATTTATCAGTGCTCTAACTAAAACAAAGGCCGTGTATTTGAGGATCAGAGAAAACCCTTCCCCTACTTCTCTGACAAACACAAGGTATTTTTCTTCTGTCTTCTCTCCAGGGTACCTGAAGGCAAGTTATGTGATGCTTCAAAAAGCTGTGCGCTCATAAACCTCCCGTGTTGCCTGAGTGATCAATGCCCATATATTATTGGCAATGTGTGGAATCTTATTAAGTTTATATCCTCCCATATCTCCGGCTATAACCTTAACCTTCCTCTGAATCCCAAGCTGAAGGGAGTTTCACCCAGAGCTGTATTTATTTATTCTTCGGACTGACTTCATGAGCTATAGTGACAGCCTGTTTATAACATACTTCCAGAGTACTTACTCATGAGTGTCGGCAATGGTGTGCGTGTGTGTGCTCGCGTGTGTGCATGGGGGCGGGGGTGGGGGGAGTATTCTTATCCAACCTTGGACAAAGCATTTAGCACATCAAGATTCTAGTTCCTTCAAGTGTAAAAGAAGAGAGTGAAATGAACTCATTCTTCTTGGCTTTCCAATCCTATGCATCTACAATCCTGCAATGCTTTAGACTAACATCAAATGAGGAAGAATGAATCACCATGAGCTGACTGGGAAACATGTACACAGTTCATACTAATTCCCAGTTTAATCTTCCTTGTTTATTGGACAATTAAAACACATTTTAATATAGAAGAGCAAGGCTTTGATTCTTTCTCTTCCAGTGTAGGAATAGGCAAAGATATGAGCATATCTCATTTTGTTGTATCTCATATTGTTACAGCTTTTTTTCCCAGGATGTCTGGAACTCACTTTTAGATCAGGCTGACTGCGAACTCAAGCATCCACCTGCTTCTATCTTCCTAGTGTGGACATGTGCAACCCCTGCCCACCACTGTGATGTTGACACAGGACTGTAACCCAGGGACACAGATAATTACACTAGGCAGATGCAAGGGAGGCCCTCATAAGTACAATCAAGATTTTTAACTTTCTTAAATTGATGTTGATGAAATTAAGTGGAAATCTGTAGCTGTATTTTTGGTGTTGTTGTTCGTGTTGGAAAGAGAAAAGTACACAGTGCCTGATCTATAGAATTTCAAATCAGTCTCAGGAGAGCGTGGATGCGTGCGTGAAGCAGTATCAGTAACAAAAGTAATACAGAAACCAAACGTGATGGCGAGACAGAGTCCGTTATGGGGGGCGGGGTTAAAATGACCAGAGTGGTCAGCTACCCTAGAAGGGCTCTGTGGTTGATACAGTCTGAAGACTGGAGTCCACATTAAACTCCACAGTGGTGACTTTCTATTGACGTCCACTCATGACCACTTTGCTTGTGAACTGTGGTGTGTCGGCATTTGTTATAAGAGGAAGGAAGTTTGTGGTCAAGTGTCTGGTGCAGCAGCCAGGTGGCCTAGACCTATATATCTCATCCCACTTTGGACAGAGGAGAACTCACAGCCTCGATGCTTCTGATAGCCTTCTGTGAAACTGAATAAGTAGCTGTCCCCTTCTGACAGGACTGTGGTCAGGATCAAGCTGGTTACTATGTGTCGCACATTAGAGGCAGTGTGGGAGGTAGTGTGGGAGGTGCTTGGGGCGGGACTACATTAGGACACTGTTGTTTACATCATGGGAAATTGCAACAAGTGCTCAAATACAATTCAGTTTTCAGAACCACTGTCACATAGTCCACGTGGGATATAGAACTGCAGCTGCGAACTCAAACTTAAAGAGCTTTGTGTCTCTAAGAAGACTGGAAATCACTGTCATGGGACATAGGTTAGAGAGAGAAAACATCATTTTGTCCCTGATCTCACTCATAGCCCTGGGGTTAGCACCTAAGCGTGTCAGAGGGCCATTACCTAGATAATAGATTTTGTTTTGTTTTGTTTTGTTTTTTTGATAACCACACCAAACTGGAAACTCCTGCTACCTATGTAGCCCCGATAGGCTATGAGCTGGGACTCCTTCTGCCTGCCTCATAGATGCTGGGGTGACTGAGGCAGGCACAAGTGGTCACACACGGCTGCCACATCTCTCGTTCTCCAGTCTACTGTTAACCTGCGACTCTCTGTAGACATTAGCAACAGCATAGACTATTAATAACTACTCCTGAATCATTCTGGCATTCGCCCAGAGACGATGATAAATAGTCAGAGAGGTAGCTTTGCCAGTGCCAAAAGCATCTATAAATTTATTGGAGGTGAGCACATTCTTGGATAATTTTGTTTTTTCCACAAATGGCCTTCCTTCCAGCTCTCAGTTATAACTTTAGGAGACACATGTGAGGCTCTGAGATATATCACTTAGAAACTGGTGATGGGCATGGGGCAGAGTCACCCGTCCCTCCAGAGCTGACCTGGTAGGCTCCGCCAACAGAGCAACTGGTGAAGTGGATTCTGACCAAGAATGCACAAACACACCTACTCTTATGGTTTTAAAGGGCAACAAAACCTTTTCAGTTACCAGACCACTGTAAGATTGTGGAGTGCTATGGGGGTGATGTCTGTGCATGTAGGTAGACATCCCAATGCTCAAGAGAAAAGACTGGCGGTTGAATGTGTGGTGTTTCAGTGAGGAAGCTATGGGACCACGCCTTGTTCCATGAATAGATTCTTTCTTATGTTCCTATGAAGAGACTTTAGACTGGATGTCATGGGCTCCCCAGTCATCAAGGTGACAAGGCTAGTCCACAGACTCAGTACTCACCTGTGACCCCCCAGTGTACCTCCGTGTTTACCAGCACCTCCGCTGCTCTTTGAAGCTGACTTTAAACAAACGAGATACTGCTTCTGAAAATTTCCCAATGAAGACAGAAATAAAGCTTTCATTTCCCTCTGATCTTGGGACTGGTCATTCTTACACGAACTCCCAAGCAGTCATTGAGCACTTACTGTGTGCTGAGCACAGCACTAAACTCTAGGGAAACAGTCATGGGTAAGAATGCAGCCACGATTCCTGTTCCCATCAGCCATGAGTCTAACACAGAACACTGAGTGACAATTTCTTGCCAGTTTTGCTTCCGTCAAACCTGACATGCAAAGACAAATGTACTGGTTTTCATTCTCAATTGAGAACTTTACAAATGGCTGTGTTTCTTTCATTTGAACGTTCTGGTATTCAAAACACATGAGCTAACAAGGGCTAACAGTTGCACACCGTTTTCGCATTTGCTAGCCACTACGTTAAATGTTTTACAAGCCTCATTTTCTGAGGCTCCCAATACTAAGAGGCTGACATTATTATCTCTGTTTTACAGAGGAGAGAAATAAAGCTTAGGCAGATTAAGTGCCTTAAAGAGAATGAGGCCAGGCAGCAAATATTAGCAACATCAGCCCTGTCTGTGGGTCGAAGATGGCATGAGAGAGAGGCTACTTTCAAATGAGATATAATTTTAAGAAAACATTACACTGGAGGCTTGGATATAAGTCAGTGGCAGAGCACTTGTCTAGCATGTACGTGGCTCTTGCTTTGACGTCTAGTGCCAGGGGCAGAAGAGAGATACGACAGCTGGAAGACATATTCATCAACTACCCACGAAGAGCTGCAAGCAGACTCCCGCAGGTCCTTGGCGCTTTCGTAAGAGTGAAGCTGGGGGAAAGCCGTGGCTTCTGGCTCTCCCGGGCCCAAGGGGAAGAAGTTAGGCTATTCCCCCCTCCTCTGGTCCTCTTAAAAAAAAACCCTAGATATTTCCGACAGTTCCTCAACTTTAGAGAAATTTGCCAAGTAAGGGGTAAGGAAGCAGTGTCAGCTCGGGGGCAGGTTTCTCCACACAGAGCCTTCGCTCAGCTCTGAACTGCACCGTATTCCACAAATGCAAACAAAACGTGAGGGAATTGGGAGGGATGAATTCGACAGACACCTTTGTGAAGGCCAAAAACTATGTGTTATTCACCCAAAACAATGACAGTGCATTGTGTCGGGAAGGCGTATTCTCTGTGTGTGTGTATGTGTGTGCGTGGTCTGTACGTGCGCATCTGCATGCATGTGTGTGTGAATGTTATATGTGAATGTGCAGTATAGTGAGTGTGGCAGTCACAGGTTTGACACTGAGATGTCTTCTCCAACTGCTTTTCTACCTTCTTTTTGAGACAGAGCCTCTCAGTGAACCCCACTAAACCCGATGATCAGCATGATGGTGGGATCCGTATGTCCTTACCCTGCAGCCTAGAGAAACAGATGCGTGTCAGGAAGCCTGCCTGGCCTCTATGTGGGTGCTGAGGATTGGGACCCAGGCCCTCAGACCTGTGGACGCATTAGCCCATTGACCCATCATAAAAATGAAGCGGAACCTTCAATTCTGCTGCTGAAGCAGTGCCATCTTCTATAAAACAGATGAAATTTTAAGATCCTGAAATCACAATAGGTTATAAGTTTGCCTTGTGACTTACGTAATTATCTAACAAATCGGATGTATCTAGACATCAGAGGGAGAGCACTAGAAAAAGCATTCTCACATTCAGTGATATTACATGGAAACTTCCTTCCCAATGGTTCCTGACCAGATGACAGGATTTACATTATACGGCATTCACAGCTCACAGGCTGTGATAGTATTAGATAGACTTGGTAGAAGCTGATACAAGAATCAGGTTTTAAAACTCTGTTTTGATATGGGCATTGGCTTAGGATCACACATAACTACATTATAATCATTTTGTTTTTAAAAGCCTTGCAAGTTAACGCGGAGAAGGGCCAGGCTTTAAGAGAGCTATGGCTTCCAATGAAGGGAGAAAGTCGTAAGCGGAGAAGCACGTTGAGAGCCTTTATAACTCACTGGCTCCCCGAGGCAGGGCTGCATTTTAAGCAGTCTATGTGGAAGACATTAATTTGCAGCTTTAAGACCAGTCGAAATGACCTTTCAAGAACCTTAGTAATTTTTTACATTAGTCTGGAAATTTCTTTATGCATGTCAAGCCCTCCATATATATTTTTGTATACTTCAAAGAAACCCAAAGGCTGAGACCTGTCATACCACTGAACAGAAATATAACAGCTGTCTATGATTTTCAATTCTCTGGGTACAGATAAGAATAGCGCCACAATACTGGGCAGCTTGGGTGGGGGTTAGGAGATCCAGGACTAGGCTTGATAGTGACGTTCTGTCCAGGACCCTAGCAATGGACGACAGATCATTCCTCTATTTTAGACCTTCCCATCTATCACTGGTGACATATGGGTCAATGAGGATGTTCCCAAGATTAGTCGTGATTATCTCATGAGAGAATGTTAGATTCCATGGCTAGGAATGAGGAACAGGAATATTCTGGAGCTTGCTCAGCTGTGTGGGTCTAGTGTGCTACGGGAAAGACAAGGGCTGCAGGGAGCAGAGCCTGATGGAAGGACAGGAAGAAGTACCTGAAGTCCCATGGGTGTGCATAAGGACGAGCTAGTGCACACAAGGTAGCAACATCAACAATGCACGGGCATGGAATATTTTGGTGTTAGTCAACTATATTGCTCAGACTAACTGATCAGTAACTGTTGAGGTCTTGGAATTATATAGACATATTTCCTCAAACACTTAATACTAGGAAAAATTTTGGTTAGTTCACTGGCATTTATTTACTGATCAGCTTAGTGCCATAAATGGTTACAGCATGGGTATGTGTGTGTGTGCGTGTGCGTGTGCGTGTGTGCGCACACAAGCATGCATGTGTATGCATGTTCATTCTCTTTGACTTTTGGGGATGTAAGAGAATGAATGTCACAAATTGATACTCAATAGAGACATGTGTTTTAGGTAAGGAAGAGGGGACACTTTTCCTTCAGACTTGACTAACCCATGAAAGAGGTGGTAATTATAAAATCATTCATGATAGAGGCACTGTGTCTGTCACCCTGATGCAAGCTCTGGTTTCTCTGTAAGCAAAACTTATATAACATTTAAGCAACTGGGCTAAAGGTCATGCTCTAACAAATGAAATTGTAATTAAATAATTATAAATAAAGCAGTTATCATTATTCCTAACATGTAGCTAACAAAAATTATATTCTGCCCAGATTGTGACAATGTGTTCATTTTCTGTGAAACTGAAACATACAAGATTTACTGTGTTTCTCCTGTTAGGCCAAAGTACATAATGCAAAAAGAACAAAAGAAGTGATTCTTTGTCTACACCTAGGTAATCCTTAGAGTCACAAGTCTCAGAATCTACGAAGTAGCAAAACCAAGGTTCCAAGGGACTGCCAGGCTCAATAGTTCTCAGTAGAGCAGTGGTTCTGAGTTAACCGAACACCATGTCCTCTCAGTGAATACTTTGAGCCATTGGTCCTTATATTTATTCATTCCAAGTCAGGTCGAAAGCTTGGAAGTCAAGGGTATGCACCTACATGAGTGAGTCAATAGCTGTGCAAACATCAGGTAGTGGTTGCATAACACACGATGTATTTTGCTTACATGTTAATGTCTTGCTAAGAAGGTACATGCTGTATGCTTATAGCACAGGCTGTAAGTGAACATTGCGTGTCTTCAACATGGATCTCCAGACCTACACAGAAATCTGTATTCAAAAGGCAGTTCATAATTGAGTAGCATTGAACTGGTAAGGGACACAGACAAAACCAATGAATGGAAAGACAATACCATCACAATTTAGAGTGTGGATATGAAGGCAACCCATCATAGAACCATTAGTTCTACTCTTCTTGCTCTCATGCACGTTTAAGGCACACTAGGAGAAAAAATGAAGGGACAGAGGCAAGTGACACAGACATAGTTCCTTAAAATATAAATGAAATTTAAAAAATGCAAATGATTTTGCCTCCAACTTCCATTATAGTGAACAAGGCCAGCTCCCTCAGCTACATGGGATGATATGCTAGAAGACATGAAACATGTGAGGAACATAGAAGGCTCTGTCTCTGTCAACATATGACACCTGAATGTCAGCATACAGATGTGTACATCTGTTGAGTTACTCTTGGGAGTTTGAATTCTTCCCCTGACCAATGACAGAAACTCAGTTGAGGATTCATTAGCATCTAAGCACTAGCACGAGGCCTGCACACAGTAGAAGCTTGAGACACGCAGCAGGAGCTCGAGACAGACTAAACTTCTAGGTGCCTAATTGTTTCGGCTGGGCAAATTTGGAACCTCTTAGAACATCCTGTTTCCTATACGATTACCTTTCTAAAGTAAAGAGCGATTTAGCCATGGAGCTGTGAATTGTTAAATAATTCTGTTTTCAAGAAATGCATTGTGCAGTCTGTCTCCTCTAAGACTGTATGACTCCCTGTGTGCCAGGCTTTGTGCTAAGTGCGGGAAACTTGACCGTCCAAGAGGAGCTCACATCTGTTTATGTGCACACACTTACAGAGACATGAGGTGGGGACTCAGAATAAATAATGGCTCTGAGTTGTCCTCAGCAATGGGCTGTGTTCTTTAGCTACAAAGAAGGATTTCGTAGGGGAGACTACATAAATGACATAGAACTCCGGAGAACATGAATGTCTAAATGGAAGAAAAGAGGATGAGAAAGAAGTTCAAAGAGAAGTCAAGGCAGCTCAATTACGTGAGGACTATCTTAGCTATTGTTGAGTATAGCATTGTATTAAATGGTTTGGTATCTGTTTATATAATCATCAAAATTAACTCACTGTACTCAACACTGTTCCTAGATCTTACAGACAATAAACCACTTAGTGTTCATAAGAGCCAGGAGACAAACTGGGCAGCGGTGGCACACGGCTTTAATCCCTGCACTCCGGACGCAGAGACAGGCAGACCTCTGTGAGTTCAAGGCCAGCCTGGTCTACAGAGTGAGTTCCAAGACACTCCGGAGGCAGAGACAGGCAGACCTCTGTGAGTTCAAGGCCAGCCTGGTCTACAGAGTGAGTTCCAAGACAGGATTCAAAGCCACCAAGAAGCCCTATCTTGAAAAACCAAAACAAAGAAACAAAAAGAACCAAGAGACAGATGTTATTGGTAAGTACATTTTATACATATGGAAGCTGAGGTACAGAGATATTAATGATATTAATAACTTGCCTAAGGTTATAGCTAGGATGCAAAAACTGAAGTACAAAAGTCAGTAGACATATCCCATAATCTCTTCTGCCTCCTCTCATTTTAAAGATTAAGTTAATGATGTCTTTCAGGTTACAGTGAAGGGTGGCTACGGGCAGTAATGAAGATACATAGGCAACTGAAACAGAAAACCCTAAACCATTGTGAAAATTCTGAAGAGTGGTTCTAACGGTACACCCTGTCCACTTCTGGGGAAAGCAGATGTCAGGTGGGGAGTGAAGACTGGGGCTCATGTCTCCCTCTGCAGGGTGGAGTATTACCTGGCAATACCACACTAGGGAGTGGGTGATCAATTCCAGGACTCACTTCCAATCCTGCATTGTAATCTCTGGTGACAGAGTGCCCAGTCAGGCAAATGTGACCTGTCAGCAGCTGATAATCAAAAACTGACATTTTATGAATAGGCAGAATAACAAACACACACGATCCTCATCTGCTCACATCTTTAACCTAAATTCAAATGCTTATGGGCTGAAATTCTGATTCCTTCCAGGTGCACAGAGAGAAACCCTCTCCCTTACGGTGATGGTGTTTGATGATGGGGCCTTCAGGAGAGGGTTAAATTTAGACAAGATTGTAAGTGCGGGCCTATGGATGGATTGGTGTCCTTATGAGTAAAGGAAGACAGACCAGAGCTCCCACTTCCTCTCTTTCACTTTGGGAAAATGTGGCTATAAAGTGGCCCTCTGACAGCCAGCAAGAAATCCAGTCAGTCATTGGCTTGATGCTGAGCCCCTCGGCCTCCAGACCTGGGAGTGCTCATGGCTTAATGCGCCCAGTCTCCAGGATTTGGGTACGGCCGGTTGTACAATAACAAGCGCACATAAATTTTAATCTGCTCGGCTCTGGCGAAAAGATATTTTTGTTATGTTTTCCTGCAGTGCAAACGCTGTAAAGAGGCTGGCGGTTTGTTTCAGGTCAACAGCAGCCGGAGCTGAAGTGGCCTCTCTTGACTTCAAAGCCTGCTCTTCAAGCCCTCAGTTGCTCAGTCTCTGGTTCTTTGTATGTATTCGAACCCAGGCAAGTTTTAAAGGCATTGAAATAATTACTGGAGAATAAAACAAAATCTGTGTTTATTACATTCAGAAGTTCTTCTCCCTCTGTGGCCAATTATAACACTAGATTTTCTTGGATGGCCACTTCCTGGAAACTGTCTTCTGTGCCTAGGCAAAGCACAGGCCTTTGCACTGTGTTCCAGGGTCATGGGCATTCACCTTGCCGGCATCCTGGCCTCTAGCTATTGGAAATATAAATGATTTAATGCATTACATCAGCACAGATTGACACTTATCTTTGTGCTGCGAATAATTCCGCACCTCGTGACTAGTCTGGTAGACTGCAGAACGGACATGTTTGGTCTGCGAGAATGGCATGCGTATTCATTTGCTAAAACCCTGGACCCAGCGTTGAAGTCCTGTTCCAAATCCTATTTTCAGAGTTGCCATGTCTGAGGGTATTTGTGCTTTGGGTGCCAAGACAATGAAAACTAGGAGGTCAATTTTTGAATCCATTGATGTGCACCACAAACAAATTCATTAAACTGATAAACAAGGACACAGAATATTTTTTTCTAAAGATATACAACACCCATCCAGTAGGAGAACTTTCTTTATCAGACTAATTACAAGGAGATATAAAAGGCAAGCTTTTATTAATCAAGCTTGTTTTTACTCAGCCATGAAGAACTGCTAGACAGAGAAAAAGCAAAGACACAGAACTTTCTTGTGCGAGCCCATTAATGAAACCCAGGGTCACGTGGAAAAACGGCGGGCTCCAAAAGTCAGGTGGGGTTAAGGAGTGAAGTCTGAATCTTTTGGAATCATAGTTGGCTTGTAGAAAAGGGGGAAAGAAAGGAAACATACCAAAGTTTTGCTTTGTTAAAGCTTCCAAAAAGAAGGGCAAACTTAAGAGAACAATAAGAAGAGACAAACATGGAGGTTTGCCTTCGGTGGCCTATGAAGTATTTTCCTACATAGGCCCCTTCATTGGCATCATACTATGCCTATAATTAAACAGGTTAAGGGCAGGCATGACGATTCCATGGTGACCCACATTTTATAACTGGGGGGGCAGGAGAGCAGATGTCACACACACAGCCACACGTCTATTTCCCACTACACCCTTGCACACTTGACATACTTTCTTTAGCTACTGCGCTACTAAACCCCATCCTTCAAGGACTGGAGAGAGGTGTGAAAAGTCACACGTATTTTCTCGTTAGCTTCCCCCCCCCCCCCCCGCTCACATTTCCATGCCAGCGTGTTTGGCTGTACCTCTCAGAGAGGCACCTTCCCACAAACATGGTGAGAAACGTGTCCCTGGGGGTGTGCGACATGGCAGTCTCACAAAGAAGAGGACAGCGTGACAGGGCGAAGGTTCTGGCAGACTAGGTGTCGTCACCTAGAAACATTTTCTATTTAAAATGTCCCAACAACTTTTTTTTTTAAAGTCAGAACCCAAATGGCAATGGCCCAAACTGCATTGCCTTAGAGGGAAACACTACATTTGGCTGCAGGGCTTTTTGTTTGTATGGTTCGTTGTTGGTGTTGTATTTCTTTTTATTTTTAGCTTCTGAGACAGAGTCTCATGTAGCACAGGCTAGCCTCAAACACCTGGATGCTCCTGCCTCTTCTGACCGAATGCTAGGGTTATGGGCAAGTACTACCACAGGCAGCTGCTGTGTAGGCTTTCACACAATTCGGATGAGGTTCAGGGCACCCATCTCTTTGCTAGTGTTCCTAGGACTCTGTGCTCTCTCCACACAGGCTGCCTGTTTGGGGAAGAAGTAAAAGTACATGAGCAACACCGTGAGATGGGAACCGAAGACATCACTAGTGAAAATCCTGGGATGATATTTTCAAAAGACAGCTCGGAGTGTGGAAAAGACAATTTCCCACAGCTTCCAAACAGCTCAGAATGCACCGCGGTGAACGAAGACATTCAGAGACTTACAACGGCACGAACAAGGCTGCAGACAGCAACAACGAAAAAAACACACACCAGAGCCAGTAGAGTCTTATGAGGAATACTGGCCCAATTTTAATGAAGGCTTTAAGGGCAAATGGGTCCAGTCCTGTTTAGAGTTGGACACAAATCCCTAAACAGCATTTCAGTTTTAAGGTTGCAAGACATCAACGTCTTTACAGCATTCGCAAGCAATATCCAATTTCACCTCTAGGTGGAAGCAACTCTCTTCCGTTCTTAACAGGGCTGCCCGTCGCCTTTGTTTCCTCTCTCAAATGTAATTCCCTACTTCCTTGTCTTTCACAAGTAAATACTATGCGGTTTGGGGAAGATTACTGTAAATCACTTTCACTGAAGGATATCGGTCCATTCTTGAGACAAGCTACAGGGTTCTGCAAACGGCACGCAATAATTCTGACCTAAAGTGACAAATACCAATTGTGGTTTCTTTTCTCTCAAAGTAGTATTTCTCTTTCTTAACAGACTTTTGAGGAATGGTTAGAGGAATATGGGTAAAAAGATGAGACTGAAGAGATTTCTATTTTGCAAAAAAGAGTAATGTCATCCTATGGACGATTAAAGTCATTGCTGTTTTTACAGGATGTAAGTTGACAGGCCTGTTTATAAATGCTCTCCATAGTTTATAGCTCAGGAAATTAGCTCTAGTGTTCATACAATCATGGGGAAACAGAGGGTTGCCATTCTGGGGAAGCCGAAGTCAATGTTGTATTACTCCCTAGAAGTTCACTTTCTGCTTAAATGGGACACATACCATTGCTGGAACCCATATTTACAGACTGTATTGCACCAGACTCGGTCCTCAACATACCTAGAGGCACAGGATTCTAAATTGTTTGAATTAGGAAAGGCCCAAGAGAACTACAATAAATGATAGCCTCGTTGGGGCCGTAGTGGATGCTAGGCATCTGATGAATCAGTGCAGCGGTAGAAAAGAGATTGCTCTAGCATAAAGCTGAGATGGGACGGTGGCTAAAGATCTCGGTTTACGAACCACTTTTCTCCAAGGTGCTCTGAAGACATGTATGATCTCTTAAGGGCACTGCAAAGACAGCATTGCAATGGTTTGGGCCAGACATTCACTGACTGACATAAGGGAAGAACTCGAGTGCAGGAGTTTAAAGGCCATTGTACACCAAGCTTATGAACACATGCCTTCTGCACCTCACAGGAGGCTCTACTGTTGTCTGCCTCTTTTGCTACCAACACAATGTGTGTTGCCCATTTGGAAAAGGCATTCTTGAATACGGGCTTCAAAGTCGGATGCCAGTGAGAAGGATTACAGGGATGAGGATGAAACACTCTGAGTGCAGAGAGAAAGGATCTGTATGTACTTTGCCTGAGCATCCTTGCGTTCTGGCTATTGAATAACAGAGAGCGACACTTGAGAAAGCAATTTACCTTAGCTATTGATGATAGAGTATCCTGGTACCATTGAAAAGATGAAAAACAGCAGACTCCAAGGGAAAGCATTCAAGTTAAAATCCCTAACTCCGAGAGCTTCTTTCCTACATGGCCGCTTCTAGTTTTGAACAGAAGGGGAAACCGAAGGTGCTACACTGTCAGGAGTCTTCTCCGTGGCTTGCCATTGACATCATCTTTTCCTTTGGGGAAACAACAATTCTTTCCCTTCCCCTTCTCCTAGAATATAGAATAGTCTTAGTTCTGTCTCTTCTTTCTTTGATCAAGGGCTGGACGCAACCAAGTGGGAAATCCATCACCCATAATGTGGCCTCCATTCTGGTGAGTTTGAGGGGCAATGTGAAGGATTTGCCGCCAGGCTCTCTGGGTCAGAACCACCATTGTAAGCCCTTCTGTGGACCTGAAATGCTTGCTGCTCGGATTCCCGTGTTCCTGATCTGCTTCCCCTTTCACTTTGTCCTCTTTCTTGTGCCCCCCCCCCCCAGGTTCTCCTTTGCTACGGCAGCAAGATTCTCTTAGTTATCATTACTTCTAATGGGAGATGCCGATCTGATAAGGCGGGCTAAATGAGCGAAAACATAGCAAGAGATGCTGGCTGCCCCAGAACGGATAGTGGATTCCTGCAGAGTGGGCAGTGGATTCCAGCAGAATGGGCAATGGATTCCAGCAGACTGGGCAGGGGATTCCAACAGACTGGAGAGTGGATTCTAGCAAAATGGGTTGTTTATTAGCTGTGAATTTATATAATGGTACCAAAGATACCAAATTGTTATAAATATTTTGATAAACACATCATCTATTGCCATTTTAGGATATTAAAAGATACATATTATTAGGATGCTTCCTGTGCCAAGACACACAATAATTAGTTTTAAGGAAACAATTGAGGGAACTCTATAAAGAAACCAGGGGTCAGATAAAGCCACAACAATAATGTGAAAATGCTTTTTTTGAAGTGATTGATGATGACTTTGTCGTGCTTATATCCTCAAAGAACCCTGTGTTTGTAAAAAGATGCCATTTCAAAAGGGCTTCTTAGATGCAAATCAAGACAAAATGTCTAGCACACAGAACTCCCTTACTGTTAAGCCTTTTGAAATTATTATTGCAAGCACTATTCCCTGCATATTCATAGACACATTAAGGGTTTTGATTGGCTTCCTATTTTAGTTATTTTTCTCTCAAATACTTACACTGGGCATAGCGTTACTTTGCTAGCAATGGCAAATGTTTTATGCAAATATATCTGTTGAATATTATGATGAGGGAGTAAGTTTCTCAGTCAGGTGTCATGGTGCACACCTGGATTCCCTGAACTTCACAGGAGGAAGAGGTCAATTTCAAGGCAGCCTTTGCTACATATGATCTAGGGTAGCCTGTGCTACCCGAGACCCTACCTCATACCTCCACTAAAAGTAATAAACATTGCTATTATATAGAGCATATACGCATACATATTTTCATGTAGGAACATGCTGCTTTGTGCATTGTACATATGAATAACTCCACCTGCTCAGGTTTCATTGTTCAGATGTTCTTTATTATAAAGTTTAACCTCTGAGCAAGTTTAAACGGGAAAAGATTCTGACAGAGGACAGCAGTGTGATGTAATTTCAAATTCAGGAAGCAACGGCAGTTCAGGCAGCTTCTCTGCAGTGAGTTACGCTTATGTGAAGACTAAGCACTCATTGCTATATAAGATGTACCTCCCAAATAACCATTATTGCAGAAGAGTCAATAATCATGAGAACTATATAAGCTGCTTTAGAGCACATAAATTAATGGCTTTCAGCTAGGCTCTAGCGAGTGTGAGACAGATGTATTGTCTTGATAGTGCTATGCCTACTGGTCCTTTACTGTGACAGTCCTGTGCATTGATATTCCTCTACCTGGTGGTCCTCTACCTGGTCGTCCTATACATGGGAGTCCTATACATGGGAGTCCTGTACCTGGCAGTCCTATATGCTGAAGTCCTGCACCCTTATAGTCCTATACTTATACTGGCTCCAGTGCCGACCAAATGACGTGAATCGACAGGATGGTGACCATGCCCTGACGCATGCTCCATGTCCGTACAGTAGGTCTACAATGTAATGTTTCTGTGTGCTTCTGAGCTGGAGGTGGATGAAAGCAAAACACTCACGTTTGTAATGGAAAAAAGAAATACCTCAGAACTGGTGACCTTCAGAGCTCAGCATGATCTTAGAATCCCAATTCTCATGTAATTAAGGAAATAACTAAAGAAAATGACCTCGCTTAATTTCTTTCCCACATCATCTTTATTGTGGCTACGAAGATATTAGAGACCAAATCAGCTGACACAAACAGGAATGAGAACGAACCTATTTGCTTCTTTTATCGTGAAGGTCTCTTGCTGAAATGTTAGGTGATAAAGGAATTTAAGGAAATGAGACTGAAGTTGCTGTTGTTCCCTTTCTTCTTTTTTAAAAAACAAAGCCAGTTTTGAAGATGAAACACAGAATTTAATGACTTGCAGGGGTCACCAAGCTAACTTTGAGGAGATGCCAAAGTTAGCAGAGAATGAACGAAGCCAGATATGCTGGTGCATGCCAGTAACTCCAGCATTAGGAGAGCTGCTGCAGGGGCGTGGGGGTTCAAGGCCAGAGAGTCTGAGGTCAGCTTGTGGTCAAAATAATTAAGTCAACATAAATAATTAGGCAAATAGAGATATATGATCCTGAATGGAAACTTTTTTGAGAATAGAGAGGTGCATTTGTGAGGGTTTAAGATGTAGTTTTGCATAGAGGCACCCCTTTTATTAAGAATTTTCCATAGAGGCACCCCTTTTATTGGGAATCAGGGTTAAAGTACAAACAGGTTTGCCGCTGGCATTGCTATGGCCCACTTACAGGGGAAAGTTTTCTTCCAAGCCAAACTCAAAGGCCTCTGCTTATTTACCAACACAACACCTATGGGTCGACAAAAAAATTCACAAGTGGCTATGTGTTTATGGGACTGGATTGTAACACAATGGACTCTACACATAATGTCCTATGCTTTTGTTCTGTAAGTCAAAAATAATAAAAAGAACTCAATCAATACTGCCCATCAGTATGGAATATGAAAAAAAAACCCAAGACGATGAGTCAAGACTGTAGCAGGACTGTTTGCTACTTGTCTGTCATGAGCAGCTATGGCTCTGTCATCCCTACCTCTGCTAGCCCTCGTGGGAATCCCATCGCACTAGTGGGAATTTCCTAGGCAAAGCTTCTGCCCAGTTTGCAAAGAATGGATGTTACATAATGTTGAGGATTTCCCTCATTTTGAAGTTGCTAGACAACTGCCACGTGGTAGAAAGACTCCTGGACAGGTGAGTAGGGACTTGGGTTTATGCCTATATCCCGTCCCTATAGTGGGCTCTCCCATTTCTTCATGGACAATGTGACCTGGTTCCCCTGAGCTGCAGATGCTTACAACTCAGAATCTGCCATCTGCAAATAGCCTGTCTCTCCTTAAATGGCTGGTTCTACTCCACATTCCTGAGTGGTTTCTCCTAGCAACAGCCTCAGTGTCTCCCTCTATTATGGGAAAAGCATTAAAGAAGAAAACTCATCTTACTTTTATGGTTTAAAAGCACTGAACTTCATCCCTCTCCGAGAATCTGCAAAGACAGTGGCCACATTCGCAGCTGTATGTGTGTAAATATTTAAGCTTAGTACAGCCCATCGCCGACAGTAAAACATTCGAGTAAGAACAGGAACTTCCTGCCCTCTGCAAAAACTCGAGACGTACACTTGTAGACAAATTCAAATGTTAAATGTGATGTGATCCAGAATGCCCAATTTGGCTGGAGACTATTTAAACTGAGACTTGCCCGTGTCTATACAATGTCAGGCATACTGGTAAGAAAGAAATCATAATTGAGATGGTGACAGCGACACCCCATAGAGAAAACTACATCTGCTTTTGTGAGGACAATTTCTATTTTAATGGGAAAAAATGCTTCATTTTCTATGGAAGCATAAAAACAACCATAAAGTCTCGGTGATGTGGCATCAAGCACCAAGGCAGGCAGTGACTCTTGGCACATGTGCCCGAGGCTCTGTTCACTGACTACCGTTCCCGAATAACAACAAATGTGGAGGGAAAACACAGGGAGAGGAAACTTGAAAAGCGACAGATGAAGATACACAGAGACGGTCAAGCAGTTGAGCACTTAGCCCAACCTGACAGTAACTGCCGCTCTAACCCAGCTATGGGGTCTATTTGACAAATATCCCCACAGAACCCTCCTGGTCCTGTCCTACTGCACACACGCACCCAAATCCAAAGATTCCAGATTTGGATTGTACCTTTGAAGACATAATGCTGGAAATCAGACTCGGAAATGGCCCCTCTCTTGTGAATTTGATAAAGCTTTCAGCAAAACTGTCTATAGTGAGTTAAAATCTAACTTCTCATTCAGTGTTTCCATTTGCCTGAAAGATCACAAAGTTTTTTTTTCCTTGCATTACCTTTTCCAGGAAAGGAAATTAAATGTTCCAAAAGAAGATTCCTACGGTGAAAGGCGGCAGCAGAACAAGGTACCCTAAAACACAGCAGTTTGGCGTAAGAATCCATGTGACACAGGCAGATGAAAAAATGCTGATACCTAAGAATCCACGTGACTCAAGGGAAATGAGAAGACGCATATGCTGGCTGGAGAGACTGCTAAGAACCTTAGGAGCATTTGCTATTCTCCCAGAGGATTTGAGTCTGGATCCCGCTATCCATGTGGGTGTTTCCCTGTAACCTAGAACTCCGGTTCCAAGGATCAGATAGTGTCTTCTGTTCTTTATGGGTATCTACACACGTATGTGCATGGGTGCACGCACAGAAACGCACACTCCAAAGTGAGTTTTAGAAAGCAGATACAAGAAAATCTCGATTTGCTCCCCATCTGCCCAGAAGAACAGGATTCATTTCTACGAGGAGAGACAACTTCTGTTAATCCAGGGGTGACAATGTTGGAACCTACCTAAGCAGCCCTTCCCTTTGACCTAGAGTCCCCCACATACCTACCATCCCATAGCTTGCCATCCCTAGGAGCTCCAAGTCTTCTCTCTTTGTCTCATCACCTCTCCAAAAACAAAACAAACAAACAAACAAAACCCCCTCTGGTAAGATGCTATTGGTGCCACAGAAGTCTACGTTTCAACATCCACTCATTCAGAGCCCCCTGTTTGGGACTATTCCGCTATGAATGTGCGGCGGATGTGTTCAGGAACCTGTCTTTGCTTTTCTCATGGTAGCCTCTCTGCTGTCAGCTAAGATAACAGGGTCTCAGCCTGTGAACCCAAGGGATAGTAAAAGGAAAATGGGTTTGTCTTCACCCTCTAACAGGGGCACTAGAGAGACACAGAGCAGAGGTCCAATGTGTGATACTGATAAACTCACACACCTGCAGTCCAAGGGCTTAACGTTCCCCAAACCAACAACCACTCCACAGTGTGGGGGCTGTGAGGAGGAGGTTGGAGCCTGCATCCAGACGGGTCCCCTTTCCTCAGTTGGTTCTTTATTAGATTAATTATATAATGACCAGAGCTTCTTTACTGTATCCTTCCATTCTTGTAAGAAGGCCTTCCTGCCATTCCTGAATCCCGGAGAGTGAACACACAGCTCAGACGCTGCTGCATCCTAACGCCTGCCACTGAACCCAGAAGCGCACAGAAAGCTCTGGGGCCCTCCATGTATTCACAGTGCTATGGCATTTTCCTCTGGTTCGGGTAGATGCTGTTCTGTTCCAAAAGACATTTTTGCCCACGTATTTCTTCACCTCCAGAGTACTGTTACCATGAAAGTGGCCAGTGGATGCTTCCTTGTGCCAGCATTGTGCAGAGGAAAATGCTACTTAAAAAAATTAAGCTCACTTTACCCAATAGCAGACATTGGCTTAGGAGCTGTGGGTCATGGCTATTGACTTCTAGAACCTACTGCGTGGAGCTAGATCTAATTCCACAGAGGAAGTTCAAGCCTTTCCATCATTGATGGATTTTAATTGCCTATTTGATGAACAGCTTTAACTGATTGGAGCATTTGTTAACCCATCGCACACATTCACAGTTCTCAACTCCTATGTGCAGCATTTGAGGCTCTAACGGAAGCCAGCGACAAGCGAGTGACGAACTTGACATCGGAGTCTACAAATGATCCCCAACTTCTATTCTGAGGAGAGCAAATATCTCCTGCCCCTTCTCACCACTGCTAGACGAGTAGTTAAACTCTCTGACTTTTTCATAGTCAATATTTCACAACCAAGTATCAACCATTCATCACTTCACGAGGAGTAGATGCTGGGTGATTCATGGCTTCTTCCTCGCAGCTGATTTATCCACACACCAGAGTCACAGTGTTTACCTAAGGAAGATTCAAGGCAGTATAGATCATAGACATGTTAGCTAGTGCCCAGCCAAACAAGTTTATGCAGGGGATCTATCAGTACTCCTGTTAGAATCAATTTAGAAATGTCTTCATCTTCTTCGGTGTCGGATTTCATCGATAAAGGATGCGGTTGCTCATCTCTCTGTTTTTCCTACTAATAATATGTCTTTACTCCAGGGTTTTCTGCTCTGGGATCGATTCTCTTCCTTTGTTTTTGCAGCACTGAGAATCAAATCGAGAATGTGTGAGTGTGCTAGGCAGAGGTCTAGCACTGGGTTGTAGCCTCAGGTTTTGGAACTGACTATAGGCATTGTCCCTCCTATATATTTCCCCCCCAGTAGCGCGCCTCTCCAGGTGCTCTTCAATAAAGGTGATAAGTGAGTCCGATGAACACAGCACCGTGAATACATGTCCACAGAGTATCGTCAACATTGCATTACCGAATCTCAGCTTAGCACGCATGTCTGTGAGCCTGAATATGATACCAGCATAAAGGCCCAGGAAGCAGTTGGGAAAGTATCAGGACTTAAGAGCTCTCTCTCTCTCTCTCTCTCTCTCTCTCTCTCTCTCTCTCTCTCTCTCTCTCTCTCTCTTTCTCTCTCTCTCTGTCACACACACACACACACACACACACACACACACACACACACACCCCTCCCCTAGAAGACAGCCCTCTGAGGATAGAAACCATGCTTTATTTATCTTTCTAATCTAGTGCTTGTAACAGTGCCTGGGACATAAATAAATGTTGTTAAATAAACATGAGTTGAATTTTCCCAGGGCTAGTAGTAAAATCCCTTTTGGTTATTTTCATGGATTACTTATTTAGAGATAAAAGTCTTTTAAACTTACCAACCAACTGACATGCTACAAATTCTGTAGGAACAAATTACCTTTACCTCTTGTGTAGAAAGGAAAAGGGAGAGGGAAAAAATATATTATTTATTCAGTGTTTCCCATTCAGCCCTCTAGAGCAAAGGGGCAGAAACCGAACCTCAGGGCTGACAGTATTCCCTAGGATCTTTGGCTCATGTTGCTCGCTGGAGTATCTCATGTTCCCTCTTCGTGGAGTAAACTTTCTTCGGTATAATGTGCCTTCAACTAAGAAGGTGTGCAAACTCTATAAACTCCGAACTGGACTCTAGCTTCTTCCTTGCTTTTCATTCTGTATCTCCTGGCTTTGCTAGTCTCTCACCATTCAAAGTCTGGCAGGGGAGAGCATGCTTTAATGCCTGAGAGTGGTTATCAAGGACGCCCAGCCTTTAGGCAGCCAAATAAAAGGCTTCCTCCTCTGGGCTCCGTTTCCCTCTCTGCAAAAAAGCAGAGCGTAAGATTTCACAAGAGCACCAGGCTATTGTGAGGGCTAATTAGACTTAATGGAGGAAGACTGATCAGGTGGTATTCAAAGTGCCGTTTGGATTCCTCAAATATAATATTGGTTAAAATTAATTAAATTAATATGGAAGTGGAATCTTTAGCACTCATCTTCCCACATTACAAAAAATAAAACCCCAGATTTTCTGATCAAAATCCGGTCCTAAGCATAATCTAAAAAAGTAAGACAGAGATCTATGAATTATTAGCCATTTTTGAGGTAACATAGTACACGGCTCAAGTCCTTCAGTTTCTTTATTTCTTTTATCTTCTTTTCCATGATGCATTATGAACTGGAAGGCTAATTTTACACAGTAACGTAAAGAAGCAGAATTGAACCAATATTAATCTATTTTTTTTGGTTTCACATAAAACATTTTTGAAGTCCATTAAGTTGTCTTGTCAAAGAATCATTTACCAAATGTGGTTGAAATAACTTCATGGCATTTCTGGGCAGTTCCACTTAGCATCGTGTTCAAGAAGTTGTCAGTTAAAGACCTTTGTATTGCTTCCCCCATCCAAAACAGTGAATAGATTTTTAAGGTTAAGGCTGAAGGGAGGGAGGGCATCTAAATATTAATACATTTTATTTATTAATTTTATAATAATTTCAATTAAGTTAAAATTTTTTCATTAGTAGCTGAAGGTGACACCTAAAAGACATGTGGGTTAAATAAGACACACTTTGAAAAGGAAGCACTATTTTCAAAGATGAGTTGGGTGATCTTGGGAAGTTGGGTACATCTGTTAGGTGAAAGATGCTACCCAGAGCGTTTCTGGTGAATGAACAGTTTTAACTAAAAGGAACCCTGTCAGTGTTTCCTTGCTGGTTTATTCCAGGCTAGTCTGGAGATCCATGGGACACTGCTTCCCTAAACCAAACAAAACGTCCGCAGCAATAAAAGATAACAGATATTCCCAACTTAACTTGCGTACTCACCAAGCAAACTTCTGGTTATTCATTCGGTTTCCCCGGACCCTGGAAACTGGGGATGGATGGACCCTGTCAACAGATAAAAGGAAGTCAGGGATTGAGAAAACATAATTTTGACCACACATGGGAAGGCAGAAAGAATCTGCTCCATCAATAAACAAATGAAGTTCATTTGTTCTCTCTTGTGAACTTGACCATCTCTTAGTAAACAAATGCAATTAAATTCCTCTGCTTCCAACCCAAAGGCTTCTTTCTTTATCTCTCCCAAGGTGGCAAGGCATCTGTGTCAACTGTAAAGGTCCCGAGTGCAGTACCACTGGTTTCAATGAACAGATGTACTCCCTCAGCAGAAGACACCGTTACTGAAGATGTAATCCTGGCCTGGGGGTAAGAATGAGTAAAATAGCATGGAGGCCATGATACCTGCCCTCATAGAGCCCTCTTAAGTCTGTTGCCATAGAAACTGCACAAAGAGACAGTTAAATGACCACACTTTCAGTCAATTTCTAAATGTTAAAGTCAAGAAGACAGCAGGACCTCATCCACGTGGCCAGAAACGGGCTGAGTGTAAACAGCGCAGGATGGAGGGGTGAATGGTCATTTGCAGGAGACAGGCTTTCTAAATTGATGCGCTCTAGCTGAGTTGAGGAAGGAGTGATTTCAGAACTATAGCAGGCAAAAGGAGTAAATATATAGTTTTCCAAGCTTCCTAGGTTGGCGTCACGCAGGGTTTGAATTTAAAGGTGCTGCTGGTATCCTCCAACTGGGGCCGGTGGCTGGACACCCTCCGCTTTGAGAGTTATCAACTGGCCAAGGAAGCAGTTTGGCTACTTCAGCTGCCGAGCAGCTCACTTCTTGCTTTGGACTGCTTGCCTAGGAGTCCTGATCTAGCCATTCTTAGTTCAAATCATCATCACTCTTCACACATTGCTTTGACTCACAGGGAGGGAGGAAAGGAGAGAAAGAGAATCAAGGAAGGATGAAGGAAGGAAACAAACTTATCTTAATTAGTTCTAAGGCTCTGTTAAAACCAGCAGCCCAAGGTCCATTCGCACCCCAGCCCCTCAATGCTACTCAGTGAAAAATCACATCAAAACAGAAAGGGCAGGCCAGCCATTTTGGGGGTGGAGGCGGGAGCGCCATCTTTCCCGAACCTGAGTTGGGTGGCACTTTGTAGCTGATTTCCTCTACCACCCCTTATTAGCATTCTTTTTCTCACAGCCTTCTCAGCGGTGGCTGCAGCTGAGTTGCTCAGCACAGATTTTCCGCTCTGCATGGGGGAGGGGGCGATAATTATGCAGAAAGATGGAAGCAGGCCAGGCAGCCCCTCTGCTGAACTGCCTCATTCAAGCGCGGCCCACTTCCTGCTGTTCTGCAGCTACAAGGATCACCTGTTGGTCTTGGCATCTGTCCAAGCTGGGGCCTGGCGGAAATGACAGTGTCAGCTAGAAATGAAAGCCAGCTCATATTCCAGCACCTCAAGATACATACTTATCTCTCTCATAGATGCTTATACATATCAGACACACACACATAAGACTTACATAAAAGGAAACAAAACTCATGTTCCCCTGTCTTCTTCAAACAGAATCCTCAAGATGAACATTTGAGTCAAAAAAATTTACTCCCTAGATGACCAGATAAGGCCATAGACCAAAGGGAAGCTGCAGGAGACCACCAGGAACTCAACCCGGCTCCTTTCTGAGGCACTGGTCCTCAGAGTTAAGTACATTTCCAGAAGTTGTTTGTTTCAAGTATTCCCTCTCCACAGCACGCCAAGTCCTTTAAACCTTTAACCCCTTTACTGCGCCCTGCTTAAGCATAACTGTACCCGGGATTTGTGTCTTCCACATGATCAACTCTAGCCGCTACTATAGCAGCTGAAGTTGAAGGATCACAGTGTCTTATCACCGCCCATTTCACACCCCAAGCGCACACAGGCGAGGGGCGCTGGGCTTCATCATTCCCTAATCACAAAACATTCTAGACACTGGTGTCTTTGAGAAAAAAAAAATCGGTGAGCCTAGATGAAAAAAAAAATTCTCAATACATGGTTCCCATCATGGTTTATTAAATTTAGGGGGAAAATCCAAAAACAAACAAACAAAAAAAAACTTCTGATACTCTGTATGAGCAAATAACAGGAACAGTACTTAAACTCAACCTAGGAGTTGAGAAATATTTTCTTCCTCTGAGGGTACTTACTTCGCCCCGAAACGCAGACAACAATTACATGCCAGCTATCATTTAAATTTTTATTTCTTCAAAAGGACATGCCGCGTTCCGGGGAGTTCCAGTTTTAAATGGCAGCGCCTCTGCCGGCTACCAGCCTCTTTCTACATATAGCAGCCAGGCAGGTAGCAGAGGCAAACACCCAGTAGTATAAACTCCTGTCTAATCTGCATGTCATGCATTATTCATGACCCTCTGATTTCTGCACCTGCATCTCGGCAGGAAGCTTGCTGGGCACATTCATTATTCTTCGCGCCGCCTCATGCAGGCTCCATTACTCCTGAGCCACTTTGTTCGGTAACTAAGGGTTCCAGGCCTTGGTGCTAACTGCTGGATGTGAGGAGAAAAGGACGCACCAGGCTGAAGCTAAGGATGATCTTGATGTTGTGTAACATAGCGGATCTGACAAGGTTCTCTACAGAGACTGATTGCTATGTGGGCTATTGCGGCTCATGCGGGGTGATTTACACCGCGCGTGCAGAAGAGACGGAAGTCGCACCACCGAGGCCCTGTGCACCAATTGTTCTATTTATACATACTGACTCATCTGGGACGGCAGCCTGTTTATAATTTCACTTAAAAAAAAATTCCTGCTACGTTTGAAACTTTTTGATATCTTACCATAAAGACGACTCTTCTTTGGGTGCAAGTACTGAGCCTGCTTCCCATATCCTGTGTTATAATGACTGTTGGAGTTAAGAGACTACAACAGTCTGCTTTTGAGTGTCTCTAGGGAGTTATGCCAATGACTGGCAGGAAGATGTGGGATGTGAAGTCTGGGTCCTGGACACACATTCTGAACCACTGAGGAGTTTCTGGAGTGCCACGCTGTTCCACCCACCTACTAGGCATAGGAGAGCTATGGCAACTTGGGGCAGCAAGTAGAACAGAGACCAAGCCAGGCAGGGTGCAAACTGTATAACCAGCTTCCATGGGGTTAGACCACAGCGCTGCAAGCTAATCACAGGGCCATCTAAGGCAAGTCACAGCATCGATCTGTATCTCATATCCTCAGCTACGGAAGGGACATGGTACCAATATGGAAACCACACGCAGGACCACAGTCTGGAGAGTGTAAGGGGGCTGAAATCGTCCCACTATCCAGTCACATCACAGCCACCCTAGGGTCACATGGCCGTATGATACTGGTGTCAGCAAACACTGTGTTGTCATCGGCATCAACATATATCTCATACAACCATGTACAGTGCGCAGCATCCGACAGCAATGCGCACTGACCGTCACACTGTTACAGTTACTTTAGAGAAGACTACCCCTGCTTGTGCAGTAAAACAAACCAAAAATCAACATGTTCTCATCAGTACTGCGGATTGAAACCAGGACCTGTATATGCTAGCCACATACTCTCCCACTGAGATATATACCCAGCTCCACTCTGACACACGTCACCATGCATCCGACATCTCATTCACCAGGTCCCCTGGCGCAGATATCTATATCATCCCTGTTTTCAGATCTGAGGGTTGGGTTGCAATCTTCAAATCCCAGTGTCTGAATTTGTCCATCTGTACTTGCCCACTTTCTTGACTCAGTGATGGTGACCATCTTCTAAACTTTTCTTGTCCTCCCATGCCCAGTTTGCCAGCCTGAAGCACTAGTGTGTCTGGGGCCTCCTTCCTATGTTCTCCCCTCTCCCTTGTGGATGCTTATTCTGTTATTAGTTGAACATGTTTCCATCATGGCTACGATCACCATCTCACCACCTACACTGTGACTGGATTAGGTAGGTCTTGTGGGTCACACTCCACCAATCTGGCCCTCTTTTACCATGTCATTCTGCCCAATCACACTTCCAAGGAGGTGTCCATGTGGCAGGAAACCCAAGCACAAAAGTGGGCAATTGCCCTAGACTCTATAAGCCTAGCTTTCTGAAGATTCCCCTGGTGCAGAAGTCTTAGATCACATCAGTATGCCATGCTTTCTTCTGGCTAACTTATGTTTTGTTATAAGAATTCCATCCAGTCCACAAATGCTCTCAAAAAGGGATATCTACCCCAGCCACCCCAGCCACATTCAGGCCTCGATCAGACAGGGTTTCTCAGTCCCACTCTTTCCCTGAGGGGACAGAAGGAAGGGGTCACCTCAAGAAATGGCAGTGTGACTAACAAGGCTGCCCTGTGAAAGAGAACTTGCTTCCTACTGACAAAACAGGATAAACTCTACACACCGAGGAAATCTGAAAACAAAACACCACAAAACAAAATCCAACCAACCAACCAACCAAGTAAATGAATGCACTGACTGTCCGGTTCATGTGCCCTGTATCAGAGACACTCTTCCTATTGAGAATGTCAGAATAAACTACTTCACAGACCAAGAACATTTTCTGACAGGCTGCTACCCTATGTGTGTGATTAGATATTTGATAACTCTTAAAAACGATTACATACTTATGCTTGCTATTCCATTTATTTTTTTCTATTATGTATCTGGCCATACTTTCATCTACAAACTAAGCAAATGGTACAAAAGTCCTTTTAATAATTCATTTTACTGCTTTGTTGAGGACTTAGAAATAATTCCACAGTTATTATTAAATATCAACATGTTCTTATGCAAAACATATGAAATGATTTAGAATTGGATTTGCTTTAATTCTTACAGTCACAGCACTGGGAACAAATTCTCACAAGCATTCAGGCTAGTCCAGATGTTATTCTAATAGATGCACTACACCTGGGCAAATAATGAGAATCCAAATCATCAGATAAAGTGGATCCTTTTTATTCTTAGCAAAAAATTTTTATCTATGATTAGATGACCCCCAGAAATACCATATACCAAAGGGTAATGAGAGATCTCAGCGGTAGGGATTTCATGAATAGGTGTGAACCCCTGGTTTGTAGTTTCACACCACTAAGTAGAACCAAAAATTTTACATACAAGCACATATGTATACATATTTATGTATATATACAATGCTTTTCTAGTTAGTATACGAAACAGATTATTTCATTATGACACTGTCATCCATACATACGTTGTCATTGCACCAGCATATATTTTTTAATGTTCCTTTTAGGACATTTTTGACATCCTTTCCTATGCAAGTATATTATTACTTTTAGAGGCGTGGGGTGAACTGAATCATCACATGAAATTAATGTTATAATCATTGTTTTCCATGTTTACTGTAATACTTTTTCGGATGCTACAGACACTTACGTGGGTTATGGTAAACAGTGTAGAAAGTAGAGCCTGGGAGATGGACAAGTCAGTAAAGGTCCTGACACAGAAGCATGGGCCCCTAAGTTCACATCCCCAGAAATCTAATAAGATTTGGGTGTGGCAGCACACTCAAGGGACCTCAGTACTGAAAGGCAGAGATGGGTGGACCCTAGCCACAGTTAAGTCCATGGTCTTCAGGTTCAGTGAAAGAGTTTGTCTCAAAAAGTCAGATGAAGAATGAGAGAAAAGCAAATCTGAAATTAAACTCTAACCTCCACATACACACTCAGATGTGATATGCACCTGTAAACACACGACGTGCCACAGGCACGCAACACAACAAGAAGAAATGCAGCGTATTGAAAGGAACGATGGCGTTCATTTCTGCTGCATATTGACAGAGGCTGCAGATCTCACAGGAGAACATTTGGCATAAGAAATCTATTCACCTAATGTCATCCCTCACTACCTCTCTTGCCCTCACCGACGTGGTTACACTGAGTGTTTTTCCTCACACCGCCGGTGTTGTGTGTAGTTGATGTGTGCTCCTCAGAGGTTACCCACAACATGTTCCTAGTTCTCACACGATGGGGTACCCTCCAGATGCTGAATGAAGGGTACAATTTGATGCATACTTCATTTATATTGTCTGTCTCTCCAACTCCACATGAATGCTTCAAGAAGGCATTCCTCTCTGTGTTCACAATTGTATCTCCACTACCTGGCACCACATAGACACTCAACAAAAAGGAGTTGTATGGGGAGCCCTGCTCTCCTACCAAACTCTAATTCTATGGTGAAAGAACAAAGGCTGTACTTGTATAAGTCACCAACGGACCCTTGGGACTTGGCGCACACAATGTCCAAGTACACAGTAACAAACGAAGACACAAAGCTTTCCGTTTTAAATGTGATCTATTTCACCAACTTACTGAACGTTTATCTTCATATCTGGAACATCAGTAAATAAGTAATGAGGTCGGTCTGGCAGGCATTGCTTACTGGTTGCCAGGGGGAGGTGCCGGCACTGAGGGCAGCGACTGACTAGCTGAGGCCAACAAGTAGCTGCCAGAGGATTGGAGGCGCAGGAATGAGGAGGAGTTCCAAAGTCATAGGAGCAAAGAGAGAATTGCTTCAAAGTGTAAACTGCCAAGATTGCATGAGGAGAAGACAGGATGGATGGGAAGGGCAATTCCCAAAGACAGAATGGGACAGTAGTGGGAAGACATTGAGAGAAGAGGTCACCTCAACAAGTGCACTGAAGTTGTGAGGTGAATCATTCCACCTTGTCAAAGAGGGGGTTTAGAGACATTTGAGACCCGAATGTGAAGACGGCATTAGAATATAGATGCTCCAATAAATGCCTAAAGCATCAGCAGTTAGGACAGAGAGCTGTAGGATATCAGCTTTGCCTCTACTGCTCAGAGCTATGCATGGATCCTTTATTGCTTTGAATTAGCCATCACGTACCGGATGCCATTTACTTATACCTAAATGTAAATATTAACCAAGCATTTCCTGGACCAGGCAATGTCTTAGGCCTCTAAATGGATGGTAGATGCCTACGTGCTATGACGGTTGGTTGCTATTGACTTTGACAAGAACCCTGGTTTCAGGCTGCCCATCCTACAAAGTAAGTGCAGGGAGACAAGGGTCCACACTGTACCCTGTGCTGAGCAGTGCCAGGGCAGTTAAACCACTGAGGGGACAGGAATAAAGCTATGCAGTAGACAGAGACAGTTTCTAGCCGATAGATAGGGGAATTTTAAAGGGTACATTTTGCAGCTAGAGAAAGGGGAAAAGGAATTCCTTCTGGAGAACGGGAAATGCTTTGAAAGGTGGAAACAGACAACCAGAACTGTGAACGGTGGAGAGAGCGAGGCTAAGGGAGCTGGCAGTCCTAGAGGGGCCGAAGATTAAGGGTCTTCGTAGTATGCTAAATACTTGACTTAAAAGAATTAGAGGACAGCTACCAACGGATTTTGTGATTAGATATGCTACAATCAGGTTTATAAACAAGAAAAATCATCTTGGCAGTGCTGCCGTGCATGGCCTAGGGGGAAATGTGTGACTCATGAAGACCATTTGGAAGCTAAAGTAATAATGTCTCAGATGGCACAGGGGAACAGTGGTGGGCAGAGGAAGGAAGAGGAGGATAGATGCGCAATAAGCTAGGATTAACAGCAGGTGTGCTGTTTCACACCTGCGATCAAAGTTCATGGTGGAGGCTGAACGATTGCAAGCTTGAGATTGGGCTCGGCTATCTGGTGAGTTTAAGAATAGCCTGAACTGTGTAGGAAGACGTGTCTTGAAAATGCCAAGCATGGAGATGTGCGTGGCCAGCATATACGAGACTCAGGGTTGGACCCTCAACACAACACACACGCCACCCCCATACACACCCACTTACAACCAACAAAACAGAAGAAGAAAGAGAAGTCAAACTAACCAACTATGCGTCTATCCATTATAACTCGCTGTGTGGAAGAGTGGACCAGGCTACTGCAGTGTGGTGTGATTTAATCACAGACTATGTTCCCAAGAACTGTGAGCTTGTGCTGTTTGTAAAAACTCTGAGGGTAGAGGGCTAATGAAAGGCTACCAGACAGCCTGTGTGGACTGGCTGCGGGGAGCCCCTGTGTGATTTCATGGGTACGATATAATCTAAAAGGAGATCCTGTCTCCCTCCCCCACCTGAGAACTGGAAGGATACCCTGAGATATTCGTGTTGTACCCCAGCATCCTCTACAGCATCACATCATCTCCTGGACAGCTACAACTAGATTTGGATGTTACTCATAAAGGTTTCAATAGAACTTTGTGCAAACACACACACACAGACAGATGGGCACGTGCGCGCGCGCACACACACACACACACCAGTCTCTGAGATTTGGTGTAAGTGCAAGTGACGTGGCAAGGTGTGGTACTGTAAGGAAAGTTAAGGTAACAATGTATAGGCAACACCTAAGGATCACCTAAGAGAGGTGATGGAAGAAGCTGACACGCGCCATAAAGGAAAATTCCAGATTTAAAGAAAATCTCACAACAATGGCACAGGGCACTTGCTGTGCCTGCATGAGGAACTAAGTTAGAAGTTCTCCTATCCATGTAGAAAACAAGATTTCATGTTGCTGTAATTCTAGAAGACTGACAGAGAGATGGGAGGCTGAGAAAGGAGAATTCCCAGAAGTTCATTGCCAGCAACCCTGGTGCACCCTGTTGGCAACAGCCATCAACTAAGAAACACCCTGCCTTAAAGAGCCAGAAGATGAGGGATGGACCTCAAGATTATCCTCTGATCTCCTCAGAGATGTACGGGGCGTGAGTGTTCATGCTCACGTGTGAGCGCATATGCACACGAGTGCGCGCACGCACACACATTTTTAAGTAAAGACATATTCATAGTGAGTTTCTGTCAGAGATAGACTTTCGCAGCAAATGCTGAGAAAGAAGTTGGAAATGTGAGCATTCTTGCCACATCAATATACTGCAATCGTCATGGAGGCCCAGTTAGGTCAGAGGAACAAAACAACAGGCCCAGTATGCTGGTTGGAATAAAAATGCCCCGCCTCTACAGACTTACAGGGAGTGGCATTACTGGAAGCCTGGCCATGTCGGAGTAGATGTAGCCTTGTTGGAGGGAGTGTGTGGTAGGAGGGTGGGCTTTGAGGTTTCAGAAGCTCAAGCCAGGCCTACTGGCTCACTCTCTCTTTCGGCTGCTTGCAGATCCAGATAGAGAATTTTCTCGTCTACTCTTTAGCACCCTGTCTGCCCGCGTGCTGTCATGCTTCCTGCTATGCTGATGATGGACTAGACCTCTGAACTATAAGTCAGCTCCAATTAAATGCTTTTCATTATAACAGATGCTGTGGTCACGGCATCTCTTCCCAGCAATAATGTTCATAAGACACCCAGTATCCCAGGAAATGTGACATCTTGGAACTAACAAGAAGTTGTTATTTCAGTATTCAATTTCATCATCTCACAGGATTTCAGGTCCAACCCAAAGAGCGGTAGGAAGTGATGCTCACCTGGCCTTAATCAGGTGTCATTCAAGCCAAACGAAGAAAAAAAAATGGAGCACTGAACTCATATTGATTCTGTCAATAAATCCAGAAATCCAGCAGAGGTCACTGAGGGAACACCTCTTAGTCTTCCCAGTCACCAGAAGGTGCATGCGTCTCTGGTGCAACCTATGTTCTACTAATCCCCCCATTTCTACAGCTAAATCGTTGTTTTAGTCCACCCCTCTCAACAAAATTTTCTTGAAAACCACTCTGGCAATTCATTTCCTATACTATGAGCATAGTGATTTACATAAGGATATCTATCTATACCTATATCTAATCATCTATATATCAATATATCTTTTATCTTTTGAGATTATATATATCATTTCACTCTTCCTTTTCCTCACTCCAAATCCTCCCCCTATATATACACCCTAGCATTCTTTCAATCTCATGGTCTTTTTAAAAATTAATTGTTGTTATGTACATACACAGGAAACATATAGATCTCCAAATATATAAATACAATATGTTCACTATGTATAATGTGACTTGTATGTATCTGTGTTCAGCATCCCTAGTTGCCTGTGGAGGGTTGAGGCCTTGAGAGCTTTTCTCCTTCCACACTAACAAGTCTACTGGTATCATCCTTGTTCATTTCAGCTTCTGAAGTTACTAGGAGACATAATCTCATAGCAAACTCCCAGTTTCTCTGGATCTCATGATCTTCCTTCCCTATCTTCTACAATGATGCCTAAGTCTTAGGTACAGGAACTGTATTTTAGAAGTATCCATTGGAAATGGGATCTACAGCTCTACATTTTGATTGGCTGTGGGTTTTCTGAAATGGTCTCCATCTGTTGCTAAAACAAGTTTCCTGGAAGAGAGGTGAGGATGACTCTCACCTATGGGTATAAGGACAAATATTTGGAATGCTGTTAAGGTTCAGTAAGGTGTAGCTTCTTCTCCAAGATCATAACTTCACTAACCCCAGGGAGCTGGAGAGGTTTCCAACACCGGGCATAACTTTCCTTCTGTTGAATAGGTCTTAAGTCCATTTAAGAGAGAGGCTTGTTAGCACCAAGGTATGCATGCCACTGTGCACCCTTAGGATTATCATGTGATGCTGGTCATTGTAGTAATATGGGCGGCGGCAGGGTTGCGTCCCCAAACACCCCAGCCGCCTGCCCGGCTCGGCTAGCTTATGCCCCGAAATAATTACACAGACACTGTATTCATTTAAACACTGCTTTGGCCCTTAGCTCTAGCCCTTACTGGCTAATTCTCACATATTAATTTAGCCCATTTCTAATCATCTGTGTAGCGCCCCTAGGTGCGCTTACAGGGAAGATTCTAGCCTAAGTCCATCCTGGGTCGGAGCTTCATAGCGTGTGTCTTCCCTGGAGCGGGGAGGATGGCGTCTGCTCCCGAGAGGAGAGCTGTCGAGTCTGACCTCACTTCCTCTTCCTCCCAGCGTTCTGTTCTGTTTATCCACCCACCTAAGGGTGGGCCTATCAAATGGGCCTAGCAGTTTCTTTATTGCTTAGCCAAAGAAATCAACAGATTGATATGACACTCCCACATCAGGTCATTGATGTGGTTCATAGGCAGCATAACTGGGTAAGACAGTTAATTTTTTCATTCCTTGTCAGCTTGCATGGCACCTCAGGGAGATGACATAGTGACATGTTTTTTTTTTAAGGGAAAAATTATTTTTATTCTCTTGTTTCTTTAGTAATTTCCAGTGCTCTTGCAATACACCCAAGTCCCAACCTTGCCTAAAAGTCTGTTCAGGCGCTTACCCACTTCTCCAGCTTTCTCTTCTTTGCTGCTCCACCCTTTGTTCTCAGATCCACTGACTCTGGCCACATCTTTCTTGTCTTCACTCCAGTGCCTCCACAAAAGAGGTGCCTCTCACTCAGTATCTTTCTTCACCCTTTTAATTCACCCCTACCTTTCTGAGAGCATCTGTGCTATTCACCCTTCAGCTCTTCAGCTCAACTCCCCTTCTGTCTTCCTAACTCCTCCCATGAGATCTTACCTAACTATCACAGACCCTAGCAACCGTCATTCATAACATTCATGCCTGTAATAGTCCATATAGTCCATATATGCAATCACTGCATGGGAATGATTTTCTCTTAGCCCATACTGCTTATGTAGTACGATGCCCTATTTTCTAGTATGGAGTAGACTCATATTCAAGAATTGCTCACCCAGTGAAAATAAACATGGTAAGTCATAATGGTTCCCTTTTTGTTTTTCTATTAATTTCTTGTTACAATCTATAAGAATAAGTCAAAGCATAAGTGTTTGTATCCACGTAGGTAAATATGTGGGTATGTATTGCTATATAATAAACAGGGTGGATGAGAAGGTGAATCAAAGAGATATGGCCCAAAGGAAAGGTTTGGATGAGTGGGAGATGGTTTCCTTGAACCTGACTTAGCGCACACCTGGCACCTGTGCCCAGGGGCCACACCGAGCACACACACAGGTATTTTCTCAATATGAAGGAATCTGTGGGCACTGTGGAATCCTAGTGGAATTCAGATGAGGTCTGTAGTTAGGTAACTGCTGGGCAATTAAAACTTCCTGCTTTGGAAAACTCGAGGTATGCAATATATCAAGTTTAGGGAAATTGAGCGATGGGTATATGCTAATTGTTACGTTCATTGGTATTTTGAAGTTCTAAAGTACCACCTAAGAAAGCTTTATTTTTTGGATGCCATGCATTTGTTGAGATAAGTGATTAATATAACTCTTCTAGGAATAATTTCTTACATGTTTATCTCAGTGATCCATCTTTTTCATTTTTCGCAACAGCTTGTACTATAAATAACATCCATTATATGTATGCTTATGAATATATTGGATATGTATATAAAGTAATACAAGAGTATACATACTCTCTTTAATAATAAACTAATCAGTCATGTTACACTACATTCATGATTTTGTATGCACTACAGAATAGCAAAAGTCATACTGCAGATTGGTAGAGAAAAGAGAGTAAGACGAAAAGGGATGAAGCCATTTTTAAAGGTTAATAAAAATAAAACTGAGGGTTGGAGGAAGGAATTTTAGATTGTATCTACAGAGTAACTCAAACTACATTATGGAACTGACCTTCATCTAGGTCATGCAGTTCCGAAATTCCTGCCCTGACCTGAGACAAACTGATAATTCCTTCAATTTTCCACTTGACTTTGCATGTGCATAATGCCTGACATTATTTTTCAGTGTTCTGTATATGGCACATTAAGATTCCAGGCTTTTATTCTATGAGCCGAAATACTTTGATTTAGCCATTAGCGCAGATTGAGTTGGAGAAAGTTCGTGAATTGGCAGACATCCTGGCTGGTAGTTATTTCATTACTCACTGGCAATGCCTTTTCTTGATGGGGGCGTCCTGTGGGTTAAGAGGAGCAGGTAGTAGGGAGCTACTCCAGATAAGTTTGCTGTCTGGCTGCATTAATTCTGAGAGGCCTCATTTGTGCTTAAAGAAGATCAAACAAAGTAGATAATTTTGGCAGTTTGTGAATGCAAAATTCAACCTATTCAAATTCAGCATTCTTTCAAAAAGGGGTTAAGCAATATTTTTTTTCCTTTCAGTAGGACATAATTTTATATCATTTTGTTCACAGATATAATAGAAACGATATAAGCTAGATGCTAAAGATAAATCATCTCCACTCGGGGAAAATAGAGTTTACATCTTGCTTCCAATAAAATCTCAATGGCTAGAAACCCCCAATATGGCAATTAAATGTAATCATTCTCTTTATTTATGTGTTTACAGAATGGGTTTTGCCTGCGTGTATGCTGTGTGTATTTATGTGTATGGAAATCTGATTCCTGGCTTGTTCTTATTTAAGTGAATTTGAAACAAATCAAAGGGAAAGG
Organism: Microtus pennsylvanicus; assembly: GCF_037038515.1. Lineage (NCBI taxonomy): Eukaryota > Metazoa > Chordata > Mammalia > Rodentia > Cricetidae > Microtus > Microtus pennsylvanicus. The sequence continues at coordinate 53,471,300 of NC_134593.1, forward strand.
CATTGAGGAGTCGGTTTCAGTGCTGAGTCACAGAACTCAGAGCCATAGGAACTGTTTTGAAGGTCTTGTTACTATCCATACTGGCAGTCAGGCTGCCTGGATTTCCTCTAAGGTAAAGCTGCTAGCACCGTAAAAACCCACAAAACTCAGAGAGGCACTTCAGTATCAGAACTGGGTGTCTGATGTTAGGAGCTGCCAAACACCTCAGTCACCTCCCATCCCCCACTGCACACACACAGGGCCTAAGGTGTATGTGAAAATTGACCAGGAATACATGGAAACCCACAGGTCAGTCCACCAATAGGATGGAATAAACCCCGGTGAACTCCTCTATACATGTCTCCAAAATGAGACAGGATTTTAGCCACTGAGCAAAAGTGATAAGTCAGACAAATTTACCACATCCTGCTGTGCTGGGCTTCCTAACCGTACGTACTCTTCCCACTCTGCTTGGTGCAACTCAATCCAAAGAGGATGGATCTGTCTTCAAGAAAAACATCCTGGATGTTATTTTACTTACCAAGTGACTAAGACAGAGTGATTAATGATTAATACTTTCTACGGGTCACTACATCCAGTTCTGGTTGCTGATGAAGCACACTCTCACTGATATAATTAAAGGAAAACTAAACAGGAAGGAACTGATTAAAACAGATGAGACTGCTTTGTCCAATACACCACCAATCAGATTATATAACATTAATCTAATTAATATGAGTCTTGACCTTAAAAATGACAACAGTTCATTTGTGTGAATACATGATAACAAATAATGGTTTAAGAAAGGATAAGCAAATATAAAGTTTAGAATATGTGGTTTTCTCAAAAGTTGGTCCCAGGAAGTAGATAACCCAACAGTTAAGAACTAATAGAAGGGTGGCTAGAGATAAGAGGACGAAGAAACACATCAGTTTCTTAAAGGGCAGGTTGTGACCTCATCTGGTTCAAGCAACTGAACAAGAAGGGTTGAAAAACACACAAGCAACAGGGAAAGGCAACTCTGAGTACTTCAGAAGGGCAGGAGAGAAAAAAGTCCCTTTAAGCTTATGGTGTGAGCTTAGCTCTGGGAATCATAGCATGCAGTTCTGATTGGACATGGGCAGACACCTAGGTGTTCTACTTGATGTGGGATTCCCCTCTGTGTGTTGTGAATATGTTTTATTTCCATTGGTTAATGAATAAAGCTGTTTTGGCCAATAGCTTAGTATTAAAAAACAAGGCAGCAAATCTGAACAGATATATATTGAGAAAATAGGTGGAGTCAGAGAGATACCATGTAGCTGCCAAAAGAGGCAGAGGTCATGGAGCTGCCCAAGAAGCCATGAGCATCATGGTAAAATACAAAATAATAGAAATGGGTTAATTTAAGATGTAAGAGTTAGTTAATAAGAAGCCTGAGCTAATAGGCCAAACAGTGTTGGAATTAATAGCGTTTCTGTGTGGCTGGGAAATAAATGAGAAGTCTCCATCTCCATCTGCTGAAGAATGCATCAAGAGCAAAAGAGGAGGAAGAGGAACTTGTGAACACCTTAAAATGAAGTCACACGAAGATGCAGTCCATCAGTGTTAATGGCTGTGATGACCACAGACGAGGATTTTGGGGTGTTCTCTCCAGGGTGTACATGTCACTAGAAGATTCTGTAAATTGAGGCAAAAATTCAGTAGCAATTGTTGTGCAGGTGAAGAGGCAAGTAATCTGGGATCAGGAACCCACATAGGCAGTCTAATAATGGAGGAGTCATGAAAACTGTGGGTACAATGAAAACTCTCCAAATTCACAGTGGCCAAAAATTACTCAAACCTGTAATGAGCACAAAGTGTTTCTGGAAGCCCTCATCTGTGCTGCATCATGGGAATTCCCTGCAGCCTTGGTTCTGGATAAACAACATGCAGTTTGCACACCTCATGCCAGCATGCCACATCCCACAAATGAGAAGTGTCCCATGCGCCCAGGCTCAGAGTCCACAAAGCGCCCCATGATCTGTTATGAACTGCAGTGCTTGCACCACATCAAAGTATTCTTGTGTTATAGAAACAATGCTTTGATTGTGAGAAACAAATATTTTTATAGAATCTCCTACTGTCATTCACTGAATGTAAATCTCAACTTGGTATTTTGGATTTTACAATGTTAAAATTTTTCACTTAAAAAAATTGCGATTTGAGTCACTGGCTTGAGTTTCTCATATAGTCAAATGAATTTCTATTTGGGATTAGGGTAGAATTTATAGAATTTTGAAAACAGCCCAAATACACTTCTGACATTTTGTGTTCCATATTTATGTCAAGTAGTGTTCTCAGCATTGGTGATAATAAAATCAAAATATGGATCAACTCTGAAAAATGTAAAAGATGCTCTACATTCTGCAGTATCAAACATTTGGCCAAGATTTAATTCTTTATGTAAAAATAAAGATGCACATCTCTTAGTTAGCTTCAGCTCTCAACAGGATACAGCCCAGGGTTAACCATGTGAGTGTCATCTGGGGTGTTGCATAGATCACACTGACCTGTGGGCGTGTCTATATGAGGTCAAACTCACTATGGGCAAGGCAACCCTTGGGCAGTGGTCTTGACTTTTATAAAAATAAAAAAAAAAGGTGGCTGATCACTAGTCTTAAGGGGGACAATAAGCAACATTTCTTCAGAGCTTCTGCTTTAGTTCCCGCCCTAATGGGCTGTTACCTATATTGGTTGTGGTGTTTATCACAGCAATAGAAGGCAAACTAGGGCATCTATTACATTAGTATGAAAAATATAATTTGGTCTTTAAGAAATAGTAAAGTTGAGGGACATCTAGGTTGTTTCCAGGCTTTGGCTATTGCAAATAATGCTGCTGTGAACGTAGAAGAACAAATGCCTTTGTAGTATGATTGAGCATCTTTTGGGTATATGCCCAAGAGTGGTATGGCTGGGCCCTGAGGTAGGTTGATTCCCAATTTTCTGAGAAACCACCATACTGATTTCCAGAGTGGTTGTACAAGTTTGCATTCCCACCAGCAATGGATGAGTGTTCCCCTTACTCCACATCCACTCCAGCATAAGTTATCATTGTTGTTTTTGATCTTAGCCATTCTGGCAGGTGTAAGATAGTATCTCAGAGTTGTTTTGATTTGCATTTCTCTGATGGCTAAAGATGTTGAACATTTCTTTAAGTGTCCCCATTTGAGAGTTTTCAGAGTTGGGTGCCTTAAAATAAACCAGTTGCCAGAAGGAAATACTTCCCCAGCTTCTGATACTGTATCAGGCCAATGACTGGTTTCAATGAAGATTGAGCACCCCCTAACACACATACACATACCACCACCCAACATACATCATAGTTTAGCAGACAGACATTTGGGTCAGTCGATGACTCCAGCAATATCTGGAACCTGTATCTTTGAACACTGAGCCCTTGGCTTCGGCAAACTCGGGGAGGTCACCATCAAATTAATCAAATTGTTGAATACACTACTTACGTCAACACACTAGAAAATTGCTTTTTGGGGGGACAGATAATGACACAATTTATTATTCAAGGTCACATGTACTAAATTTTAATGATTTTCTTATGTCTTATATCGAAATGTGAGAATTATTCTTATGAAACCACTATCAACAACTGAGATTATAATTTTAAAGCATGGAAAATTAAACTATTAAATTTCTAAAATTTGGTTTTCTTGACGTTATTCTATCTAAAACACCAATATTAAAAACATAGACATATTAATAGTCTTAAAATACAATTAGGCAATATTTAAATCTACCAATGTTGATAGTCACTTTTAAGTAATGGAGACAAAATGAATTTACAAAATATAATTAGTTGGTTTAAATGTGTAGTCTTTGATTAAATACAGATGGCTTGCAAAATAGACTAGTATGGAAATTGCCCTTTTTTTTTGCTTTGGTCAAAAAGAAACAAGGTTCTTCAGGAGTTGCTGAAATACAGAAATGTAAAAATAAGACAACATAATTGAACTTACTAAAAGTCGCTTTCTATCTATAAAATAAACAATAACACTTTTAAACCACAGGGAAAAATTATATATTGGTAAATGCTTAACAGCTATATCAGAATTAAAAAATAATACTAAATTTTTTTTAAAAAGAATCAGTTGATTCTTTCTGCTTTGCATTCCTGTCCTGGAAAATTAAGAAAGTAAATAATAAGTGTCAGTTAATTATACAAGTGGAAAAATTATACCTCAGTGCCCAGAAAGAATGACTGAAGCGTGTCTTACTTTCTACCAGGTCTAGAACTAGGTACTGGGGATTCTTAGACACCTAAGATATTATCCCTGCTTGAAGAACTTTCAAGATAGAGAGTTCAAATTTCAGGAAGAGCTAGAAGGTGCTTGAGTAGGAGCAAACTCATAGATACAGTAGCTCACATAGAAGGCAGAGGCAGGAGGATAAAAAGCTACTCTGGATTATACTTTGAGTTCTAGACTGAACAGTAACATAGAAGAACGCTATCTCAAACAACAACAACAACAAAACAACAAGCAAATAAAGCAACAACAATGTAGACCAGACAGCCTCAGTTCAAATTCAGGTTCTACCACTTCTAAACTCCATGCGCTATGAAGTCTACTCAGTTATGTTTCAATATCTCTTCTTTACAGCAGGGAATTATTCCCTTATTCAGAAGAAGGCTTTAGAGTGCTGTGGTAGACAAGTCTTAGTTTGACAGTCTTGTCTTCGCCTATTAGAGTTTCCATGGTGTAGTGGTGCCTTCTGCTTATTGTTACCCCATGATTCTGCTCCTGGATACCCCATGAGCCAAGAACAATAATAGGCAAGACATCCTATATACTTCTATATCCTGTCGTTGACTGGGCTAACCACTCAGAGGCTCCAGTGAAGACTGTTTCAATACAGTAGCCCCCCCCCCACGGAAATTCACTACAAAATGTTTTCATGCTTCATTTAAGAAAAAAAAACTAACCAACATGTTGCAACATACTCCTAAATAGCTAGCAAACTTCTACCGTGGCAGTGATCCCTCTTAGCATTCTGCAGGAATACTAGATTACAGATAGAACCATCTGCTGATTGGAGGAAAGCCCTTGAGTTGCACTGTGACTTCAGTCGTAAGTCTGCACATTTTCCTATTTGAGGCTGATTATGTATCCAATGAGTAACTGGCAAGGGAGTCAAGGATGTTTATTAACTTTCTGTCTGAAGCTTTAATTTGCTATCTTCTAATCAGAGCTCATGTTGACAAAAGCGTCATCAAATTGTCCAGGGAAAAATGAGACGGTCAGGCAGGCTGATTTACTGTAGTTTGAATGCAGAGCCGAAGAGCACAGGCCTTGAAATCCTCTGTAGCTCACACATGAGTCATCATGCAAGCCTCCCCGCTTGCTAGAAACTTTACACCAAGCTGAGCACGTCTTGGACATATTACTGTCTAGCTCCTTTATGTAAATCAGCTCAGGGGCTGAATGGCAGAATACTTCTCCTTTCCTGGTATTAATTACTGTAGAGTGGCAGCTTTGTTTCATGAAGGGCTGTGTGGCTGTTCCTTGTACTAGGCTACAGCCATGCAACCTGGAACCAGAGTTGTCCACTATTATATTATATAATCGTGCCTACATTTTCATATCAACATTTTTATATCTCGAGTGTGTTTCTCTGTCAGCTGGATACAGGTCCACCATAGACATGGTCTCCTCCCTGCTTACCAGCTTAAGTTTCTGTGGGGAATACTTTCGCTAACTCTGATCCATCCCCTGCAAAACACTGTTGACTGCTTTGAGTGTCTCGATGGCAGCCGTTTTAGTTGGCATCAACATTTTTATTTTAGAAAAAAAAGTGACTGATTTAAGTAATTTCTGTTATTAAGTTGCTTCTATTGGACGTCAGAAACATAAAGAATAAAAGAGAGCAAACAAAATAAAGCCTTCTATAGTCATAGCCCAAGTTGCTTTCACAACTGAGATTCTGAAGCGTTCTACGTGAGCCTAGTCTTATACCACTCTCCATATCTGCTTCCATCTCCCTACATCACTATTTCCCTCCCCTTTCCTTCCCACCCTGTTAACACCACTCTGTTAACTCTAAAGTAATGTGGCATTTACTTTAGTCCTCATTTTAATTAAGTATAGACTTATCTCAATAAACTAATTTTCTTGATTCACCCAGAGCTAAAACCAACACTTTTGGGGGTTCCTGTCTCCATTGCCCCTTCTTTTACCTGCTGGCCAACATCTAAGACAGCCACCACCTCCCTCTTTAGCTCCTGATTTTTTTTTATGTTTATTCTTCTTAGGCACTCTTTGAGGTGCTGCTCTCTCCGAAAGTTGTATCTTTGGCTCAAATTTTGCACAAATTCAATTTTTTTACTTTCAGCCCCTTACCCAGTTGGATATCTTACTCTCTGTTCAAACTTAGCCTGTCTAAGCCTCAAATTTGTGTTACATCCCAGAGACTGTTGCAACTACAGTTGAATCTGTGTGTGAGTAAGCTGTCATTGGGCTAAAGCCTATAAAGTATGTTGGGCTTGTGAGACAGAAGGGATGTGCAAGAAGGAGGTCTTCCAGGAAGAGTGACAGCAGAGACTAGCCTTACTGGGGCAGCTGGGAAGAAAGAGTGGTATCACGTTCTGTCTGAAATTTCCACTGCTGAGCAGGACAAGGAAGAGGCATTGTGCCATCTGTGTGATTTGACTTCTTTGGTTGGCAGAGCAATATTTCATAACTCACTCTACCATAAATTTTAAGAGAAGATTCTATTTGCTGTAAAGTATGAACCATAAAACATTTGGCTAAACTACTTCCCTCATTTAATTCCTCATGTTCTGTTTCCGGCCCAATACTGTCATAAGATGCTGCCTTTTGTAAAAATCATCCCTTACTGTCCTGTGTTTTCCACTGTAGGCCTTCAGTTCCATCACTTCACCCAGGGAAACACCATTTTGATTGGTTCTCTGACAAAAGCACAGAATGAGGTTCATGGCAGACATAAACACATCCTTCCTTGCCTGGGGGGAAAACTAGCCTTTCTCATTCGCTCTTCTAAACACATCAGTACAGTACTATGCCAGGGAATGTGTTTTCAAACACACACACACACACACACACACACACACACACACACACACACACACACACACAGAGATACCAAATCTCTGTAATTTCATTCTTGAAGATTCTAAACACACCAAATCTCTGTAATTCTCATTCTTGAAGAATCTAAACTTTAAAATCCACCTGTAACAACTGCAAGTATACACTAACTTAATTGAGCATCTAGGATTTATGCAGATATTGAACTGGGTACTCCTCTTATCTCATTCCTGAAACAACCACATGACTGCCCTGAAAACAACCAAATATGTCGATGATGGCATAGATGTGAGAAATCATACGGCTTACTCAAGGGCATGTGGCTAGTAAGAGAAGCAAGACTCAGTCTCAGGTCAAATGTGGATACTGGTCCTAGGGTTATCATTGCTGTGATGAAACATCATGAGGAAAACAGCTTAGTGAGGAAAGGGTTTATTTGGTTTATACCTCCATATCACAGTTCATCATCAAAGGAAGTCAAGATAGCAACTCACACAGGAGCTGATGCAGAAGTCATGGAGGAGTGCTGCTTACTGGCTGACTGCATGCTCAGCCTGTTTCCTTACAGAATCCAGGACCACCAGCCCAGGGGTGGCCCACACACAATGGACTGGACCCTCCACATCAATCCTTAATTAAGAATTTGCTCTATAGGCTTTCCTGCAGCCTGATCTTATGGAGGCTTATTCTCTAAGATGTGCCAAGTTGACATAACACCAGTGAGCACACTACTCAACTATATTCCTAGTAGGGTAAGTTATAGTCCTTTTACAAGATTGGTGATAGACGGACAGATAGATACTTCTCCGTAACTACGGATGAAGCGTTCAGCACATTAATTTTTGAACTGCTCTTTTCTGGAGACCTTATTAGTTTCTCTCGTAAATATTTCATGTTTATTGCTTTACTTAATCTGCTCAAGTGCTGCAGAGTTAAATTCTTCTCATTTTAAAGATGGAAAGCAGGCAAAGAAGCATCAGCTTAGAGAAACGGGGTGACTTGTCATGATCAGAGTTAGTTTCGTCATGATCAGAGTTAGTTCAGGGCAGGCTGGAATTTCTTTACTGACGTTTGTGTGTATAGATTCATGTATGTATGATTTTTTAAAGACAGGGTCTCATGCTGCAGTTTCAGCTAGTGTTGAACTCAACTGTGTACCCCAGGATGACTTTAAACATACAGTAATCCTTCTGCCTCAAGCTGCCAAGAGCTGGGATGTCCAAGAGGAGCCACTACGCCCAGATAGTTCTGGAATTTCTACTTATGCCTACAGCTCTAGAGCATGGGCACTGAGTGAGGATTTCCATTCTCAGATATATAACATATGATGCACCTTGTCATAAGATTTTTTTTAAAATTTTATTTTAGGAAAAAATAAAGAAAAGAAAAATGATTTGAAAAATAACCATTTCAGAACATTTCATTATGAGACCAGTAACTATACAGCTACCATGACCACTTAAAAATTCATAGCTCCCTAGAGGTAGATCTCCCTGGTGACTTTAAATCTAAAAGGACACTAGAAGATAGATGGAGACAGGATGAGGGCCCTCCAAACTATCTCAATGAGAGGGAGATGGCAAGTGACATCTCAGCCCTCCCCACACCGGTCCACACTTATTTTATTTAAAGAAATATCCAGGAAACTCTCTTATTTAGCAAAATAGCTGTTGCAATCTCTCAGTGTTTATTTTAGATCTATAATGTAGTTCTCTATTTACCTAACTTGTGATCTGTAAAATTACAGTTTGCTATGTATCTACTGGTTCCTCTATCACATTTTGTTTTTTTCCTGCTGAAAATGATCACCGGAGAAAATCTGGCAGGTGCAGACAATTACTTGTCTTTCAGGGACCATTCGATTAAACTGGTTTTGAATCTTGAATTTCAGAATAAGCACTGGAGAACCACAGCAAAAAACTAGCTCAGCACGAAAGCAACAGGTCCTTTATGAGGGTGGCTTTGTCCCATTTCTTATTCTTTGCATCATTATGGACCTCAATAAAGGGACTAAATGAGGGTCTGTAGAGAAAGCAACCATCTCCACATTTCAAACGCGAACGCAGGCAGATGTTGGTCCTGACTGCCAGATTCTGTAATGACCACTGTGCACAGGGCTGTGGTGGTTGGTCCACAGGGGGGACAAGGAAACCCACTCTGTGCTCTAGGAGCAAACGCATAGATTACTTTGTCCATACAATTTCTTTCTAATTTTTCTTAAATCACGGCTTGTGTCTTTTGCTAAGATGTCTTTATCTTATTTTTTGCATTTGAGTTTTAGAACATTTCCAATAGTTTCAACTACTTGAACAGAGATTGCTGGAGCACAGTGGCCATTTGTGTGTGTGTGAGGAAAAGACTTCCCACACATTGTCTGGTCTTCACAGAAGTTCCCAGCAGGATTAGAGGTCTTAATGACAACATTTGCATTATTAATGACCCCTGATCCCTGAAAACCTGAGAGACTTGATAGATAGAAACGAGAATTCTCGGGTAAACCACACACCATTTATTGGGCTCTGAAAGAAGAATCTGGCCATGTGGGGACTCACAGTGTCCATATTCTTCTAGAGTGAAATGCAAAGAAAGTTCACAGTCAGCTGGGTGGGGCTAGGTTTGGGCTCTTGCTAAGTGCTCAATTTCTGATCCTGGGCATGTTACTTAACCCTGTTCAACTTCGGGTTCTCCATCACAGCAGTTGGACATGAACATCTATTCTATGAGATTTCTGGGATCACAGGAAGCTGGGATGTACTGCATAACACCACTGTCTCACTCAGTTTATGTGGAAGAATTACTGAAGGGCCACATCTGAACAGCTTGTTCTCAGCATGGATCTATTGGGAGTGGTGGAGAATTTAGAAGTGGGGCCCAGTGAGTGGCCCTCAGCTTAGGGAGGGCATTCCCAGATCCAGGTGTAATCCCAGCCTCCAGCTTCCATCTTTTGAAGCCCCCTCACCTGAGCCCATCAAACCTTGACCCCTCTCCATGGAGGATCAAGGGAGCCTGCCAAAGCTCGACCCCTCCCCAGGAAAGGTCAAGACCACTCCCAGAGGCTGCTTAAACTGCTCCTCAGAAAATAAACACAAAGTCTTCCCTTTTCTGCTTCAGTGGTCATGTAGGCTTTCTGTCGCCCCCCCCTGCTTGGGCCACCCAAGAGTACAGATGTCCAATTAAACCTGGATATCTTTTAATTTGGTTTGATTTGGTCTGATTGGAATTACTTGCATCGGTGGAGAGGCTTGTTTTTTAGGACTATTCCTAACACCAGGGGTTATCAGGTTTTACTCCGACACATGCTCCAACGCCATGTGCTACCATATGCCTTAAACAACTAGTCAAGTCTATCAAACCTTCAAACTGTAGGCCAAGAGAGCCCTCTTCGTAATCTTGGGTGTTTGTTATGATTATAAAAAGCCAATCATGGAAGAGGGAAGGGGGAAGAAAGGGAGTGGAGAATAAAATAAAATGAAAACAACAACAACAACAAAGAAAACAAAAAATTGAAGCCAATACAAGCACTTCCTCTCAAGTCTTGTCATGAAACAATTCAGCAATCCATAATATCTTAGAGATGTACATTTTAAATGTCTTTGTTTCTTTCAGAAGTGATCTTTAATTTCTTTTAAACTAAGGACTCTGCCTCTTATTCATCCTAAACAAAGCACCAACTGGGAACCAAACATTCTAATGAAAGCCTGTGGGGTTATTGTCATCCAAGCCAGCACAGCTTGCCTGTTATTATTATTATTTTTTTTAGTTATGTTATATTGCATACATTTATGTTAACTGATCTAAATCCCTTTGACATGGCAAAGCAGAGACGCGAGAAGAGCTCTATTTGCTGCCATCGTCAGACCAAATGCCATGTCCGCTGGTCTGGGATTCTGAGCCTTGTGTCTGCCAGTCACTCAGCAGTCACACAGAGCTGGAGTTCATTAGCAGCACGCTGGAGGCGGTCAGAAATGACGCTCTGCAGCATGCTTCTGGCTTGGCAGAACGTACAGAGGAGACAGAGACCACAGGGCAGGCGACGGGCTTACGCCACACAGTTCAACCGCTTCCCTCCATGGTCACTGTCATGTACTTCTTCCATGCATACCCACGACCTACAGATACCCATGTTCTGGAGGGGATGGGAAAGAGCTATGGATCATTTGTAAGTAGCATGTTTTATGCACAGTTGCAGAATCCCAAAGTACTGAAAGAGAGAAACAATACTCAGTTGTAGTAAATTTGTTTTTGTGAATGAAAGTAGGGGGATGAATGAAAAGGAATTTTATGAACATAATAACAAAAAGCTGTGTTTAAATAGACATTATCATCTTAATAGTTTCATGGCAACATCCCGCTTTTCTTGCATTATGTTTTAATTGAAGATTATACATGATTCAGAATCCACTGCAACTCCCAGCTCCTTGGAGACAGTATGGCACTTGGAGAAGCCTGTGCATATAAGAATAATACAGATTCCTGCTGGGTGGAAACTACTATAAGACTCCAGATCATTACCTGGTAGGACAGCTAAAGAGAAATTGATTAGTCTAAAAATATTCTATATGTTCGTCCATATGAGGGTCAACTCTGTGGCATACATGAAAATTAATGCAGACACTAGAGTACAGAGCAGATTTGGGGTTCAAACAATTTCCAACAGAAGTATGCACTGCTATTCACTATTGTAAACATTAGAAAGCAGGGACAGACTGATTTCTCACCCAGCATTTTAGCCGCCCACGCCAGACCTTCACTTGCTGTTATCCACGTGACTACAGGCACTTGCCTCTGGCACGTGCTGACCACGCATGCCTCACTCTGCCTGACGTTTAATTCAGTCTGGCACACGGGTGCTCCAGTAAGGTACTCAACTGTGCCGTTTTATGCGAGTGGACATGTGCGCGCGATAACTCGGGAAGGGTGAGTACTAGGTGACAGCCTCTCTCACCAATGGGATGGAGTACCGAGTGGTGCCAGAGATCCAAGGCTGGACTGTGTTCTTGGCACCACGCTGAGTCCTTACATTCGCTGCTTCAGGAATCTCATTTGTGGGGATCGTAAGCACATGCGCTAAAATGAGATCTGCTGTGATCTGTCTCCAGAAAGAAAATTCGAAAGTACAACGCAGTGTGCTTACTGCCCGGCAATTTATAAAACTGCAGGAAACTTGCATCTTTGCAGTTGTGCGATAAACGCAATTTCAAAAATAATTAAAATTTATCTGAATGAACCCTATACACTTCTGCAAAGCATAGGAGCCTTTGGGTACTAAAAAGCATTTTAAGAACTCCCTTGCTGACATCATACCTAAAACTTCACATTCTGAGAGTTTATAGTTGGCAAAGACCTTTGTTTGCCCATAGTAATAATAGCTTGGAGCTGCAAGCCAACTTTCTGGAGCAGAATTCCCTCCCTGAACAATTGTGTTCATTAGTAGCGTCATTTATTATTTATTATTGTGGCATGATATTATTATGCGCATGCCACGGTGTGTGTGGAGGTCAGAGGACACCCCCAAGTGGGTTCTCCTCTTCTCTAATAGGTTCCAGGGATCCGACTCAGGTCACCACGTGTGCACAAGGACTTTACCTGCTGAGTTATCCTGGTGCCCCTTATTGGTATTTCTCACACTTAAGTCTCTTGATGTTCTAACTGCCCCATTTAGGATCCACCGTTAATATTAAATATTCTGTGTCCATTTTATTTTATGACTAAATAAAACATTATATAATAGTTTAATTTTAGACACTAGCTTCTACGCTTCTTCATGTAAATTTCTGCATTATCGATTATTAAGGAACAAATGTGTACGTGTGGATCAAGCTGTGTCATATTGCCCACTCCCTGCCTAAAGGACACTATCATTTCCAAAGTCGCTGTACATCATGTGAACAGAGCAGAACACACCCGGACCACAGGAGCGAAGGGCAAAGGACACGGGCAGTCACAAGAAGTTATATTTTACCAAGAATTGCTCAGCTCTTTCATGCATGTTCACACTACATTACAGACTGGAACAGGATCTGAGAGATCAATTAGCATAATCTCTAAATTAAATTTTGTGGGAGGGACCAAATTACTGGGGTAACGTTTCAGGTCTTATTGCTTGAGTGTGACAGACCAGAATCCACTCCTCAGTGGACCCCTGGAAATGATTCTCCACCATATATTGGGAAAGAAGTTTCAAAAATTCAAGTACACAATGAGCTGTACTTGTAATAAATATATAAAATTTATATATTTAAAATATTCAATGGGACCGAAGAGATGGTTCAATGTTTAAGAACACATCTGCTCTTCCAGAGGACCTGGGTTTGGTTCCCAGCACTCACATAACCTACCTCACAACCCTATTCCAGGGGCTCTGACTCCTGCTTTTGGGCTCAGCAAACACTGCACACACATGGTTCAGATACAAACAGACCAGAATAAATAATTTAATTTAAAAAAATTCAAAATTGGTATGTAGAATGATTGCGTCATGATTGTCCTACGTGAGCCACAGGCCAGCAAGACCATTTGCTGTAATGTAAAGAGTGTTGCATCCTTGTATGTCGCATTTGTTTAACTCGGTGAAGCTGTGTGAGTGTGACTGTCTAAAACACCCGATTGGTCTAATATAAAGCTGATTGGCCAATAGTGAGGCAGGAGGAAGTGGGACTGACATGCAGAGAGAATAAACAGAAGGAGACATCTGGGAGGATAGCCAGGAGCAAAATCAGGAGGGGCCAGCCACTCACTCACTCAGCCAGATGTGGAGTAAGAAGAAAAGTAAGATTACAGAGGTAAGAAAAGGGAAAAAAAGACCAGAGGCAAAAGGTAGATGCGATAATGATAATCTAAGTTAAGAAAAACTGCTTAGAAATGAGCCAAGCTAAGGCTGGGCATTGATAAGTAAGAATAAGCCTTCGTGTGTGGTTTATTTGGGGCTGGTGGCAGGCTGCCAAAAAAAGTAAAGAGTAAAAAAACAAACAACTACACTCATTGTCTAATAAAAGCCACCGGATACCCTGAAGTTCCCCTTAAGAAGTAATTTCCCGAACTGAAATTCTGTCCACTGCTAGTGTGCCTTTCTGATCTTCTAATGAGAGCATTGAATTTTAATTCTCTTATTTGTTTATGTTTGGGAGTATGTGGTACATGCATAGCAAATGTGTGTGCTTGGCAAGCACAGATGAAACAAGGTGTAGCATGTCCCTCTCCATCACTTTCCTGATAGAGAGCGTCTCACTGAAGCTCAAGCCAAGCTGTGAGTCAGCAGGTTCCAGCCATCTTGCTGATCCAGCACCAGGATAGCACAGGTTCTGGTCTGTAGGTCTTACGATGACTACGCTCAGCTTATATCTATGTTCTTGGGACTTGACCTCAGGCCCTCAGGCTCCCTCACTGAGGTCTACCTCCAGCTCCGCCCTCTGACCTTTACTCTAAATATAATCCTCCTTCTATTTTTCTTTAAAAGGCATCCTGAGTAGAACGCAAGCTATACTTAGATTAACCTACCCATGTTCTGAGTTCACTTTCTCTTTAAAGAGCAGACAAAACTAAGTATCTTAGAAAAATAACTACATTAGACTGTAAATACACTCTGCTCTGCTTCTGGACATGGTGACCATAAGCTTATAGTGATCCAAGGGGACGTTTGCATTTCTGAATTACCCCTGGCTCTTGGGAAGAGGTCGATCTTACAATTCTGTTCATGGGTCATTTCAAAATTACCAACATCGGTATCTTAGAATGATTAGGTCTTCTACAAACAAAATGTGATGGTTGTGTATTTCTTTAAGCTCAACACTTGGGAGGCAGAGGCAGAAGGACCTCTGAGCTTGAGGTAGGCTGATCTATATAGCAAATTCAAGGACATCCAGAGCTACACAGACAAACACTGTCTTGAAAAACAAACAAACAAAGAAACAAAAACCCCAAACCAAAACAAACAACCAAAGCCAAAACCAAAACCAAAACACAAAGCTTTGGTAGTGTTTCGCCCCAAACTGGTTAGACATTAAAGACACTCCTGACTCTCATTCCCACACCCATGGTAATGAGGGATTATGCCGACCTTCCACACTGGTAATTTCATCACATACCCTAGGTGTTGGATACATTTAGGAATGCTTCATGAAAGCAGAACTTACTGTAATGGTAAGAAAAAGTGTAGCTCACTGTAACTTTTCTTTGAGGGTACACACCAAAGATATCTTAGTGAGCAACAGGAAATCAATTCTAGCATGTTAAATCATGCCCTCCACTTCACAGGCCGGACACAGGGTCTCACGTATGGCAGATGCTCTGGAAGCACCATGTGGATGACGGGAAATAGCGAGGTGGATTTCTCTCTGCAACAGGGTCACATTCCTGTGCTGAACAAAGAATCTCTCAGAGTAGCAAGTCCCCACGTCTTTCAGCCACGTTGGTGTGGAATTTTGCAATATGAACAACCAGGCAGTACCTACAGATATTAGAAGCACAGGAACCTGGAAGCTGCGTAAGAGACAAATTTCTCCCAGTGATAAAGATGGAGAGACTGGGGAGCTGTGAGGTGTGAGGAAGAAAGGACACAAAGGCCTGGGTACAGAAAGGCTCCGTGTCTTCAGGATAGAGCATCGTTCAGTCAACACCTTGGGTTTACAGCTCGCAAGCACTTGATCACATTGGAAGTTAAAATATCACAGGAAGTTAAGATACTTTCAAAGGCTGTGTGGACAAGAAGACAAAGATGTTGGAGCTAGAACGAAAATCAAACAGAGAAGAGGAGGCTCAAACGGCTCTGGTAAATGTCAGTTCTAAAATATCCTGATAGTTGACATTTTGTATGGAAAACATCATAATTTCTCTCTCCAGGAACATACTGGAAAGAAAAGGACAAGACAAATAAATTTATTCTTTCTAGATAAAAGGATTTTTAAAAATGTTCTTTGAAACACAATTATTTGAAGAACACCTTCCTTTGCCTCCTCTGTAGATGTTTCTGTCCTGCATGAATGACTGACACTCACAGGCTGCCAGTTTTTCTTTTCTCGTCACCTCCACAGGTTTGTTTCTACACCTGCTTACAGATCACTTTAGTCTCCTACTTAGTCACCACTCACGATCCTTCTTCTAAGTCAGTGGCATACTGGTTTGTAAGCAAACAGCTGTAAGTAAATCCTTACACCTAGTGACTCTTTCTTGCTAAGTGGGACAGATCTCTCTCTCTCTCTCTCTCTCTCTCTCTCTCTCTCTCTCTCTCTCTCTCTCTCTCTCTCTTTTGATTTTCAAGAGAGGGTTTCTCTGTAGCTTTTGGTTCCTGTCCTGGAACTAGCTCTTGTAGACCAGGCTGGCCTCGAACTCACAGAGATCTGCCTGCCTCTGCCTCCCGAGTGCTGGGATTAAAGACATGCGCCACTACCGCCCGGCTCTCTCTTTCTCCTTCAGAGGGATAGGGTGTGTTTTTTTAGTCTTCTCTAAGCCTCTAATGTCCTCTGATTAAATATCCTTTCTGCCTCTGTGTCTTCCTTGCAGAATTTCATTCAAAACAGATTCCTTGGCCTCTGTTTCTCTGAACCGAACAGAACCTTTGTTAGAGATACCTTGCATGAAGACTGTCAGTACCAAATATCGTCAAAGATGCAGCACTAATGCATGCTGCTGGAGGGGTGTAGAGGGATGCAACACCTTTGCACCTGCTTCTTCCCCAAACCATCAATTCCTCTCTTTGGTATTGATCTAAATGAAATGAACGCATGTGCCCACTGGAGAGCTGCATACAAATGTCCATGCATTCCTACATAGAGTCCCAAATGGAAGGCAGCCCCATGCTTATCAGAAGGGGAATGGATCAGTAGGTTGCACAAGAAGGATCATGAGTTCCAACCAGCCAGAGTGATAGAGTAAATTCTGCCTCAAAACACATAACTGGGCCACTGCTCTGGTTCAGAAGGAAAGTGCTTACTGACAAGACTGGTTTGAGTTTGGTGCCTGGGACCAATAGAGTGGAAGAAGACAATGTATACCAACAACTTGACTTTTGATCTACCTACCTATTTTACACACACACACACACACACACACACACACACACACACACACACACATGCATGCACGAGCACACACACACACACACCACAAATAACTAAATGCAATTAAATGCTTTAAAATTAGTTTCATATTAGCAGTAGATATTAGATACCTTGACTATAACAATAAATTTCATTTTTGTCTCTTGCAATTGTACTCATACACAAAAGACAAAACAGAAAAATTACCCTTTCCACCTGTAAAGTCGTGGAATTTTGCCAGAGAGATATCTTCTTCAAAGACTTAGATAACAGGTTCAGTTTCATTTTTATTTATATTTTGTTACTGTTATAGTCCGTAACCACATAAATCTTGAAGTCAGTGGGCGGGGGGGGGGGGGACACAGTAGTTGATGGTGTTTTCTGTTGCTGTGTATACCAGGAGAGGTTAGTCAAGGTTAATTGGGACTTACAGATGGAAGTTAACTGTTTCCCAGTCTTCACTCAGGCAGCTGGAATGGGTCTGTTGTCAGGCTCTTTACTAATTTTACTGTGTTATACTTAATGAAACATTTCCAAGAGTCAAAACCATGTCAGGATTTACAAGATGAAATTGAGACACAATAAAGACACCAGTTATTTTTGATCTTTAAAAATATATGTAACTGAAGAGTCTAGGGGGGGTTATGAGAGCCACCGGGACATTGACCAGAGTGTTAGCAGGATTTCTAAACCCAAGAAACTAAATTAGGAAAAGGAGTAAGTCTGTTCACTGACTTGCTGTCCTTGTCTTTCAATCATTTTAGCATCTTTGCTACCCTTCTCCCGAGTCCCTTATCTACCTAGGAGGAAGAGATTTCTGCTCTCATTGGCTTGGCCATGAAATTTTATTCACGTTAAGAGGGCTCCCAATTTACACAGAACTTTTTGACTTACTCTAAAGTTAAAAATCAGGTTGATTTAAAGAAACTACTTAGCTTCAAAAACCTAATTATATTCAAACTAATTTTCAAGTACACATAAGTTTTAATGTGTTATTGTGTTCTTCCACAGTGGGAGTAAAATAATATAATATTACAATTGGTACAAAATACACATTGGGTACTTTCTTGTTTTGTTTTGTTTTGAGATGGATTTTCTCTGTGTAACCAGCTCTGACTATCCTGGACCTCGCTTTGTAAACCAGGCTGGTCTCGAACTCACCGAGATTCACCTGCCTCTACCTACCAAGCGTGGGATTAAAGTTGTGTGCTACCACCACCCAGCTTGGATACTTTTAAAGCCAAAATTGGGAGCATTGCATTTTAATTTATGTTAATGTTTGGAATTCTTTTTCTCCTACTAGTAATTTTAATTAGACTAATCTGCAAGAGTCTTAAATTTTGCAGACATTTCTACTAACTGAATGTGATCTGTAGTCTAATTTCTACCATAAGTCACCATGTGTTAAATTCAGGTAGCTGATGACCAGCAGCTAGGTGATCTCGAAAAGGAGATGGAGAAAAGACCAAGTAAAATGCCAGCCTGGTAAGACTCACACTTGTTCAACTTTCATTTTCATACATGCACACACACACACGCATGCACACATGTGCGTATACACATACATATTTTGTTGAGTATTAGACCATCCATGAAAAAATATCTTTGGATCCTTTGCTTTCATTCTTTCATTTGATGCATGGAAATAAATGCATTCAATGGGGTTCAAGTGTATAGCACAGTGATAAACACGAGATAAAGCTATAATACCAGTACAACAGCTGTACCTCATGGGCAGCAGAAAAAATGGACACCAGGTCCAGCGCATTTGGAGACTGTGTCCTGGTGAACTCTGTCAATTTCAGCTGTGTTACTGTTCGGATTTGGTTATGTGCACTTTTGCTGAGTATACCAATAAATAGTGATGGATGGTTCTGGGAACTTCTAATGTGGCTTATTAATATTTAAACATTATTATTGAGTATTTGTGTCAACACACATAAAACGCATGAAAGATTATTACCTATGCTCTCTAGAGCCACTAAAAAAGAGTATGCGTGTAAGTATAAGGTACCTAGTTTGAGTAAATGTGCACTGGGATTAGAGATTGAACATAGTAGCAATAGAAAAACAACATGAAGTTCTCAAGTGTATTGTGTGAGCACATGAAACACCAATATATTTTCATTTGTGAGTGCTTAGAAATAAGCAACATATATCTATAAATTGTAAACAAATACTTATAAATTATAAACAGAGGTTAAAACAAATCACCACTTATAAGCAAGTAAGACAATGAATTCTCAATTCTGTTATGTAATCTGTAATCTTGTCACCAAACAAATGAATGGAAGGCTCGAGAGATAGCTCATTGCTTAAAAATATATATTGCTCTTGTAGAGAACATGGGTTCAGTTACAGTACCCACAGGGCTGCTCAAAATAATATGCAACTTAAATTCCGAGAGATCTGACACTCCTGTTCTGGTCTCCAAGGGTATCAGACACATACATGGTACACATACATACATATAGGCAGAATTTTCATATATAAGAAATAAAATTAAGTACGTCATTTAAAATGTATGAAGAGAATATATATATATATACACTTGTGTATACATATACACACACACACACACACACACACACACACTTGTATGTCTGTTCATGCGTTCATTTATCATTTTAAAGACAGACTCTCAATCAGCACATAGCCCATGCTGATCCCAAGCTACAGGCAATCCATTTTGTCAGTCTCTCCTCCCAAGTGCTGTGATGATTGGCACTAACCACCTCACCCTGTCAAACACCTGTCTTTAGAGTGCTTGATTTCTGTTAGTCTCGTTGGTACCTGCCTTTAATTCTAGGATTTGGGATGCAGGGGCAGGCAGATTTCTGTGGTTTTTAAGATTAGCCTGGTCCACATAATGAGTTCCAGGCAAGGCAAGTCTATACAGTGAGACCTTGTCTTGAAAAAAAAAAAAACAACAAAAGAGTCTTATATCAAATTTCAAATTGTTCACTGGAGAGTAATTAATTCACAGAAGAATAAGATAAGGCACAAAAAAATAGAATTCATCGCTAGGCTAAGCAAGGAAAGTTAAATAAAGTTGAGGGATTTTTTTTTAGCACTTCGCATAGTATACAAAATGTCAATCACAGCAGCAAGATATACAAATCCCTCTTCATAACAGAACATATCTGCGGCAGTTTTTCGGATAGTTTTTAAGCCTCATAATGACTCATACCCAGAAACTTCTGAAGAAAAGCTACTCACTGGAACTAAAGCAGCATCTTCTTAGGAATAAAAGTACCTAATGGCTACTTGAGGATAAATAATATATGAGCCACTCTGCAGGACTGCAGACAGCTTTGGCTCATTGGGGGAATCTTCGTACATTGCAGAAAATCAAATATAAGGTGGAACTTTTGAAAGAGTACCCTTAGGCAAATGTGTATTATTATTGAAATGACCGGCATTCATGATAATGGGGACATTTTTCCTTTCTTTGAAGCAACTTATATAAGTCTTTGGAGAAATGCCTACACGTGTATATAACTAGATTGCAAGATCCTTACCAAGGAAGCAGCACAAAGACAACCACAATTTGAAGAAGAAAATGTTTTGCATGATTTAGATGTGAATTTAAACAACTGGCTTACAGATTCCTTTAAGAGGACAGACCAACTTGGGGGCTGGGGATGGAGTGACAGAGAGTATAATGGCACAGAAAGGAAAGCTAGCATGAACGGAGACACTCTGGCATTCTCTCCTGATGGCGCTACAGGATCCATAATGTCAGAACCATCAGCAAGCCTCTGGAGAACTCTGTTGCTTTTGTGAAATCAAGGAATTAGAGGTAGGTTCTTCATTTGGTCACTGAGAATGACAGCTAGTCATTCCCCAGTGCTTCTGCCTTAGGAGCTCTGCACTTATTTCTTGTCTCTGGGCACTCTTCTTTTTAGCTCTCTGCTGACTTTTTCCTCACATCTTGTCCTTATTTTCTTTCTTTCTTTCTTTCTTTCTTTCTTTCTTTCTTTCTTTCTTTCTTTCTTTCTTTCTTTCTTTTTTCCTTCCTTCCTTCCTTCCTTCCTTCCTTCCTTCCTTCCTTCCTTCCTTCTTTTTTTTGTCAACTTTATACAGGCCAGAGTCATTTGAGAAGAGGGGACATTGGTTGGGAAAATGCCCTCCAACAGATTGGCTTGTTTTCAAGTTCACCACGGGCAGTGCTACTGGATGTTCCTGGGTGTTACACGAAAGCAAGTTGAGCAAGCCATGAGGAGCAAGTCAAAAAGCAGCATTCCTTCATGGTCCCTGTTTCAACTGGTGGCTTCAGATCCTTGCTGAGTTCTTACCCTTGACTTCTCTCAGTAATAGACTGAGACCACAGAGTTGTAAGCTGAAATTTAACCTTCCCCTTCCATGTTGCTTTTGTGACATTGATGTTTTATCACAGCAATAGAAACCCTGAGACATATATTCTTCAGTAAACTAGGCAAGACATTATCTGAGATCTTCCCTGCATATGCTACATGATTATACTGCCTCCCACCTCCACACTGCCAGGCTACAAAGTCTCTTTGCTACATCTGTGTAAGTCTCAACGTCTTCAGAACTGTCTCCCCCTACCTTCTCCACTTAAAACAAGTGCCACAAAATGAGTGATTAGTGTACCCACAACTTTCTGTTGTTCAGAACAGAACCCAAACAGGTACTGCATTAGTTTTGTCTATTGTCTGTGCAAAGAAAGCTAAGACATATTGTCTGACAAGTGAGTAGCTCCACATATTGAAAATGGTGTGTGTGTGATCTAATTAATAAAATAGAATTGATACTATGAGACCCTGTGTCCAGTTTTAGAGGTTGTAGTCTCCTAGGTTGTACAGTTCATATTTAAGGTGATATCTGTGGGACTTTTAGGGGTGCATAGTGCCCAGTCTGTGCAATCCCACCCAGTTTTCTTGAGATTGATGTCTGGAAAGCACATTGGTCGTGTTACTATCATAAAAAAAAAAATCCAGTGGTGGCTCCCCACTGTCAATGGTATGCATTCATCTTTCCCGAACTCAACCTTTCTCGTCCAGACTAATACTTGCTCTCTCTAGGCACCTCCATTGTCCATCTCGCCTCCTCATGGACTTTGAGCATCAGCCATGAAGAATTTCTGCATTCCACCCTGGGAAAGCTCTGCCATGCTCCAGTACGACATAGGTGTAGCTAGTATGTTCTCTCACGGCAGCACCTCAGTCTTCTGTCTCACTAGACTTTAGCAGTCTCGCATATGGGCACTATGAGTTCCAAATAGTCAAGAGCTGAGTCATTCACTCTATGTCCCCCACTAGGTGACAAAAGGTTGGAGAAATGAATGAAAGAATGGGCGAGTGCCTCGCCTAACGAATACATGCTCTAATTTGGTAATCCATTAAACTATTCAAATGGTAAGTGATTAGACAAACTTCATTGCACTTTTTATACTTAAAACTGTTCCAACAAAGCAGATAAATGAGACTTCAAGTGGACATATGGTCTCCATCTTCCTCTAAACAGTCAGAGAATGAGTTATGAAGTCATCACTGTTTTCTTTTCCAGTTGCAGCAGACTGGTGGGTTGATGCTAGCCAAGCGTGGACTTTAGACTTTAGTCTGAGACCATGCTCAATAAATCAGGGCTTTTTTTTTTTAAAACTTTCTTCAAGAAAAGAGCTGTCATACCATGTTTCCTGCAGTGGGCTGGAGTGAATACTTCCCCTCCTTCTGCATCAGCGTTGGCACCCTAGACAAGATGGTTGTGGTCACCACTGACAGCTAGTCTTTTCTCTAAATGTCTCAGCCCAAATGTATTCCTTAGGTGGGATTGGGAATTTTCTAGATCTTATTAGGCTTATTAAAAGAAAACATAGTTTCATCAAATACAGCCCGGGTCTGGAAGGATTCTGAGAGTGGAACTGAATAATCCAACCCTTAGCAAGTAGAAAGCAAGTGTGAGTTGGTGCTGAATTTTCTTCAGTGCCCAGTCCACCCACTCCTAGCAGAAGAGACGTACAGATTCTGAAACCTCCCAGTGGGAAAGGAAAAGCATCCTTTCATCCCTCATGCATTTCCCATCACAGCTCAGCAGAAAGCAATCTTAAAAAGAACGTGATGGGGGGGGGGTGTCTTTCACACGTCAGCATATATGCTACATGAAAACATACCTGAAATCACATTTCTTCCCAGCAGTAGCTTTTAAACTAAAATATAATAATGATAATGTTTATTTTAAAAGCACTCTAATGTTTTGAATTTTATTTCTTCATCTTTCAACACAACGCATGGTGCTGGTGACGATTAATCCTTTCACGATGTATCTGAGAAGTTACCTGACAGAAGTCTTTCCCCCTTAATGATATCCTTCTTAGAGTAAGAACGAGTTTGGAGAACGGATAGTTAGATCCCTTGTGCTGGTTCCTACTGGAGTTAGATCTCAGCAGCACAGGTACGTTAAGATAGCCACAGTAGAAAGCTGAAATCCACAGCATAAAGCAAGCCTTCCACCGCAACTGTCCCTTCCTAAAGGAAGGTGGTAGGGTTGCAAATGTCTTGATTTGACTACCAACTCTGTAAATGACTTCCTGCTGGACCCTTAAGGGGAGTGCAAACCTCTCTGTGCTTCTGCTTTCTTCCTCGATGAGATAAAGGCAGTACCACAGGGCAGATGAAATGAAAACTGTAAGAGTTCTTGGAGAATCTGCCAACTGTAAACCCTCGTAATAGTTTTCGTTTCCTTCCCTTCCTCGTCTCTAGTGCTGTTCTCTGGTGTGATTTAAAAGACATTAACAGAACCATCAGGAGGAAATTAAGGCAAGCAAGGCTGTGTTAACTCTTTAACAAGTTCGGAATGAGAAAAAAATGAAGAAAAAAAAGCAGCCTAAAAACACCAGCTAACACGCTTTCTTGAATCATTAAACACAGTTTTCTGGTGGCGTGTGGACTGGCTATGGGGAAGTTGGAAGTAAGCATGTAGTCTAAATGGAACTCTGTTTTCTCTTTTGAGGTGCACTTAGGCAAAAGAAGTAGCAAACACAAGTTTGTTTTTCTGAAATCTCTAAGTTGGTTTCTCTAGGAAGAGGCATTTCACAAAAGCATCTTAATAAGATGGGACACAGGAGACATCGAAACGATGGAAGTAGTGTGAATGGGATGGACAGAAAGTCATTTAAAAACTGTTTTATTTTAACAGGGACAGATGTCAGGATGCCAGTAAAAAACATCTTCATCTGCTTCCTCCAAAGCTTCGTCCTTCCCTCCTCTCTCTGGCAGAGATCATTCTCTCAAATCCTGTTCTACTTGCTTGATCCTGGGTAGGATTAAAATTTCTCAGGGGCGGGGTTCGGGGGGTGCTCTCACACGCTGCTCACTTACCCTGGAGCTTATGAAACATGCCCATTCTGTGTACATTGGAAGGACCAAGAATATTCAGAGTTTAGAGAAAGAAGAAAAAGAAGAAATGAGAGGATCTGGACAACCAAACCTCAAACTAAAAAGTTCACTGTTTCAAAAACACCAGTGTTGGTATAGAATTAGAGCTAATTATAACAATTTGCTTCTTTCTCTAAACACTTCTTTCAGAATTACGTTTGCCAAGCTGTCAAGGTGAACGACCCTATTTTACCATGGTACAGGGCCTGAGGGTTGAGACCCAGACGGAACAGATGCTCTACAAATGGTGAAATTTGTCTCTGTCAGAATCACCGCATACACAGCTGTGAACATCAAGAGAGTCTACAAGATAAACACAAGAAGGAGCCTATTTCTGAGGCATGCCCTGGTAAGTAGCTGGTGTTTGCTACTTAGTTAAATTCACTGACTGAGCTGATGGGGGGGGGGTCACGTTAGTCCATGGGAAGGTTGAGGTGTTCTTTTCAAGAATATGAATCAGTGTCTTCCTGGAGTAAATCCCATATAAATGGAGGCAACCGTGGGGTATTCCCTTTTATTTGAAGACACATCTGAATTTCTGTGGAGAAAATACATGCTGACCAACAACTTCTATATATCACATCAAGAAAAACAACTTTTTAAACCCAAAATTTAATTTGAAAATCCTCTTTAAAAAGCAGCAGAATGAATATTAAGGTTTATTCATTATATACAAATGCTAATAAGATAAAACATCACATTAAAAGTCAAGCTACACTGCCTGTGAATAAAAATTCCTGGAAAGAACCACACCTCACATTCAAGTGTCTGCAAGGCTGAATAACTCATTGGTCCTTTAGTGACTACAGAGAGCTTGGAATGCTGTAAGTCCAGAGCCAAATCACTTTGAGCCAAACTTCAGCCTTTCACCCTTATACTCTCCTCCATATGTGAGCCAACATTTTTGTGATCGACAGGCAAATCCTTTGGAATGTAGAAACAGAACCCCTGTTTTCATCAACCAAAAAACTAAGAATGCTGTCACGTACCATCTGAGGGCAGCAGCTGAGATCTCCCCACTCTGTTTTAAACTGCCTACCTGTACCCATCAATGCCCTTAGAAAGTGCATTGATTCATGACTTTGTTCATTCTGTTACTATAAAACTTTAATCAACCTATTATCAAGTGGAACAGGGTGACTTGAAACCTTTCCTGGGCTAGGGTCTGTCATATTTGTCTACAGAATAAACTGTGTCTTATCTTTCGTGAGATGAGATTTGTGTGTGTGTGTGTGTGTGTGTGTGTGTTTTCCTGTCAACATTGCAGTACACGAGGCCACACTGTATCCAGATGAATACAGAAGCCGTCTTGGTTTGCTTTCAATTTCTGTGACAAACATGACAGCCAAATGCACCTTGAGAAGGATGGGATTTATTTCAACTTATAGCTTATAAGTCCATCATTGAGAGAAGTCAGGGAAGCTCAAGGCAGGGTCTTGGAGGCAGAAATGGAAGTAGAGACCATGGAGAAACACAGCTCTACTGACTTGCTCTTCATGACTTTCTCAATCTTTTTTCTTACAGTACCGTGGAACATGGGTTCCATGTTCCAGCATTTCCCCAGTGAGCCGGTCCTCTCATTTAAGCCATTTATCAAGAAAATATCCCCACAGACTTGCCTATAACAAATTGGATGGAGGCATGTTCTCATTTGTGGTTCTGCCTCTAAGATAACTCGAGCTTGTGTCAAATTGGCAAACAACTAAGCAAGCAGGACAGGGACAGAGAGCGTCCGCTGGACACATCTGCTCTGCATTTCAGCCTGGTGTTAAGAGTCTTCATCAAAAGTCTGACACATCCTGGAGTCAATCTTTCTGAATTTCCTCCCCCTCGCCCATCTTTCTGCTCTCACGGCCAACTCTACATTGCAGCTGAAAAAGGAGATGCAGGAAAACCATAGGGTGACCTTAGACCAGGGCACCACTGCCCTATAACTGGAAAGACAAACCATGAACTCACTCTCTTACAGTTTAAAACTCATTCGTCTGCTCTGCAGAAAACTGATTTCTCCATCTTCCTCCCTGCATGCTTCTCCACCCAATAGTCCCAGAACAGGTCTACAAGCACAGAAAAAGGAAAGACCCTCAGGAATCCTCTGAAATCTTCTCCTTGTTTATATGCTAAACTGGTGTTTTTAATAGTGTGAGTTAACACTGGGCATCAGCTGAAGAGCAAGAAAAAAGAGGTGAAAGAGAAGGTAATAGTGAAAGAATTACAAACATCAGGAGTTCAAAAGAAAACAAGAGCAAGAAGACAAAGGCACAACTGAAGAAAAACATTGAAAATTAATGCTAACCAAAACAGGGAACAGAATTTTCTGTAATTTGACATGGATTGTATAATTCTGACAGCAAATTTTTTTTCTCTATATTGCTAGAAGTTTGTAAATATCCCTGTATTTGAGAGACTGTTTCACGGCATTCTGGTTGTTACACCCGAAGTATCTAAGTACTTTTAAATGCTTGCATGCAGAGTCCGACTTGAGGATGGTGTATTAATCATTGATGATTCAGGTATTCTGCAGCTTTCTAGGTGATAGACACTCAACGTATGCTTTACTAACCTTTTAATGAAAACACCAACAGGAATAATAAATCGAGCTCTGCTGAATATGCATACATGATTGTGAGAATATTTTCAAGGACAAGGACTTGCATTTTTATACAAAATCTTGCAGCTTGAAAATGCATCTCTCAAGCAGATCAAAGAGTTACCACTAATTTGTGGAGTCATACAAGTCGAATGTAGAAAAACAGAGCAGGGTAGTAGGTTACAAGAGATGGGATGTGGGGTGGAAAAATTTTCAATAAAAAGGTAAATTCATGATCTGTCATATCCCATGGTAACTAAAGTTAACAACACTGTCCTATATATTTGACATTTGCTAAGAAATAGCTCGTGTGCTGGAAAGATAGCTCAGGGGTTAAAAGAACTTCCTGGTCTTACAGAGGATCTGGGTCCAATTCTAAACACCTATACGATGACTCACAACTATCTATAACTTCAGTTCTAAGGAATCAAATGTTGATCCCATCCTCTGAAGATATCAGGCATGTACATGGTAGGTGGACTTACATTCATACATACATTCGTATAGCAAAGGACCCATACACATAAAATAAAATAAAAAATAGATCTTAAGGATCCTAAAGAGGAGCAACAAAAGGGACCTCGTGAAAGGATGGGCACACGAATTGAATGTGGTGATCATTTCACTGTCTTCAAGCCTATCGCATCCATAACTTGTACATTTTACACGCACACAATTTTGTCAGTTCTATCTTAGCAACATTAAAGATGTTATTGTACACACGGGCAAGCACATGTTCTGTTCTGGACAGAACACAAATGCCATTGTTAGAGAACAGTGTACGGAAAAGTACACGAGGACACCACAAGTTCCGTCCCACACGGAGACGACAACAATACAAATGCAGTTGTTTCCTGCAAGCAAAGATTGATTTCTTATTCTGTGGTCCAAGTTAAAGAAAACAAAGAAGAAAAAACTCCACCAGAAAGGTGCCTATGATTTCTGTCCTCCAGAGTCCTGACACAGCACCCTCCCAATTTAAATCTCCCATAAAGCTGTTCTGTAGTTTCCTATCAAAGCAACATAAGGGCGGACTGGAGAGATGGCCCAGAGGGTAAAGGCAGTATGTGCTTTTAACCAGGGCTGGCTGCTCACACAGAACTGCAGGTAAAGTCACCTCCAGGGGATCTGATGACCTCTTCTGGCCTCCACAAGTACTGCAGTCATGAGCATACACACATACAATTAAAACTAAAAATTAAAAAGCATTGAAAAGAATCACAATAAATACCAAGATAAAAATACTTGAAACATTCTATTGCCCTTCCCTTTGCAGGCAAGTAACGATGGCCATAACTGGACACCAATATTCAGAAAAGACCAAGGGGTCTTTGAAAGGATGTGCAGAGTTCTTATGTCTAACAACAAAACCCCCCACTCTTTTGAGACATTCCATTCTTTGCTACAACCTGCTCCCAAAGCATGCAGGCAAAACGGACAGCCACAGCCACACATGCTAGTTGAGATCCCGAATGCCGCGCCTGAGGAAGCAGAGAGGCTTCAAGTCCCATTATCCACCGATCACCTTGCAATGCTCATTGCATTCCGGGAATGCGGTACTTACTCTTGGACTGCTCTGGCTATGGAAAGGGCCGTGGATCCAGTTTCATTAACGCTATCTAAGGTCACATTTGGCAGGTCATCATCATCACTGTCACTTTTACTTTGTCTGGGAGATAGGCCTCGGGGGTCCATTTGTGCTGGGAAGAAAAGGCATATATAACGAATTAACATTAGTGTGCACAGCTGAACTCCATGCTGGACCAACGTCGAGCATTCCCACGAGCAGAATCCCGGAAACTCCTGGAATTAGTGCTTTATGCACTGACCGTTCACAGACATCTTTTCCTTGTCCCTGTGGTGAACACCATACCTGCAATAGATCCCAAGAGTTCCCTGTATGCGCTAGAACAAAGGTCATCAATATCAGTGAATTGTGATATTGCTGACGTGGAGTGGTCAGAGCTAATAACAGAGCTCCTAAGCAACCTGTTCCACCCCCTGGTTTCTCCTGCTCTCTTCTGTTGCCAGGCTTCCAGCCACACCAGTTTTCATTAGCGCTTTCCCTAGAGCATACAGGGCATGAGGCAGAGAAGGTATTATTCGCTTCACACTCTCATGTGAGGTTAAAAAAGGAACAAAGTGGGCATGATATTTTTTGTTTTTTCTTCAGTGACCTGTCACCTCGCAGTTTATCACTACTGCCAGTGGGGCAGAGCCTTGATTACATAAAAATGGCGGAGGTGGAAGCTCCAAGCATTTCTAATATCTGTTTACATGTGTTGCAAAGTATGCTCTCGTCTCTATCATGGCTACAGCCTTTTCAAAGATATTTCTACATATGATCCTCCTTCTGCTGCAGACTTGTCAAGGTAAGATGCTGATCTCCTGCTCCTGCTGACCAAAACAACCTGAGCATTTTGATGAGTAATTCAGTCTAAAATAACCCATGAATTTTAAAGTTAGATTTTCTGTCATTTTCCCCCTCTGTGAGTAGCTTTGGAAATCAGTGCCCGAAATTTCAAGTCTCACCTCCCTTAGAGAGAAAGCACACCTCCTCATTTGAAAATTCCCTTATGCAAAAGTCAAAATACATGATTCCAATCCAGAAGTTTACTTCTCAATGGAAAACAGAGGCTTTCCAAAACCACCGCTGTTAGCCAAGGAAAGCAACACGTACTTTGAAACAGGTTACAATGACATTTGGGGTACAACTCCATTTCAAATCAAGATTACAAGGGAAGTTAGGTTCGAGCATATTTAAAAATATGGTTAGAATGATATTTGGATACAATTGAGCAAAAAGATACCTTTTATTTTTCAAATATCTTTTTTTTTTGCAGCTATGCATTATGGACCCAAAAGTAAAGGCTGATATTTCACCATGTTTCATCCAGGAAGAGACAATTTGTGGTTGTCCACAATATTTACAGTGTGGCTGGAAAAAACTAACCCTAGAGGGTCTCCTCAGGCTTTGAACTGAAGAAACTGGTGGACGCTAGTGTAGATGACACACTTTCTCTCTCTAGGTCCATGCAAATAGAAAAGTGCTTTGTGAAATGATATTGCTTGTTAAATATTATATGAATTAATTCAAACACTCTACAACAGTCATCTTTAAATGTGGATAAATTCCTCATTGGTCTGCCCCAGAGATTTTGAGAGAATATGGAAATACTTTGCCTGTCAAGTCTTGAGAGGTAGGGTGCTATTGGGGACATAAGACTGTTATTGTCATATTGTAGATAAGTCAAGGACATTGCTGAATAGTCTATAATACTCTGAACACTCAACCATCCACACTAAAGAATCTATCACTCTAAAATGTCAACGATGCGAAGACTGAAAATTTTACCTAGAGAGTTAAGAGCTTAGACAAATGGGGGTTTTCTGTGAATAACATATATTCTGTGAATAATAAATGTTCAGTTGAATAAATGTGTCCGAGTTCCAAAGTCTCTGACAAGAAAATCCTGATACACATTGGATTACCTATATTCTCTAGCTTTGTCCTCAAATACAGCAATTCTTTCTTTTTAAATCAGAGGGCAGAGTCAAATTCGATTGGCCAGAATTAACAGCAGAGTTTTTGGTGGACTAAGATTAGGACAGAGAAAAACAGGATGGAATCAAGAAGAGCTTAGATTGATTCATTTGCAGGCCTTTTGATCTGCAGGTGTGGAGAGGCAGGTTCAGCTGATCGTTCCTCTGTTGTTCTTCGGATCTATCAGGTTTTAACCCCAATATCTGACTCCTGAGTTTTATTTAATAATAGAACGATATAAATAATCACTTCACCTGTGTCCAATGTGTGGCAAGATCAAGGGGTGCCTTTTAAAGCTACCATTTCTCCGAGCTCCTGCAGGTCACTGGCTTTTCTCAGTAGGGCTTTTTTCAGTATGTAGTCTCTTTCACAGCCACACTTGGGCTGTACATCCCAGCCCCAAATCTGCAGTCGCAGCCTCCTGCAGGGTCTCCAACAGCCTGAGGCAGCTGCCCATTGCCAGCTCTGTCATCCAGGCAGCTGGTGCTTTCCCATGCTGTGTCCTAGCCTCATGGGCTCTTCCTACACCATCACCCCACGCACTTTTCAGAGGGCTCACTGCTCCTCCACTTGTGGTGCTAGAGCAGCTGCAGATACCCTCAGGTTGGGTATGTAGCACAATGAAGGTCTTCAGCAACCCTGCTCTTGGCACCCTGCAGCGCCCAAAGTCCCTGCTTGCACAGCTGAGCACTGTCACTGTAGCTGGTTTCCCACACATACCTCCAATGTTGAAGCTATGGACAAACTGAAAAGTCAGCAGAGCAGGTGAGGCACCTGTGAATTCTTAGGGAGGCAATCAGGTTTTATTTCTTTTTAAGAATCTTTTGCAAATTAAGAATGGGAAACAATATCATGATACAGGGAGTTAGGACTCTATATAGTTCCACAAAGGAAGGTTTGAAAATTGAAAAATTAAATGAAGGGATAATCAACTTAGCTGGGATTGGCATAATATTGGTCAAATAAAATAAAATAAAGTAAAAATAATATTTTTAACAAAGATTGACTTAAGCTGTAAATAGAATGCTCTCAGATCAAGAATTTAGACAGATATTAATTTGATCTTTGCTAATTCAGAATGTAAAAGGGCAATTATTCCTTTAAAGGTAAGATCAGAACCTGTGGATGAATGGGTCCCAAATACTGATATTGGATCTCACATTTACGATTACTTTGATAGGAGAAGCGTTTTCTAAAAATTTTAAGAAAAATCAAAAGGTCAGATGTCTTAATTGCAGCAAACAAGATCATCAGAAAAGGGATTGTAGTCAAGATATTCTTAGAAACAATGTTTTTTTCTAGAGATAATCCAAATACTAGTATTCAAACTCCTGGAATGTGCAGAAGGTGTGGCAAAAAACAGTATTGGAATAATGAATGCAGATTAACATGGGACAGGCAAGGTAACCCTTTGCCAACAGGAAATGCCTTAGAGGGTCTCTCACAGATTTTAATTTGGTTCAATCATTCCTTGTCAGCATTCAGAAAACTCCACAGAGCAATTAAAAGATTTAATGCCTGTTGTTAAAACCCATAAAGCTCTAGATGACAAAACAGCTTCAAACAATAAAGTAAAATTTTCAGAAGAGACTATAAAACAAGTGTTTTGTCAAACTTCTATAAAAGATCAAAGACCAAAGCTAAATATATGAATAAATGGCATTGTACTTGAAGGTTTATTAGACATTGGCACAGATATATCAATAATTTCACCAAAATCTTGGCCACCAGATTGTTCTCCTCAGGAAGTAAATATTTAGCTTCTAGTGATTGGAACTTTATCTCACATAAAACAAAGTTCAAGGTGGGTCATATATATAGGGCCAGAAGGGCAGATAGGGAAAGTAAAGCCATATGTGACTAGCATAGCAATGAGTTTATGATTTGTTACAGCAATGGAAAACACATATTAACATTTCTTCACTCATAAAATAAAGAGGGCTTCTGAAAGAAATATTAAAAGGTATTATCAAGAATACTTGCTATTCAGGTTGTACATAGGCAGGGTAAAACAGCTGCTGATCTTTGAAAGGTACAAAAAACACTACCTTTAAAATGGTTAAATGACAAAATTGGCTAGATAGAACAATGGCCTTTGGCATCAAAAAATTACAGACATTATAACACCTGGTGAGGGAGCAGCTAAAGGCTCAATATATTGAAGAACTGATCAGTCTTTGGAAGCCCCCTATATTTGTCATTAAAAAGAAGCTTGGAAAATAGAGAAAAATAATAGAAAAGATATGAAAGCTATTGATAAGGTGATTCAGTCAATGGACTCTGTACAGCCTGGAATTCCCCCCCCCCCTTTTTTATTACCTAAAGGCTTCTCTACTATAGAAGACTGTTTTTTAAACTATACCTTTACAAGAACAGGATAGAGAAAAATTTGCTGTCACAGAGCCTACTTATAATAATTTTCAGCCTGTTAAAAGGTATCAGTGGAAAAGTCTTCCAAAATGATGCTAAACAGCCCTACCTTTTGTCAATATTTTGTACAACAACCATTCGAAATAATTCATAAACAGTTTCCTCAATCTATATTTTACCATGATATCTTTGTTGTCATTTCAAAAAAGCAGCATGAGAGAGAAATATGCCATGTAACAGAACTCATGTGCAAGGGCTTTTTATTAGGGGTAAGGTAACATAAAAAAAAGGGAAGGGGAGGGGTGAGGGTGTCCTGTGGGGATAGGAACAGCAGAAGAGAAGAGAAGGGCAAAGAGAGAGAGAAAGAGAGAGAGAGACAGAGACAGAGGCAGAAAAGCAGAGTGAGGAAAAGAGAGATGTGGGGTGGGCAGGGGCCCTTTAAAAGGGATCTTAGAGAATGTACGTAGAAGGTGCTTTTAGTGGAGATAGTGGAGGACATAGCCTGTCAGAACCTCAAGGGGAGGCCAGTACAGTTGCATGTTAACAATCTTCAGTTGATTCAGACACAGAGACTTTAGAAATAATGTTTGATGAAGTAAAGAGAATTTTCTCTTGTTGTGTGTTACAAATTGCTCTGGAAAAAATACAAAGAGAAGATTCTCTTAATTACCTAGGATATTAAATAGGTTTACAGAAAATTCAACTACAGAAACAAATCAGGAGATATAAATGATGAACTCTTAATGATTTTCAAAAATTGCTAGGAGACACTAACATGTCGTGATAAACAATCAAGATAACTACTCAAGAACTATGTAATTTATTTCAAAACTTAAAAGGTGATAAGAACCTAAATAGTCTAAGGAAATTATCCATTGAGGCAGGGATAGAATTGGCTTTTGTAAAAGAGAAATTACAGTATACACACATGAATTGCCTGTATCTAGAACTCGAATGAATCCAGGTCATACTACCGCCTACTCATTTTCCTTGAGTAATTTTTAGACAGAGAGAAGATAATACCTTAGGATGGATATTTTTACCACACAAACAGACTAAAAAAAATTAAAGTCCTGTGTAGGAAAGCTTTCTGAATTGATTCTGAAAAGAAAAATGAGACTCTATCAATTAATAATACTAGACCAAACAGAAATTATGATATCTTTTATTAATGCTGAAATATCCTCATTATGTGCAGAAAATGAATACTGGCCAATAGCTTGCAGTAATTTATTGGGGGAAATTAAAAACAAATATCCTGAAAACAAAAGATTTCAGTTTATAAAAAGAACCAGTTAATTCTCCCTCATAATGTATGAGAAACATAAATTTCCAGAGCCCTACATTCTATACTCATATAAATAAATCAGAAATGGAAGGTTATAAGTCAGGAAAATAAGTAAAGTAGCTCAAAGCCCTATGGTTCTGTTCAAAAGTCAGAATTATATGATATTCTCATGGCTTTATTAGAATTTCCCAGAATCTTTTAATACAATTACTGCCCCTCGAGATGTAGAGTTGTTTTATATATTGAAACTGCTGAATTTATTCCAGATGATTTAGCATTAACTTTCTATATTTAATTACAAGAAATAACCAGAAATAGAAATAATCCCTTGTATATAACACATATCAGATCCCATACGGGTCTACCAGGACCTCTAGCACAAGGTAATGAGGAATATAGATTTATTATAAGACAAAATACAAAAGGAGTTGTCAAAGACAGCCCAGCTAGAGGAGGGCTTGGTTTGTTCTGCAAGAGGATAAAGGCCAAGCCTAAAGCTAACTGTCTGAGATATCCCAGGAAAGGCTGAAGCTCTTGTATGATCATCTAAATAATGTGGTGCTTACATAAACTTAAGGATAAAATATGCTAAGGAAGTTATCGGTTTGAATGTGCTTTTCAGGAGGATCCTACTTAAAGACTTCTTTCCAATATTTTCAAAAAATATTATAAAATACATCTGCTGCCACCATTCTGAGAAATTCCTCATATTCAAACCCTCAGCCAAACTAAGAAAATAATTAGAAAGGCTTTTTAAAATTTGCATTGCTGATTAGGTCAGATGATTAGCTTATCTACATACTTGCATAATTCCACTCTGCTTTTATTAAACGTGGAATAGGGACATCTCATTCAGTTAACCTCCATTAGTTTTTGCATATCTGAATCCATGTTCGGAAGGATCAATTTTCTTGGTACTCATTTCAGATAATGCAAAAGTTTCCAGGGCAACCAGAACACTCATACCTCTCACACATTCAATCTCCCTCCCTCCCTCCCTCCCTCCCTCCCTCCCTTTCTCTCTCTCTCTCTCTCTCTCTCTCTCTCTCTCTCTCTCTCACACACACACACACACACACACACACACATACTCACACATATACACACACAGAGTTCTGTAAAGTAAGAGAGCAAGAGATCATCTGTGGCTGCAAAGATTTTATCTTGGAGCTTGGCATGGCAGTACATACCTTTAACCTATTCTCAGGAGGTAGAATACAAAGATATCTCTGAGTTCAAGGCCAATCTAGTCTACCAAGTAATTTCTAAACCAGCAAGAGTTAAGACTGGTAAGATCCAGTCTCTCATTAAACACACACACACACACACACACACACACACACACAGATACATATACACATATACAAAACAGAAATATGCCCATACACACAAACCCCTCATATTTAAGATTTTACACATTTGAAAAGTGGAAAATGGATTGGGATGTTTGGAGAAACTCAGTTCTTGAATTTGGAGGTGTTCTGGACAAATCCCAGGATGAAAACTGCAGAATTCCAAACACTTGAAGTTGAGCAGATTGATTTTCAATTCCAGTTGGTGACATAGTACCACTAAGCAGATTGTTCTGGGCAACATCCTTATCTGGCCACTTCTAACAGTGACTCTGCTGGACTCTATGGCCTGCTGTGGTTAAAATACATTGGAAGATACAACACAAGCGGGGACTTGAAAATAACTTCCTCACTGGGACTCCTGTTCTGAGAAGTGGGTCACCCTGGGAAAGAGCTTGGACAGAGTTAGTTGGAAGAGATGCGCTGCTTAGCTGGCCACCTATCCCAGCTAGCATATTCGCCTTATTTCATTAGCTATTCTCATTCCAATCACCAGAAGACCACATCTATACCAGGGATTCCAGATGTGGCCAGTGTGAAAACTCTTGGTCTAAACCCATTCCAAATTCTGACCTTCAGAACTGTTATCCCATAAAACACTTGCTATTTTAATCTAACTGATTTAGGAGTGATGTCTCCTCAGTGCTGTGGACAAACGACAGCCAGTCAGTCCACCCTTAGGCATTTTTGTTTGCCAAAGGCAAGAGTTGGGAGGGAATGGTTCAGTGGCAAAGTTTTTGCTTAGCATTTCTATGACCCTGGGTTTCTTTGTGAGCATTATATCAGAAGAAAAAGATCTTAGAAAGAGGTACAGAATCCCTTTCCTGCCTATTGGGGCAAAAAAGAGAAGATCCTGAGACCTAGCAGGAGTAGGAGGCCATTGAGCTGAGTGGGCAGCGGCCACAGTGCTGCCAGGCTGTATTTCCGCTTTCAGTGGCCCCCACTGCCTGCCCTGTAAACTAACTTCTTAACCTTGCCAAGGCCGAAACTTGTCCCAGTTCGGGAAAAGCCGGCTGCCAGGAGAGCTGCTGTTATGCTAGACAGAAGGGCAATAAAGGAACATGAATGCTTTGGAAGGATTATATTGTTGGAATGTCCATCTCTTGGGGCAGCAGGTCCTCCCCCAACAGAGTCTGAGGAGGAGTTGTTCCCAAAGGGACTTGCAGACCTGTAGCATGGAAACACAGCTCCTGCTTCAGAAAACATGAGGGGACCCCTGGCCTTGTCAACCGAAATAAATTCACTCTCCTCATTCCTAAACTGGCCCAAGGTAATGGAGGCAGAATGGACAGAAACGTTACCGATGGTGCCACATCTCTCGATCCAAATATCCATTTATGTATTGAGGCAGTGTTCTCATAGGACAGCTACAGGGTACCGGGCATCTTTCAGAGTGTTGGCAAAAGTGCGGTGACTCAGGTCAATTTCAGTAGCCCAATGTCACACTAGTGGAGAGGATGGTAGTGATGATGGGACAGATGGTAAATAATACATATATAAGTGAGAAGATAACTGAACATTCTAGATCACCTAAGGGCCACAGAGCAAAAGGAAGCAATTGAGGCTGTCAGGGGTTGCTGAGAGCTGAGAAGACATCCTTAGTGATGGTAGTAGCTAGGAATCTAGCCTGGGAAAGATTACATAGGAGCGGAAACCTGGAGGAGTAGATAGAGGCTTGCACATGGGCTGGCTTGTTTTCATTTTGGGGGAAGGGTCATGATAAGGACAGCGAACAACAGATGCAAAGACTCTGAGCTGGCTGTGTGATCCAGATGCCTGGGATTCCTGCTGAGGGAAGGATGCAGCTGGAGCTAACAAAGGGGGAAAGAAGTGGACCAGGGAAGAGGGAATTTGTGTGTGTATGGTGGTAGTGTGTGGGGAGGGGGGGCTAAGAGTCACTGGAGTGTTCTAGCAGAATAAAAGCATGCCATCAATTATGGTCTCTGTGAAGAATCCAGTTTGGTATGCCTGCCCATCAAGGTGGAGACCCACACACAGGAATTATCAGGGCTAATAGTAGTGTTCTTGGGAAAACAGCACTAATCTTCTCTTGTTTTGACACTGCTTCATGCTGGCTACGCAGTGCACCCAGTTAAACTCAAGACACTTGTGTTGTTATGAAGTATGGTCTTCATTCTCCTTTTGTACAACTGACCTTTGCTTTCAAATTATGAGTTGTTCAGTTACATGGCTTCCTTTCCTAGACATCAAGACATATGAGGAGAGAAACAGCTGAAAGTAAGCAAAGCTTGGCTCATGCTAACAGTGGGCTCTAAGATCAGAACTAGCTCCCCAGAGTCCTGCCTACCTCCCAGGATCCTAAAGATCCTTGCCTCTCTCTCCCTTCACTTTTGCCTTTACAGAGCAGAAAGTGTGAGGTATGCATGGAAGCCGACATGTGGACTTAAAAATTCCATCAATTCTGCAAATCTTGAGATGCTGCTAATATATGGATACAATATGCAATTTTGTTCATTTTCTCCTTATCCCTATCTGTATACTTGACAGCATAATGGTTTCCGCTACCACTGTATTAAAAAATAATCTCATAATGTTTGTATAGTTCCCTAGTGCAGGGTCCACTTCTCTATGACAATGCTGTTGGTCCTCTGAATGACACTCAGCACAATTGCTTGCTCCATGCATTTTCAGTCCCAATTTCTTCTGACAACCCTCTCTGTCCTACGGTTCGAGGGATGGGCAAATTAAGGCATGGGGGAGTTGCCACTTGTTTTATGAATAAAATTTCATTTATCTATTCTCATTTTTAAAAACTTGGTCACTTTAGTGCTGTGATCTAAGCAGAGACTGTCCCAAAATTCATGTGGTTTCTTATAAAACAAAAATGTCTCTTTTGAGACAGTTTCATTGGCTTTGCCATGCACTTCTAAGAATTTTGGGGCTCTTTGTCCCTATGATTATCAGTCCTACATTTTCTGGGCCATTCTACAGGATCCTCACTGTATATTGGTTTGTCCTTTAGGCTCTTCTCTCCATCTTTCTGTTGATAAGCTTCTCTACAGTGCCTTGCAATCTCAAGATTACTGGCTTTATGTGCTCAGCTGTGACCTCCCTTCCACGTATCTTTTAAGCATCTTGCTGACTCTTTCACCACTGATACATTCAAAATCATCTCAAGCCCTACCCTTTCTTCATGTTTCTTAATTCCAATAGAGAGAATTCCACACTGGGACTCACTTCAAAATTCCCTCATCCCCCCCCCCCCCCCGCCTCAAATTAGCTACTAACTGTTCTTGCTAAATCCCTGCCCTCTTTTCTTGCTGAACATTCTCAAAATCCTGCTGCATCCACTTTCTCCATATAAGGTTTCTCTACAAAACAATGAGCACAAGCCTTTCCTAAAACGTTCTTCACTTTGAAACCCTTGAACGCTTCCTGTCTTCTAATAAATAAGGTTTGACAGCACCCCGTGATCATTTCCCAACTCTAACCATGAATAATACCTCGTACCTCATCTTGCCCATGATATTTACTTTAGTTTGCAATTCATCCAGTAAAACCCCATGAATCCTCTGGCATATCTGGTCCTTCTTCCTTTAGCAAAATCTAATAACTCCTTGGAGAAATCCATACTTTGTATTTGTATATGTTTGTGGCACTCTATTTTCAACTCTAGTTGAGTACATGTATACGTTATAGCCTCTGTTATTCTACTTGCCCCTTGAGAGGAGAGGGACCATACGAATAATAACCTTTCTTATACCATAGAAAGTAATGTTTGCTGGAGAAGACTATTGGGTAAGTGCAAAGTTGTAGTTAAAATGGTCACATCAGTTACAGTTTGTCATAGGTTTCTGCCACAGGATGACAGAGTGGTTCATTTGCATTTCCTTTCAAAAGTTACATCCTGGCTTCCTTTCTAAAGTTAACATTTACTTATGGGAAGTTATAATTATTACATCTCTATGACTTCGTAAAGTCTTAGAATATTGTATTTGGGGTTTACATAGACCATGGCATGACACAAGTGGTAATATCCATATTTTTGTTTACTTTTTAGCTAGATTACATTTAGTATGGTTGTCTGTCCTTTCAGGAAATGATCACTCCATATGCTGCAGTTCTTTCAAAGAAGTTACTGTCTAGAAATAGCAAAAAAAAAAAAAAAGGATATCATCATTAAAATAAAACTTCAAAACTGGATTGTGTTGAGATCCTCAGAAAAATGACAAGGGTTTTCTTTTTTCTAACGAGGCGTGACCAAGACAACTTATTTGTGGCTGGGGAAAAAAATGAAAGTTGAGTCTCAACTGCCTATGTTTCCTGGAAGTATATCTCAGAGAAGAAAGGCTTTTGTGATTCTAAAAGCATTCACAAGAATCCCCCTCAACAATCAGACTTTTCCACTATGCATGGTACCTGCAAAGTCCAAGGGCTTCTGTATGTCACTGTGCCATTCCTTCCTAAATACTTTGCACCTGGCAAGCCATTCCAGCTGTGTCAAAGCCTACCCAGTGGGTTCCAAATGATTTATTTAAAACTGCGTCCACTGCAGGCAGAGAAGTGTTACGTTAGTAATAGTAATGGGATTTTGAGGTGAATGCAGGTGGGGGATAATGGTCTCCCCAAATTCATTTTCATCTACAGTACACAGAGGAGACTTCAGGAGTCATCAATCCGCGGCCTTTTCATTAACTTTTCTCTTTTCATGTACTTGCTCTTTCTCCTGTCTGTATTTTCTGGCTTATGGATGGGGTAATGTCAGATCTAAGACACTGACTGAGATCAAGAATCTTATTCCATTTTGACTGATTTTCAGGCATTTTGGATGTGAGAAATTCTTTAAAAGGAGCTTATAAAAAAATAATAATAACCGTGATCTTAAGCTTGCTTCTCTTCTCAAAGTAGAACTTTACACTTACCCCACAGTCTCCTTCAGCAAAGAAGTTAGCCCACTGCACAATGACCACGACAGAAGCTTCATTTGGTGTTGCCCACCTGTGCTCGAGAGGCTGGAACAAGAGAACCTCCATGGGTTCAAGACCAGTCTGAACTATGTAGGAAGTACCATGTCAGCAAAACCTAGCTTTAACAAACAAACAAATAAATACACCTACAGGGTGGACCTCAAAAGTAGAGATCTTGTCTATCAAGCCAGAGGTTCCATTCTCAAGACCCAATACCATGCCCATTTGAGATGGCGAGACCCACCTTAAGTCTGTGACCCACATTCTTGTGGCAACCTATACAAGGGACCTGCGAGAAAGGAGATCTCTATTTGCTTGCTTGGCCCTGTTCTCAGTGGCAAATCATTCCTTCGCTAGTACAAGAGTCCACCTCTGTAGGTTTCTGAGATATACTTGAAGACCCTATAGGACATCTAGCCCCATGGACTGAATAACTATTGGATCCTTGAACTTTTTGTGTGGAGATAGCCATTATTGGACAAGCCAGACCACAGCCTGTAAGTCACTCTAATAAATACATAGATATGTATATGTATATATTCATTCTATCAGTTCTGTTTCTCCATGGAACCTTGACTAATAAAGATGTTTGCGTGAGTGCCAGCTTGTACTGGATTCAAGTAAAACTGATCAGCTTGACCAACACCATCTCTGGAAACACCGCTGTTCCATATCATCTACTAGGCCAGAGCAGAGCACAAAAGAGGAGGTACGCACCAGGTTTTCCCATTCTCCTACATTCTCTTTTGGTTTATGTTAGCTTCTGTGCAAAGTTCATCTTGGTTTTGTGAGAGGAGTTTGTTTTTGAGGAAGATGGGATAACAAGAAAAAATGTGGTTTTGGACTCTTCCAGGCCAATGCCTAGTACATCGTGTGCTGCTGTATTTGGAAGGAAACCAGCACAGAACTTTGATCCCGTTTCCTTCTGCTGCAGTAATGGAGAAAAACGGAATTTTGCTTGGTAAAGAGTGGTGACATCCGTGTGTAACCAACCTTTGGGACATACACTGCTCTATATTCTTGACATTATCCAGTTACGTTTTTTCAAACAAAGCTGCCAAGTTCCTCAGCACTAATGCCTGGCTGTTCCTGAGGCCAAACAGAAAGGATCTGAGAGCGTAGATGTCTCGTTATAATCCAAGTGCCTTCCCCTGCTGTCAGGAGCACAGCTACTCTTCCTGTGAGCCTGTGTAGTAAAACCACCACATCCTAGGCCCTCTGGCTACAGTGGTTCTGAACTATCTGGTTGTCTCTTTAACTCAGTGGAGTAGTGAATCCAAATTATAAACAGCAACTTCTTCCCGTTATTCTCACATCTATCTATGCATGGTGTGAAAAACACACACAGAATCGTTTAACATGAATCCAAATACTTAACTCGGCTTCATACGTTCCACGTGTACAAACAAAGGGCATCGATGCCATTTGACAAAGCATAAACAACAACATCGTATTCTAAGTTTGCTTTATTTCACTCAGCATGGCATGTGAGATCGGTTCAGACTTTCTGATTTCATTGCTTTCCTCTTCTGCAGTCTAACTGAACTATTTTTTTTGAATGGACCACTAGTATTTATCTATTTTTATAATGAAAATTAAGTTTTCAAAATATCCATTGCCAGCTATGCTGTCACAAGCTGCTTCATGGAATATATCTGAAAATTATGATGTAGTTTAATTCATGCACATTGCCAAATTGTTCTCCAAAGTGGCTGAACCAATTTATATTTCCACTGATGTGTGCACATGCTACAGCCTCCGACGAGATTGATGTTGCCAGATTTAAACATCACTCTAATGCATAAAGCCTTTCTGTATTATCTAATCTCCTAAAGCACATGATTTAGACTGCTTGGTATCTTGGGAAGCTGAGGAAGGAAGATCTCAAATATGAGGCCACAAGAGGAAGAAAAGAAAGCATATTCTTTATCTCCAGGCTTGACATATTTGTGTGAGTTATAACCAGAGACTATATATTTCTGAACAATTTTAAGATTTATGGTTTGTTGAACTTTATTTGAAGAGGAAACGCTACATTGTCGTCCTGGCATGTGCTGTGCTGACAGGCTCTGCACAGAGCATCTCGGGAGGCTTCTTTATGCCTTGTGCTTGATGAAGTTTCCGCTCTGTTGTCAGCTGGGGATTTATGTTAGCCCGTCTACACTTGCGGACTCATCCTCTCCCTTAACGTTCACATATTTCTAGGTATCTCTGTGATTATTGCAATGTAATCTGATCTGGTCTCGCAGGTGGATATATTGATATATTTTAGAATACTTCCATTCCTGTCTGTTTTATTTCTTGCTTTGACAACTTTTCCACTCAGTCTTGCTCCCTGGGTAAACTTCCCACTGCAATCCTTCTACCCAAATATCCTTCCATTCAACCTTCTGGACACATTGCTGTTTCCCAAAGAGAACCTAGGCAAGGTTCTAGATTCACATTTTCTCTCACCGTTGAAATCCATTTGGCCAATAAATTCCACTTAATTGCTTTTGAAGTGACCACTGACCAGGCCTTCAGATAGTCCTGGCTGGTTTCCAGACATGACCTGCTGCTGCTTCTGCTTCTGCTACATCTCACGGCCTCCACGGCCTCCATCCAATGCTATCCTGTTCGCTTCTACCCAATGCAGCCTTCTGTGAGTCCCTGAACTTGCAGTAAATGTCAACCACCAAGCTTATCTCAATTTGTAGTTTCACTAATACACATACCTGTCCTAACTGCATATATAGTGTATAGACAGGACCCACAGCAAAGCCCAGAGTGAAATGGATAAAGCACATCAAAGTCAACAAACAAACCTCCAAACAGAGTGAGACAAGTCTCAGAGACACAAGCATGGGCTTATGAAAACCACGTCCGTGTACATGCCTCAAGCTTCATT
This sequence comes from Microtus pennsylvanicus, assembly GCF_037038515.1. Taxonomy (NCBI): domain Eukaryota; kingdom Metazoa; phylum Chordata; class Mammalia; order Rodentia; family Cricetidae; genus Microtus; species Microtus pennsylvanicus. The sequence goes on from NC_134593.1 coordinate 53,514,751, forward strand.
TCCAGTTTTGCATATCCTCCATTTGATCATATCTGAGCATCCTTCCTCTTGTACAATCAATCTACTTCCCCACCAGGATGTACTATGGTAATTTGTAGTTCAGGGATTTGAACCTTTAAAATTGCTCTTGTCAGTCTAGATGCTGTGACTAAATCTTTCCTCGGGAGCAGCTTTCTCCTGATGTCGCCATCACCCTCTTCCACCTCCCAACCTTGTGACTTTCTTTGCGCACCACATCTGTCGGCCTATGCTTGGCTGTCTTGCGACTCATCTTACTGTTTTCTTGGCCATTTCATTGTGGGTCTGCTGTGGGTACAATTTGTACACTATATGCTATATATGTGGTTAAAACAGGGACACATGTTAATGGGACTACCAATTGACATGGATGGAAAGGAATGTGAAAATTCTTGGTTAAGACAAAAAGTTAAAAAAATTAAATATATTTAAGCCATGGATGGTGGTGTATGCCTGAAATCTCAGCTCTCAGAAGTCTGAGCTGGGGCACTGGTACATGTTTGAGACCAGCCTGGGCTACAGAGAGTGTACCAGGCCAGCTAGGACTATATAACGAGATTCTGTACCAAGCGGAAGAAAAGGAAACTAAAGACTTCTGGGTCTGGGTGTCTTAACTTGGAAGCTCTAATTTTCTTTTAAGAAATGAATCTGATAGCGACCGAAACCACAACCTTGCGCTGCAGCCATCACATTTCTTGAAGTAACAGAAAATCGTAACATTTCTGACAGAACCTCATGTCCCAAAGAGAGATCTTGAGCTAAGCATATAGTTGAGAGTAGCCTTCAACTCCCAATCCCCTTGCCTCTGCAACCAACCCTGGGATAACAGATGTGAGCCAGGACCAGGCTCTCCTTTTCTCATTTAAATGGTACAATATAGGGCATAAACTGAAGAACTTGATAATAAGTCAGCTAACTCTTTAGTTTATGAAATATAACTGTTTCTTTAAAATACTTTTATATGAACAATATATATGTCAAATATTACTTTATGCATATGATTATATTTACATTCATACATACAAGCCCAAAGAAGGGACAATATGAAGTCTCACGATAAGTATATTCTAACATGTCTAGGTACTTGATGGGCATTGCATTCTGGACTTTACAAACATGAGAGGCCTCTCTAAGGAAACTGATTGGCTGGGCAGGTGCACATCTGAGAGTTCAGAAACAGATTGAACAGTATCACGAGGCTGATTTTCCTTATGTCTCTTTTGGAATAAACTATGGCCGACTCCCCAAAGTATGTGATAGCCCTCTCCTATTGTTGCTAAGAACCGTTGCTTTTCCAGTGCTTATAAAATGGATTGCAAAGCGGTAAAACAGCAACAGTTCACTGGGTTGCTCAGATCTATAAATGGAAAAGATGCAGCCTCCCATCAACATCAGATCAGATGGCTTTATAGAGCTAAAACTTGCTTCACATTGTCATTGAAAGCGTGTTTGCTTTGAAATACCAAGGGGTTATGACAGTGATTAACATTAAAATAATAATCACAATTGGCCAAGGAAGGAAGAAAAATAGGCCTGCTAAGAGTTGTGCTAGATTCAAGGTGGATAATGAGATAATAAAACACATAATTGGAGGTTATACTACCTTGATTACTGCAGATTATACCAATGGGCACAATAATGCCACTAAAGAGTGCATCACCAACCGCCACCCAGTTGTTAGATGATAAGTGGGTTACCCTCCATGAAAACGATGACTGAAGGAATATGGTAAGATGTGGCACTGTGCAGGTGTGATGCCTGAGCACTGGACAGCAGCCTGCATCTTTGACTTTGTGAGAAGTTCAGCAGATAAGAAAAGAATGCCTCGATATGTAGCAACGACATTGAAATCAGAGCTGGAAGATGTCAGTCCCTATTACAGGGCCAGCTAGTCTCCGTATCCAAACACACGTGTTTGAGAATTTATTTTCCAATTTGAAGAAAACATTTCTAAACATCTGCCACACGAGCTTGGACGATTCTGAGTGTGTGATGCTCTAATGATGATTAGCTATTGGCTAGTGTTCAGGATTTTTATTGAACTCATTAATCTAAGAAAAATAAATATAATTGTACCAGTAACACAGTAACATTAAATGCTGGCTGTGTCTTTGTGGGTTTTTTCCCTTGTGGGTTTTTGTTTTTATTTTTATTTTTGATAACCACAAACAGGATGAGGCAAGATACAACAGGCATGTTTGTGTTACATGTGTGTCCTTGTATCCATTTTCCTCCTCAAAAGAGCTCCAGGCAAGGACCAGATATGTCGAAAAATGACACAGATGTCAGTCTCTGAAACTCAGTGAACCACACTGTGACAAAATTTCCCTGCACCTAGAAATGTTGACCTACAGCTCGGGGCTATTGTTCTGCTGCAAGATGTAGGGGGAAACAGAAGCATTTAATATACCACACTCTAATGGCAATACTTAGCTGTACAGAATTACATCATAGCGTTCATATGTGTGCAGAAACAGCTGAGGCTACACGGACATGTTTCATACCTCATGAATCTTAAACCTGAACCCAAAAGCACAGGTGATTTTAAAATGCAAGATTTGATGTTCAGTTAAACAGCACCTGACAGGGGTGGGGGGATATATAGGGTTGGGGTGTTAAAATAGCAATATTTTAAGCTTATTGGTTAAGCATCAAGTCAAAATAAGGGGAAATGATTCTGAAATAATTTAAAATCTGATTTAATTCTAGGTGCTACCCCTTATAGACTGAACCTTTAAGGAGTAGAATCACAGAGGTCTTTATTTTCTAACCTATGAAAAATGGACAGCAATGTCTACATTGTAATTTTGGGGGATTTAAGGATAAAATATGTACATCAGAAAGAACATACAGTCAACAAAGGTTATTGTTGAAATAGTTTCAACAAATACATTTATAAGATTTACTACATACTTTGCGGACTTCCTCAAACAGACTTGACAGCTATTTATCATTCTTTTGTTACTGATGGTCATTATTTCAAAGGCAATTACGATGCTCTTGGTTAGTATTACCTCCAAGGACATAGGTGTAGGCTTGTAACCCTATTTACTCTCATCCAGGAAGCCATTCTTCTGGTGAATCAAGTTTTTACTTTGATAATGATGTTGACATCTCACCTTTCCATCACCTTTGGTCCTGAGTGTCCCAAAAGATAAAAGCCGATTTCCTAATTTGTGCATCAGTTTCAAATAAAATAATCAGAACAGAACCTGAGTGAACTGATAATTCAAAATCTGTAGAAACATTTTCTTACTGGAAGGAAGCCTATAGAAAGCCAAGTGCTACAATTTCTTGGGGCTATTGGGAATATCTAAAAATCTACTGAGGACGTGTTGAAACACGTCCAAGGGCCCAAACAATAAAAATAAGGATGGTAAAATATACCTTTCTCTTACTTCCCCTTCGCCTTTTTTATTTACTTTTTTGAGTCTAGGCATAGCTCGAGATTTATAGTCACAAAGAGTATGAGAAGCAAGTCTAATGTAAGAGTTGAAAACCTTGAGAGCTATGATGAGCTCAGGTATCTCCTGGGGGTACAGGGCAGTACACATCACACATGCGTGCTTTTTAACACATGCAGCTAGCACATGTATGGGAAAATGCATGAAAACAGACACCGCAGTGGAATTACACACTTTCCGTTTTGTATTTGCCGTCTATTTCTTCCGTGGTCTGACATATTCCTACCCACGCTGATGCTGGAGTTTTATGCTTCCTCATCTTTCCCTTCAAACATCACCTCTTCCACCTTCATTAGCCCATTCTGACTTCTTCCTCTGTGAGGATTTATGAGTGAGGGCCCCAGAAGGTTCCCTCTGTTTCAAAGGTCCCCGTGTTTATAGAGGATTGATTGAAAGCATTCACTGCGACAAAGGCCATAGCAGAGATGATTAGGGGAGCCTTTAGATTCAGCACAGAGAAGACAAAAATGCAATCAAGAATCTGACAATGACTTCTGAGCACAGAAAGGTTCCAGACAATTCCCACAAAGCTGTCCAAGATTTGAGTTTTTGTTTAATACACCTTTAAGGCCAGAGATCTGAAACGGGAAACAAATCTCCCTTTTATGGCCTCAACAAACGGGCTGGCCATTGTAAATACATCATTGGTTCTCTCTCACAAAGAGATACTTAAATGCAGGGCGCAAGAGAGAGGAGCAATTTCCTTCGACTTTAGGTTTGTTAAAGAAAATTTATGTTTTTAACACGCACTGCAAACACGGAAAAACTGATTGTACCATCATGGGCGTTTAAATCAAAACAGCTTGCTATCTGGTAAAGACAGGCATAGCGGTCGATTTATTTCATAAAACTTTATGTACAAAGAGACAGTGTCTATGAACTTAATGGAGAGAATATTGAGTCTGGAAGGGTAATTTTTATTACAGTTTATGGTGGATTATCCATACTCCACAGTTTCCAGATTTTATGGTAGTGCCATGCTGATGTAGTTAACTGTAGCACGGGGAGGGGGGGGAGGCATAATTTCTTTCACCCTGACTGGGAGATGAAATTGGCATGACTACTATATATATTTATATAAGACACATCACTGATTCTATTAATTATATGGGTCCAATTAAAGTTATTTTATCCTATGTCCACAGGTAAAATATTTTACTAAGCAAAAGAAGAGGTGAGGACTGACTATAGTTTCCACACAGTGCAGTCGTTTTTACTGTGACTCTTTTGAAACCTTCAGAATATTGCTCCCTCACAGAAGTTCAGCTCCAGAAACCATTAAACCTGTATTATATTAATGATCTATAATATAACACCAAATACTACTTGTTAATCCTAGGCACTGTGAAATTAAAGAGAGTCAAGGATAGTGAAGATACCATATCCTCAAGAATCCAGGATTCCAAATGCTTCACTGGAACAAGCAGGAAAAGCCTTGAGGATGGCAGGCGTGTATTCTGCAAATACTCGAGAGTTTTCAATGTGTCCCACAGAATAGATAAGGCCTTGAGACCCAGAGAGAAGATGTGATGGGGAGAGAACGAGATTATTGAGCTGTACATTTGGTATGTACCTCCATAGAAAAGGCATTGCTGAACCAAGGCTTTTGCACAAGACCCTTTCTGCATGGACAAAGGCCATGCGGCATCACAAAAAGCCAAGGCACGTGACTGGAATATGAGGTGTGTTTAGTGGAGGACTAAGCACTAGCTTGGGAGAGGTTGACTGGCATTTACGTTGAGTCTTCTATTTCATAATCCAAGGAAGATTTCTCTTTGGTTTGGAGTTCGAAGTCTGGGACTGTAGGTCAGTACTGGGCACAGAATTCCTTCATACCCCATCATACCACATACTGCAAGTTCTATTGATTCGTTCTGATGCTCATATATCCTTTTATAAATCTGTACTGAGCTTTTGCTGGTATCAGACACAGTGTTGTAGAAACAGGAAGAAGTAAATTGCATATTTCACAACCCTTACCTTTCTATGAAGAACTTTGTTAGATACCTTTCCCAACGTCTGATATCATAGTAATGAGGATTCATATGAATGACAAATTATAATTTATAAACTATATAATTATCAAGAGAAGAACTTATTCTTACCAGTGGCCATACCACTTGGTCCATTTTTTCTTTAGGGAAATGGGGAACCGGTATCCATCATATGGTTACCCTAATTTTTATCCACCCTCCAGCAAACTTCTCAGTCCTGAGCTGTCAAAGAGTTTCTCTGCTGTGTTCTTAGGGCTAGTCTTAGTTTTCTTGGGCACACCAAGCTTACCCCTGTCTTCCTAAACACATAACTCTTTGTTTTCCTTTATCTTCTCTATGATGATGACTTCATGCCCAATAGGCTTATGTCTCAATGGAACTTTCTAATGACATACAAGTTAGCAAACACATACTTTCATATAGGGAAAATTAGAAGGTACACCTTACAAATGCAAAGCAGTAAAACAGAACATTTTAATTTTACTATGCAAAGGATAACAATGTATAGAATAGAAAAATAGGGTGAGTGTGCAGAAATCACACAGTTTCTTCTGAACTAAATTAAATAAGGTCTTTAATGTATTAGGTAAATATATTGTCAAGTTCAAGTTTGAGGGTTTTTTTTTTTTCTATTCAAGATGGGTGGCTTGAGACAGGGAGGGTCCATGCAGCTTAGGGTTGGTTTCTAACTCCGTATGTAACTAAAGTTGACCTTTGGCTCCTGCCTCCAGTGCCCTCAGTTTCATTTCTAGGATTATAGATGTGCACCATCAAACTAAGAATGTTTTCTTAGAAGGGATATATTGCACTTCTTTTGACTCTGAAGGAGTTGGCAAAATCCAGGGTCAACCCCAGTAGGAAAAGTGTCTTGAGTAATATAGTGCCCTTGAGCCTTCTGTGTAAATTTTCTTTGTTTTTAATTTATTTTTTGAAAACAATCTTTTCTCATTTTGCATACCTATCCCAGTTCCCACTCCCTCCCCTCCTCCTGCCACTGCCCCTTTCCCTCAACCCAGCTCCTATCTACTCCTCAAAGAGGGTAAGGTTTCCCTTGAGTCAACAAAGTCTGACACATAACTTTGAGGCAGTACCAAGGCCCTCCCCCCCTATATTTAGGCTGAGCAAAGTATCCCTCCAAAAAGAATGTGCCCCAAAAAGCCAGTTCAAGCACGAGGGATAAATTCTGGTCCCACTGCCAGTGACCTCACAGACTGACTGCCCAAGGCACACATCTGTCACTCACATTCAGAGGGCCCAGTTTCTGAATAAGTTTTTTCTAAGATGCTACCACTAGATGGCAGCACAAAGACTCTGATACTTAAGGTAAGTCTCAATTCCATAAGACTTCGGGGGCAGAAGATTTGGTGACATATGTCAGAGAAAGACAAATCGAGCCTCAAAGGAAAAAAGTACGATAGCCAGGTATGATGGGACAGGCCTGTAATCTCAGCACCCAGGAAGTGGAGTCAGGAGGATTAGCAGTTCAAAGCTGCCTCTGCTACATGAAGAGCTTGTAGCCAATAGCGGGTGTAGGTTACAGGAGGCATTGTTCCACACCCACACCCAATCTCAAATGGATAGAATGGTAAAGAATGGAGGCAGGTAAAAAAAAAAACTAAGAGAAAGAAAATAGAGAAAAGTCACCAAGAAGTCTCTTTTAAATGGTGGTACAATAGTAAGATATGCATATTTCACCATGGACTGGATCACCTACCACTTCAGCCTGCCTCAGTACATTCTCTCCCTCCTCTCTCTCTCTCTCTCTCTCTCTCTCTCTCTCTCTCTCTCTCTCTCTCTCTCATACACACACACACACACACACACACACACACACACACACACACACACACAAAGCTGAGGTCCCAATACTACACACACATACATGCCTGTGAACAGGTTAATTCGCACATTTCATCAATTATATTTTTTGGGACATGGTCTCAGATTTATTTCTCACTCATTCCATTCTATTTTACTTTAGAGTAACCAATTTCCAGTTTATTTCAAGTTTCCCCAACAGAAACTGTTCACAATGTGAACAACACTGTTGCAGCGTAGGATAAACTGCAACCAGCATTGCAGAGCTTCGTTTATTTTTAAATAAACTTTCCTTTTTAGTAGTGAAGGATGTTGGTACCATACAAGTGGCATATAAAACATTTGTTGAATACATAAGCTAATATTTAGGTGAACGGAAGACAGCAAAGCCATAATTGGCCAATGATCAAAGTAACATTCACCCGACACCATGCTGGCTGGAGACAGAAGGAAACATGCGATCATGGCTTGGTAATTTGCTACCGCTCCTTTCACTAATAGGTGGACTGGTATCAATCATATTTTTTCTAAAGAATACAATTAATATATCACTTCATCAATTCCCCCTTAAGAATAGGAAAGAGAATGAAAGAGCTTAGACAATAGTAACATAGCATAGAACAGAGAGAATTACTAAGGAAGCCAGAAAAGGTGACAAGCACAAAGCAACCCCAGTGAGTTTTCAATTATTAAAAAGCTAATTTAAAACACTGTGGTGATTCTCAGAGCGAGTCCTCCTCTTGGATAATATAGTCTCCTGCTCGGGTTTCTTCCTAGAAGGCCTTATATGTCACTGACTCAACTGCTTGCCAAACATTTGTCTGTTTGCCAAATAATAAATATATTTCTTTAATGGTAGGGATACCCAAATATCAAAATAGTTCTATAAATAATGAGATCTGATGTTGGAAATGAATTCTTTTAGTATATAGCACTACCCGGACTATGTGAAATTGGAAGATTATATTTTGGAATATTATCTTATAAAAATTGAGTGTCTAATATTCTGTACTTTAAATGTCAGAGAAAACTTAGGTGGGAGAGAAATGAAGATTCCACTTGAATACTATATTAGTATAATGTGACATTATAGGCAGGAATCTATTTAAACATGAATTAGAACCCTTTTTCATGACAGAAACTTGTTCTGGGCAAATGAATATGGCATGCGAGGCTATTTTATTCAATAGCTCTTAGTAACCTGTTCTAATGGAATGAATAAAGCCTACATTGGCAACCTCCAGCTTGAGCTACTTTACCTAACAAATAGGTTCGTCTCCATTCTCAATCCTTGAGCAATAGCCACCTCTTTAAGCAAACCACCCAGAGGAACTTCCCGTTCCTTTCGATCTTGTCTTTGTTTGGTGCTTATATTGTTGAATTAACTCAGAGAACCGGGAAGCCAATCAAAACCATTTGCTGGCATCATACAGTGTGCAGGAGTCCCCCACAGGTTGATCTTTTCTACTAATCTCTAGAAGCGACACAGACAGCTTATAGAGCCTTCCCGAGCCACTTACGATCATTGACTCTCTTAGAACGGAGCCAGCCTGCTCACAATGAAGCGGTGGAACTGACAGATTGGAGCAGTTTCAGATAAACAAGAGCACAAGATGCCAAGTTTTTGGTGGAATCTATTCAACCTTATGTGCATCCCCAGAAGTTAAAAAAAAATAGTTAAGTTTCTAATCAGCGTTGAAACTCAGGTTTAAAAAGAGCAACAAATCACCAGTTTATCCAAAGAGAATCAAGCATCCTGACCTCCTAGTTAAATTTTTCATGGACTCTGACTCCCTCTCTTCCTCTCACTATTTACTAAGTTCTGGCCTTTGTTTGACAATGGTAAGAGAGAAATACTCCAGTTTTGTCAAAGTCTCCATTTAAGAATAATAAGCCAAAGAAGAGCAAGACTCCAGTCATATTTTCCAATAAAGAACATTAAAACCCAAGCTAAAGGAAAGAACTACTGGGTCTATCCACACAAATCTAGCTCCCAGTTAACACACAAGTGCTTACTTTAAAGTATAAGTCTCTACCTATTAACTACTATATATAAATAAAGTAAGCAGAAGACATTTACCAAATGAGGAGGTAACAGCCGTCACTCAGAAGCCAACTGTACACATAAGCAGAGGTCAGCTGCCCGGGACTATTCTGGTGCACAGTGAACTGAAAGATGACAGTCCTGTGTAAGGTGGACAGGAGAAGCACATGTAGGGCAGGCCTGAGACAAGGAAGCAGTGTCAACAGGTGGCTGGCTGACAGCAGAAACACAATGTAGCGAAAGCATGAACTGTGACCTGGGGAGTACTCAGTGTGCTGAGACCTGGGCTCAGCTCTCCTGCCAAGCTTTACAGCCATGCCTTGGATGACCAGATGCCATTCCACAAATGTAAATGGCAGAAGACTAAAAATAAACCCGTGGCTTCCTCCTGTAGGTTGCTGAGAAAGGCAACAGCCTGCAGGAAGACGGTGGGGAATGGGGGGTGGGAGATGAGTATCACAGATTTTTCTGTGACCATCTGAAAGCCCTGAACGGACTCTAGGGACATAAGTAGTATTTGGGGGGGGGGGGTTCTTCAGAGTCTCCACATCTAAGTAGAATGATCAAAGAAAAAAGATGCACATCCAAACCGGCGTGGTTTCTTAATGGCAGAATCAACTTCTTCTGGCCAGCTATTTTAGGAAGATATATTTTATTCTCAATGATCTGATACTGTGTTTGAGATCATAAATAATGTACTTATTGACCACATTAAGTTATATTACCAAATACCATACTATTGCAGCAATAAATCCTGAATGGAATAAAAAATATTTTGTATAATTCCGATAGATTTTGGGGTTGGTTTTGAATGGGTTATAAGCAAATGGCGTTGGACTCCTTCCCTGTGTGTGACCTATTTCTTCATCGTCACATTGTGCTGTTCAAGGCTAAGGAGGAAATGATAATGTGGAGGTCGCACACAGAAATATCCGGTAACCTATGTAAGATAATGAAGAAGGTCAAAGTCCGTAGGATAGGAAACAGTCTATCTGTGACACAGACACACACCCCAGCCTATACCCCAGCCATACTGGGCCTCTTCAGGACCTGTTGCTTTCAAAGCCACTGGCCAATCACACCCTTCTCTATTCTTGGGTATCAAGGTCACCTGCTCCTTTCGTAAGAAGGAGAAAAGACCAACTCAGATAATGAATGTTGGACAAAATCTGTGTTCTTTAGAGCGTTAACTGGATTTATGAAACTGGTCACGGTATTTTCCTTTAATTTTCTTGAATTCTAAAATGTAGTTACCTATTAATATCAAAATGTTAAAAAATGAATTTCAGAAATTAGAATACATTTTTGGGGGTTTATTGCCTATTTTTGAACTACTGTGTGTACTCCAAGGAGTGGTTATGAGAATATTTGATCTCTATTTATATTGGTTCTAATATCATTTTCATAATTAGCAAGAGTCCAAGGTTTATTAAATTTTGTTTGCTTTGTATTAAACATACTAGATCATTGTTTTGGGTCTTCTTTCCATTACAATTATTAGTGGAACCTGCACTTTACTTCACATTTACTGTTATGCTCTTCCTTGTCACCTGCTTTTACATTTCCTCTCATTTTTTTTCACAGTTTTGTCAACACAACGAATCAAAGCTAGAATACAAATTAATTACTATGAAATACAGGTTACTCCACAAAACAATAGAAGCCCTCACATGCAACTAAAGACTTTGTCCTTACTGTTCTCCCTGCCACAGAATGAACCACAATTATCTGTCTTAAACTCTCTAGTGGATTATTCGTGAGAGCACACAGGTATGCTATTCTCTGCCTACCTTGTAAGTCTCCTCATGTAGAGTGGGGATGCCTTGCCAAGTATCATTGCCTATCTCCACAGCTCTTCAGGGAAAAACTGTGTAGATTGGATCTCACTTTCCTTATTTCCCCTCTGAACAAGAACCTATGTCAGCCCTTCATCTTCTCACTTCGTGGGCACACTCCTCATCATCAGCAAGAAACTCTCCCATCTTCAATCCACAGCTCTTAGCTTACTTTCACCTAGTACCTGGACTAAATTTAATAGTAAGGGGAACATTCCTCGTCAGATGCTCTCCTTTTTACATGTTGTCCTTGAGGCCCTCACATCTTTCCTCAAAGTTCTCTAGCGGATTTGGCATTGCTGGATCTCTCTTCTCTTTCTGACTTCTCAGGGATCTCTCCGTAGCTCTCCCTCTGAGTGTGTCCAACTCACAGGCCAGGGTAGATTTTTTTAGGTGGCCCAACATATTTGCAGATTGTAATGTCACATCACAATGTCCAAAGAAAGGCTGGATAAGGGCTGGAAGATGGCTCAGTTGACAAGCCCTTGTCACAAAAGTATGAAGAGCAAAGGTTGGATACTTAGAAGTCATCTATATAAAAGCCAGTAGTTCTGGTTGAGAGACAGAGACAGGGGACCCATGGAACAACCTGGCTATTTAGACATGCTAGAATCTGTTAGCTCTGGGTTCAGTGAGAGATCCTACCTTAATAAATAGGGTGAAGAGTGGTCAAGGAAGACATTTGATATCAGCTTTGGGACCCCACACTCAAATGCATGCACAGACCACACATAGGCACTCCCAATACACACACATACATGAGTCAAAAATTAAAGTTTGGATACATGCCTGTCCTTCTGTTTTGGCTCCCATCCAAGATGAACCATGGAAGTCATTATTGAGCAACAAATACCTCCTCTACTCTAATGGGTCCCCAATGCATTTCTCCTCCTGAAGAACCCCAGGCTCCCATCTCCAGCTACCATCCCTAGTGTTCTAGTCAAAGGTAGAACAGGCCTGTTATGCTGATAGAGTGCACCCCAAAGAAACTCCCTTCTCATGTACACCCCTACTACCTCTTACGCTTCCCACCGCTTGTTCACTCTAGCCAACAGTCTTCTTTGTCCCTCGTCACAAGGGTGGCACCCGATTGAACTTACAGATACTTTGGGAATTGTCTTTTGCAGATCTTATGTGCACAGGTGATTTCACAGAGGGCTTCCTTGATTATACCCAATAGCATCCCCTTCTCTTGCTAACGTTGTCACTTCCTGGTGTTTCTCTGTAGCACTCATACTGTCTGACACAAGCTCATCCCCTTTCCTAGTGCAATGGAATATTCAGGGCAGCAGGGCCTTGCTCACCTTGGAGCTGCAGCTCTCAGCACCGTGTTTGGCCTATAGGAAATACACATCGCATAGCAGATGGGAGGAGCGTGCTACGTTCCCTGTCATTTGTTCTCATCAGGCTGCTAACGGAACCAAGCACTATCCTGCCTCTGGTTTACTCTATGCTACATGGGCTTCTGCCACAAGTAGCTAAGCTACAACAAATCAACACAAAATGAGGAAAATTCCACGATAAACATACCACAGCTTTCCATAGGCTGGACTGAAATTCCCAGAGGTATCCTTTAGAGATAAGAACAACACCTCGAGGGTTGCAGCTTCCACAGAACCAAGACACTCTCCTGCATGGGCGAGCTGTGTATCCCTCAGCCTACACTGGAGGGTATATGCTGCGTGTCCTCAGTCGAACTCTCCGTCCTTGCTCTCACAGCACCAGTCCAAATTATGTTCATGTATTGTACCTCTCAGAGCATTTGCCCAGGTTTCTTCCTATTTCCTGTTCTGTTCCATGCCCCAGGGTGATGCTGCCATACTCTGGGCTAGCTTACACCTTTCATTCCTCTAGGCCAATATTCTTTATACTTGGATGAGTTGTGGCTCTTGCTTCATCAGAGCAAGTTATTCAAGCATTGGTGGTGGGAATTTTGCCTCATCCCTTCCTCAAAGCATGACCTTCATTCTGTTATAGAGATTCCCAGTCATTTCTTCTTTCCCTATATAACTGTGCTATATGACAATACTTTTGTCAAATACAACTCATTTACTGATAATTCTAATTATCTTCTTACTGGAAAAGTCACTGGCTGACATTATGGAAATATTTGTCATCTCTAACCAAAATTAATGAGTATTCATTTCTAAGATTTCTTTAATTTGATATTGTCCATTAGACTTGCAGTTATGCCCAGCCTGTTGGCTCTGCAATGTGATGCTGTCTTCTATAAAAATTCATGCTCAAGGATACGTAATTTAGTGACAAAGAAATTACAAACAATATCTCAAGGTTTTAAGTATGCTTCCAATTTTGTGTTGGGCTGCATTCCTAGCTGCCCTCAGCTACATGTGGTCCACAGGCTTCAGGATGGATAAGCCAGGGAGCAGTGTGAGAGAGAAACAGTATCAGCTCTGTTAATCACTGTATCTTCAGTGGCAATAAAGAGTACTGCTGAGAGATGCTTAAAAGATGCTCAGATGAACACATGACTTGAGCTACATGATATGTGAGTTTAGATGTGGTCATATACATTCCCAGTCCTTTGTGTCACATGACGTGTAGGCTCATCTACTTCTCTATCACAGAACATATATGGCATACCAATCTCAAAAGCAATGAGCCAGTAAATTCAACTAATTTATATGAGTGATATTTTATACCATTCATATTAACATTTTGGAAAACCAATCCCCTTAGGGTATTTTTTTTTTTTTGCACATCCATCACAAGCAGACAAGCCCTAAGTGGAAAGGTAAGTAGGAGCCCCCTTTACTGTTCAGCCATTTTGGTGTGTTCAGTACCCAGCTGCATGTGTGTAAAATGAAGATTTGAAGAATTACCCAAATGCCCTTTCCTTTCCTCATTCTGTGAGGTAGGCAAACCTTTTCACTCGACACTTTTACTGTCTTCCAGTTAATCAGTTAAACAATAAAAGGTTATAAAATGCTATTGCAATATTTGTAGAATATGGTGATTATAAAAACTTAATATGAAGTAATAAAATTCAAAAATGAGATGTTTCCAGGCAATTTCTCATACTGATCTCTCATCCCTTATCTCTGCTGTGTTAGCAGCTTTGAGAAGTTGTACCCATCCCACTTCCTGGGGTTGACTTTAATTCAACAAGTTCTATTCCTGATACCACTGTCACTATCAATTTTCTATTGTATGAGAGGAAGAAAAGAAAGTGTTGATTATTGCTTGCAATATTTAGGAGAAAAGTAATAATGATAAAAACGCAAATGTTTACAGATACTTGGTCACTCCATGGTATCCGTACTATGTCCTTCCATGAAATCCTAAGATAGATCATGTTACTAGCTCCATTTTTCACTGATAAAAATGAGGATTGAGACAATAATTTTCTACATTTATAAGTAAGAGAAGCAGCATTTTTACTTCGCATGTCTATGATCTTAAAATCTGTAGAATGGTTGTTCACTGGGTTTATGATTAAGTACATTTTTATTCAAGACATAAAAACGACCAAATGAAACTAATACATACCTCACATAGAGAACAAATGACAGCACTGTAGGAGAATCTCAGGGCTCCTACAATACACACTTTCCAAAAAATTAAGTTTCATATATATATATATATATGTGTGTGTGTGTGTGTGTGTGTGTATACACATACATATATATATCATATGTTATATCCCCCAATTACAAGAAGCATTCTGCCATAAAATGATAATGAGAAATAAAAGGTATCTCTTTTGCTCATTTATTAGTGATTCAAAATTGTATAAGAGGCTCATGATCAACATAAACATATCTACTAATTAGCTTCATAAAGAAAGTGATATTTGTGTTAAGTACCATGAACAGAATGACTGGCCTGTAATGTGGGCACACATATAGGATCATAGAACTTCAGGAACACTGGAGTCTACACACATATAGGATTTTACTATGTATATATATTATATTATATTATATTATATTATATTATATTATATATATTGATTGCTTCACTACCTGTAAAATGTTAATTCTTAAAAATTTATAACAATATGTCTCCATAATAGGCAAAACAATAGCTGATTTAGTACCCAGTTAGGTTATTATTATTCAAAGAGACTTGTTCACAGTACTGAGTCATGAGCAATAGCAAAGGCTGCAGCAGGAACACAATCCATTGAAAAGCACCTTACTCCCCTTTTCCTCCACTTTCCGAGTCCAGAGTGTTGCTGAGATCTGTTTTCTGTTCTGTGATAGCAGATGGCACATAGTGTGTGGAGCAGAGAAAGCCCCTGAGTGAGTGGCCATGGAGTCTGAGAGGGACACAAACATTTTACAGAATCTGAGAGCTATCAACTCACGGGAAACTGGCTAAGCTGTTACCCATATGGGCTTGGCTCTAGATGAATGGCTAGGCTTTCCTCGGGGAGTGTGAGTATGCATGTTTATGAAAAATTGATCAGTATGTACAGACTCGCAGCCGTGGCTTCCTCCTCCCAGATGTCTACAGACAGAGCCTGCCCACTTACAGAGACTCCGAGTCTAACCAGCCCTGGGATCATATCTAATAAACATGCTGAGGTCCAGGTTGGTAGTGGTAGGAAACCCCAACCTGATTCCAGCTTCGCCGTGTGTGCACATGCATGTTTGCCTATTCTTTAATCCCTCCACACCCCGGGGCTGGGTACCAGAACCAAGCCACATGGGCCTTGGCAGCAACATTGTTACATAAAGCAGGGAATGTCTACTCTCAAACTTGCAAACTGAAATTCCTGAATCAGGAGATTTTTAACTTTGCTCCAAGAGGGACGGTGAGACTTAGTTGAGCGCCGTGGAGAAATTTCATATTGATGAAATAATAACTTCGAGGGGTGAAGACACAGCTCTGTATGGATGTTTATAAACATCCTGCCAAGTTTTCAATCATATATCATTTCTCAATATTGAATCCTACCTTTTACCAGAAGCAAAACAACCGTGTTGCCTAGCATTTTATGAGAAGACAGTGGTTTATGCATTCATCGATCATGTTTTAATCATGGGCCCCAGTAGTAACACAGTGTCAAAGCAAAAAGCAATATCGGGAAAGTCTGATCCTAGCATTGTGTTTGGCCTCTGAATACACAAATATGCACTCAATTTCACAGGGAATAAGTCAATAATATGAGATTTTATGTTTGCAGAGAGGGTGGCTTAGTGCTTAGATTTGTATGTGGGAGACATGGAATATACATTTTTTTTCTGTTAAAACTCTGCATAAATCAGTAACTTATAAGTAGAAGGCAACTCCACATACAGGTGCCTAACGACCACAATTAATGAAATAACTAAATATTATCACATGAGCATGTGACAAAATAACTTTTTACCTCCTACATCTGAGAGACCCTTAAAATATATTTTGAAATATTTCCATTCTAACTTACCCTGTTCTTTAAAAATCATAGTAACTGAATTAGAAGATGGCCAAAGCTATATGAAATTTTATAGATGTACATCTATTCTTATTACAGGTTACGATGGTCTGAAAGAGAATGGTTCCTTAGGATCAAATATTTGAATTTGAATGGAATTGTTTGGATTAGGAGGTGTGGTCTTCTTGTAGTAGGTGCGGCCTTGCTGGAGAGGGTATGTTGCTGGAAATTGGCTCTCTTCTTCTTCTTCTTCTTCTTCTTCTTCTTCTTCTTCTTCTTCTTCTTCTTCTTCTTCTTCTTCTTCTTCTTCTTCTTCTACCTCTCTCTCTCTCTCTCTCTCTCTCTCTCTCTCTCTCTCTCTCTCTCTCTCTCTCTCTCTCCTGCCTATGGATCAGGATATAAAGCTCTCAGCTACTGCTTAGATGCCATTCCTGTTGCGTGCTTCCTGTTGTAATGTTCATGGACTAACCCTCTGAAACTGTGAGAAAGTCCTCAGTTAAATGTCTGCCTTTATACGTTGCCTTGGTCAAGATCTGTCTTCACCATAAACAGAACAGTAAATAAAGACAGGCTCTCAGTATGTAACATTGGCTGACCTGGAAATCTCTTTATATATATCAGACTAGCCTCCAAATCTTACTGGTCCACCTACCTCTGCCTCCTAAGTGCTGTGATTAAAGGGACATTCCACAATGTCTGGCTTAATCATTTTCATATCAACCTAATTTAGAAGGTACTCAAAAATAAGTGTCTAGATCCTAGGCAATCCATCTTCATGGCATTTTATATTAATCATCTAAAAATGTCAAGTTTGAAAATATACAAAAAAATCCTTACTTACTTTAAAATACACACAATGACCAATGTCCATAGGGATTTATAAACTTCCATGTCATATATAATTCTACTGTCCATGGGCTGCCCCTCCCATTTTACCACATAAGAAAAGCCTTATTTTAATAAATTAAAATATCAAAACTCTTGACATTAAATGACTCAATAAATAAGTATATGAACTGAGTTCTGCTAACGTAACCATCCATACATATGTGACTGTTTGCAATTAGTGTGGCCAATCAGGTGATCTGCATGGCTCAACACAGAGTGCCTTTGAACATGGTGTCTGCACACAATCTAGGTCCCAGTCAATGAAAAAAAAAATAAAGAAAATAAAGAAAACCACATGGTTTTCTCTAGTGCTGAAACACAGTGAGGTTTTGTGTCTCTTACCTTTGCCATGGCTTCTCCCATCCTCCAGGAGCGGCACAACGATAGTGTTGTTCACATTTCCAGGTGACCTGACGGCTGTGTAGACAACCGGCACCGACTGTACCACCACAGGGATGCGATGAACATGACTGAGTTTGTTAGACTGTAAGTTCATGGGACTGGAAGGTGGGACAGGATGAATGATGTGTAAAAACTGCTGGCCGCCCACGCCAGAGGCAGAGGCAACGAGGGGTCCTGGAGACAACACTGTTGACGAAGACGATGCTGAAGATACTGATGTTATAACGGTGGGGGATGAGGCTGGACGGCTAGAAGATGAGGAGGAGGTTGAAGTTGAAGAAGGTGAGGAGGCAGACGCTGTCATGGAGACTGGGGAGGATGAAACGGCGGTAGGGGAGGTCCTGGCTTTGTTGATTGACAAGTCCACTGGCTCAGTTTGTGTCTGGAAGTGATCTACAGGCAATGAGTCCTCTGGGGGCTCCCCTTTCACATTATTTAGCAACAGGGGAACAGCTTCCATATCGGGGTAGTTGTGGACGTTTGGAGACTGCAAGGAGAAAATGGAACAGATTTATCATTATTAATGATATATTTCAATAGATGCATGATTTCTTATTTGAAAGTGTATTAATGTTTCCTTATTGCAATGGGGCATTCGTTTATTCACTCAAACATTTACAAAAATTTCATTAAGTCACCATGATGGACATTTCCGTTCCACTGGGAGGACAAATACTCTTCTTAAGCTAAATTCCCTGTTTATACAAGAGGCCACTGGAATTTTAAAATGATCAGTAAATTCATGTTGAATTTTTGAAAGACAAGCTCAGGGTGTAAAGCTTCATCTTAGAATTGTATAAACAAGACTGGTTTAATTAAAACATCCCCTTTATTTTTCTTGGAACACCCCCCCACACACACGCTGGGGGTGGTTTTCAGTGCTTTCTTAGGAAGGAACTGGGAGTTTTCATCAGATGAGCTGAAACAGCTCAGGCCGTGGAGTTGTGCAATGTCTGTGAATGATTCTCCCCTTGTGCAACATGATCTGGAGCTAGAGCCAAAACATCATCCAGAAGCAATCTTGGGAAACTTGCTGTGACCTTTTTACATTTGTGTTGGGCACCAGAGCTCCTAAGACACGCTCATTCAGAGACGCCACAAGATTTCTCTAGTCTCCCAGGACTGCTTGTCAAGCTAGCAATCATCTGACATCGTTGAATTATAACTCTCAGTGCCCGACAAGGTGTTTTTTCCATTAAGATCTCACTCATAATTATGACACTGAAACCCGAGGAAAGTTTTCAGAAAAATCTTACATAAGAAAGTTTAAATTGTCTTTTGACTTTTTGTCTAACTTAAAATGATAATTTTGTTTAAGTTCATTTGTATTCTTTAAGTTTTAATGAGAAAAATTTAATAATGAACACTACTGTTCTCAGCATAGTATTAATGGGCATGAATACACTTTTCTTAATTCCTAAGTTGGAAAAGTATTTATGAAATTCACCCTTGAGGGACCAAGGGGTCCATGTTCTACTGGAGTGTGTCAGTAGAGCCTCGACAGAGAGAACCAGCCCACAGCAGATTATTTTGTTATATCTAATTTAACCAAAGCAACACTCATATTAGTATTATTCTGTTAGATGAAAACCCCAAATCACTATTTTCAGCTATTTTGTGGTTTCAGAACAACAGTTATATTAAATTGGTCATTTTATTCTTCATTTCAGGAAATATTTTCATCTGCTATTCTTTCTGAAAGAATAGAAATGCATTTAAAGTTTTTTTTTAAAAAAACATTCTTCTTAAAAACTTTCATTATAGAATATAAATTTTAGTTCTATTCAAAACTTCTAATAGGCAGTAGTGTGTGTGGGGGGGGTTGTATTCAGCCACAATGAAAAGAGAGAGAAAACAAATCAACATTGGGCATGTGAAAGGAAAATGGGCTGACGTTTTAATGCCTTTTCCCTATTCTTGGCTAATAGCTGCCCGCAAAAGCATATGAATTAGAAACATAAAGGCTGAATGATCTATAATGCTTCCTGTATGGAATCCTAACTAGGATTTGCACTTTAGGTATTAAAGCAAGGAACACTTTTATAAGCCATCCCAAACACATTAGGAAACAAACAAACACCCAAACACCATAAATTATACCACTCTTGTGCAAATTTGTCGACATTATCACTCATGCTATTAGAGCGGTACGGTTAGTTTATTCCTAGCATCATCATTAAGGCTTTGTTCTAGAAGAATAATGTGAGTTGTCTCCACAGTATTTTATACGTGCATAGAAAAGTCCTTGATATTGCTTTCCTCCCAGTGAGTAACTGATTCATAATCCAAAAGTTAAATCATAAAACACACTATTAAACAATACCAATCTCTTTGGTTGGTTACATAGTTGACAAACTAGAGACTCTTACTTTGGAGACAGTGGTTATTTCTACCTTATGTAGGAACAGACTTTTACAAGTAGAGGGTTGAGGAGCAGTTCAGATCTGTGGAAGCAGTTCCTAATGGAAATAAAATAGCACATTGGCAGATGATGACAAGGGGATCGGGACCCATGGAGTTTATGTAAAGAGGTGGCTTCTAAGGCATTAATAAGCTTTATGAGATACCCCAACTGCTCTGTATTGTGAACAAGAACTCACCACTAGCGTGGCACTCTCTATTTCCCAACTGAGGAAAACACTTCTTCCATAACCATGGGACAGCATCAGATAGTGACTCCCTCTCAGTCCCATTGGATAGACTAGAACGTTATAAAGACAAAACACACAGAACCCCTAACTCCTCCCAGATGCCCAAGAATTCAACCACTATTCTCCTGTGTTCTGAATCTTTGGATCAAACAGTAGGGGCCTTGGAAAATTGTGCATGAATTTTTACATGATGGCTACTCTCTAACATACAGCAGTTAAAATGAAGCCAGTATATTAAATAATTATGCCCCATCAATATCAAAACAATGTAATCTTTATTTTACCCTTCATCTGCTTTCAGTGTCAATAGGGCATCTTATCCCAAATGCTTTGACTAATCCCTTGAGACACACAATGTGGCAGGTAAAGCTGTTCATACTTCCAGCTTTGGGCAGCACAAACCTATTTGTAAAGTCAGCAGTGTTACAAGATAAGGTCTCTAAATAGCTAGGACACCTCTCCTTCCTCCTTTGAAAAAATAGGAAAGACCCACAAGGCTCAAACTTGGAATCGTCATCAGGAATTCATTTCTTTGCTTCCCCAAAGTGGAAAATTGAAATGCATTCATTCTGAGGTTTGGATCCCTGTGTGGGAAGCTGGAAGGGGCTGCTGGGAACACAGTTGGATGCCGAGATGGAAAAGAAGATGAGAGAAATAGAGAAGATGAAGAGAGTGCTGAAGGAGCAAAGGAAGAATGGAAGATAGGCAGACCTGGAAGAGGAAGGAGCACCAAGTAGGCAACAGAATGAACAAAGATGGGAAGCACTATAGGCGATGCTTCTGATAAAAGAACAAAAGGAAGGATTGCATTGTGGAATTTCATCCTTCAGCAACTGTTCACATCCATAGACATATACGGCAGTACCAACTAAGTGGTTTTTGTGGTCCTCCAATGCCCAAAGATGATGGCTTGGGAAGCTGTCATATAAGCTGAATTTCACTATTGATTGCCTTGGTATGGAAGATGGGACTCTTCCTACGTTCTCACTGGAGAACAAAAACCAACTTCCTAATGCCAATGGGGCTGTATGGGAGTAGTGAATTTTTGTCGAAGAGGAATGTAATTTCATTTTCCAGAAAGTTATATAACACCCCTCAGAAGGATCCACCATAAAACTTCAACTTTTTAATAATGTTCTAGGAAACTTAAGACGTAAGAGCTAGTTAGGAATATGCCTAAGAAATTTGCCAAAAAGTGTTGTAATTAATATAGTTTCTGAAACAAAGGGGAGGTGACACCAATACCTAAGGTTGTTCTATAAACCCCACATCTCATCATGGCATGAATGCATGTATATTCACACACAGCACACTACAATGGTGGGGTGTAAGACACTACAAAAGGTGAGGAAGCACCACCTTTCCCCGCCTATCCCTAGAAAAATGCCTCAGGTAACAGTGCCAGCCTTTTCAGAAGCCCCAGCTATGTGTCATGTCACCTTATTACAAATATCAGGAAAACTCTTTCATATAAACAAACATTTGAGCCTCCCTTTTTTGGCTGCCAGGTAATATAAGTTCAGATTTATACAAGTTTAGGAATCAGAGAGGGTGATATTGTTTCAACTTTAAAAGTTATCTTTTCCACATGTATGTATTTATTATTGATTTATTTTAAGTGTACGTGTGTGTGTTGTATGCATGCATGTGACCATGCACGTGTGTGTGTGTGTGCTTGTGTGTATGCTTGCAGTGGTTCTGGATATCAGAAGACAAGTAAGGACTCTTTTGTCGGTTCTGGGGCTTAAGTGCTTTAACTTGCTGAGCCATCTCACTCAGTAGGAGTCTTGAGTGTCATGATGCCATAGTTTGGCTTATAGTAGCCACAGGGCACACAGTTGCACATGATCAACACTGTACATAGAATGATACCCTACTCACTGCATCCATGTAGACCACTGCAACACAGTAGACCAGACTGGAGCCCAGGGAAGAGAGAAGCAATAGAAACACAGTAAGAAAGTATAGCTGTATCCCATCGCGAAGAATTTATTTAATCAGGTGTAGCTTACAATGATGGAGGCAACCTCCCCTCGGTGTTCCTCTTGCCTAAAACACTTTATAGAAGAAGGGCTATAAAATGCCAACAACAGGGTAGCTTGATAGTTGTCAGTAAAGTACTTGGTGGACATACAGGTATCAGATGTTCACTTATAATCTTAGCACTGGGGGAGCAGAAGCAGCCAGCCTGACTGCTCAGTGAGTCCCAGTCTAGTGAAAAAATCTGTTTCATAAAAGTGGATTAGGTGGATACTGCATGAGGAACTGAGGTTGCCCTTGGGCCTTGATATACATTAGCAAACATGTGTGTAACCATACATGCACAAGTATACACACACACACACACACACACACAGTAGCAGCAAAGCTAACAAGGAAATTTAAAATACTGTTGTGTTGCAGGATGAGAGTCTAAATGGAGACAGATATATTATCAAACTAGCTTGCAAAAGTCTTAGTGCACATGTAAATATTTCTGAAGCATCTAGTTCATGCCATTTTCCTTTCTATTCCCTCTCCTCCACTTTGAAGCATAAAGGAAGTGACTTTACATTCATAGGTCATTCTAATATAAAAATACAATATTGTTTGGACTTGACACCCTCAAACTAATTTCATTGTGGACTTTAAAGGCTTACCAATGAGAATATGTTTTTAAAACTAAATATAAAAGCACACAAAAAAAACCAACAACAGACAGCAGATTCAGCCAGGAAACTTGTGGAATGAGCCCAAGGGGTCAGGTACCACCACAGTCAAGAAGCTTTTTAAAGAGAGCTGGTATGTTTGGGAAAAAACACATATGACAATGTTTTCAATTTCACACAAATAACTGTTTTAGATTACTTTGAGAGAAAATTTCAAAGCTATAGTGCCTACTGATTTCAACAGAGTCTGTATTGATGTGTGATGTCCTTCTGTATATATGTTGCTTTTATTGGTTGATGAATAAAGTTGTTTTGGCTAATGGCTTAACAGAGTAAAGCCAGGCAGGAAATCAAAACAGATATATACAGAGATAGTAGGCAGAGTCAATAAGACGCCACGTAGCTGCCAAAGGAGAAAGATGCCAGAATCTTACCAGTAAGCCACAGCCTGGTGGTGATACATAGATTAACAGAAATGGGTTAATTTGAGATGTAAGAACTAGTTAGGAATATGCCTAAGAAATTTGCCAAAAAATGTTGTAATTAATATAGTTTCCGTGTGATTATTTGGGTCTGGGAAACCAGAAAATATATGTACAGTCTCCATTTACACTGTATCTCAACAAAATAGAGGAAAATCAAGGTGGTACATTCCTGCCAAGTTGGTTGGATGGTTTATGACGCTGTCCAGGGAAGAGGCAAGCACTTACATTGAAGTTGGTCATTAAAACAGATCAGGTGGGGCTGGAGAAGCAGTTTAGCAGTTAAAGCACACCGGTTGCATTTCTGAGGACCCAGGTTCAATCCCCAGCATCCACATGGCCTCTAACAACTCTGTCTCGCTCCAAGTTCAATGGCCTCTTCTGGCCTCTGAGGCACTGCATGCACATGGTACACGGACTTCTACGCAGGTAAAATACTCATATGCACAAAATAAAAATAATGTTTTTAAAAAATTAAAAACTGCCTAAAATTTAGAAAACAGTAATTTAATATTTATGTACTATTATACATAGAATATGATTTCTTAATTTGTTTAGTAACAAATACGTCAGAAGTCTATAACTATTTGGGTAAAGTATTGACAAATTTTTATGTTTATTATGGTTATAAGTCTTTCTTCCTGGGAAAACGGGACAAAGTAAATGAGTTCAAGAAATTATATTTGGACATTTGGGTCAATTTGGATTTTGACAAAAAAGAATAGTGGTGAAAAGTACAGCAAATGACTGGGCACAAAAACAGGAGGTAGCAAACAATGACAGCTTTAATGTAGCTATGAACTGGGTAAGTGTAAGGGACACACGACCAGCACTGTGGCAATCAGTCTAGGTATTAAGCGATCACTTGTCACCAGTGACTGGGGAAGTCTGAGGTATAACACTGAACGCCACTGGAAACTGTTTTAGATAATGCTAAGTGGGAGGAACTGTTAGTGGACAAAAGTGAACCTGAAGAAGAAATTTTGCTGCCAGAAAATATCTTGTTCACAAATGAAAATAAGGAAAAGGTCAGAAAAAAAATTCTAGCTTAATGGAGTTTCCATTAAAAGGAATTATATTTCATCTTAAACTCTTTTGCTCTATTTATAAATACAAACTATTTTATATATTTATATTTTCTATTTATTTTTATTTATATTTTGCTATATTTATATATAAACTATTATATATACTTATATATCTTTATATTTTCTGAAATGAATCTATATCACTTTAAGATAAAAATAAATGCTGTTTTATTTTTCAGAAAGTATTGAAAACAACTCCTATGAAATACATTTGTGTTGACTCCTAATGGACCTTCTTTTACCTAAATCCTAATCTCAATATTTTTTGTTAATACAAAATATACTTTAAGGAGAAAAAAGGTCTAAATCTATAGGTCAGTGCTTCATAATTTTACTTTAATTTTGGTGTGTGTGTGTGTGTGTTCTTAGGTTCCACAGCATCGTTATAGGGAAGAAAAAACACATTACATTATGATGAGAGAAATCACAAACCTCATTGAAGCTCAATTTGCCATAGAAGTTACTACTATCAGATTTTACTGGTGGTATGAATATTCTATGGAAATTAGTGTGTGCATCTATCTATCATCTGAAATTAAGCTACACAAGTGAGCTAAATATAATTTATCACTGCAGGCATGCAATTCTGTAACTACAGCGGGTTAAAACCGGGGTTCTCAGTAAACACCATCTTTGTACTTGAGAGAGAGCTGTCACCATTCCTCTACCAGGTATCAGTATGACAAAGCCTCTCCTGTCCTGATGGAAAGCATTCACACTTAGCTGCTAAGTGTTTGGTCTATGTTATAAATGTTTAGTATTAACTATATGTAAATTCACTACAGTTCATCTAAAGATGCGGTAAAAGAAATAAGCCTCTCCTATCCCTGAAGATTCAATGGCATTTGCATCAAATTTTAGAGACCTAAAGAAAATAAATGAATAAATGAATAATGAAGCGTGTTTCAACCCTATGTTTTATAAAAACAAGTGTCCTCCAATCCAAGATCACTGGATGTAGCGGCAAGAAAATTGTTACAAGTGCTAGGGCAACCTAGTCTACATAGTGAGCCCAGGCCAATCAGGGTTGCCTAATGTGAATCGGTCTAAAAACAAATAAACAAACAAACAAAAAACAAACAATATAAGGCAGGAATGTTGAGATTGCTCAATGGGAAAAGCCACCTGTTCCCAGTCTGAAAACCTACATTCACTAGGGCAGTGCACTGAGCATTTAAGCAAGGGGTGTCAGTGTGTATATTTTGTGAGAACAGGTATAAAATCCTTTGAATTTATGACCTGTCTACACATATATATCTGTGTGTCCATATGTCTTCATCTGTGTAGTTTTCAGATTGGTGCTGTAAATACACGTGTGTGTGTGTGTGTGTGTGTGTGCGTGCATGTGTGTATGTATGTGTGTGTGTGTGTGTGTTCTGTGTTAATTAAGAAGCTCGTTTGGGACTGAAAAGAGCCAAGTCACAAATTCTCCAGGCAGCCTTCAAAACACTTAGAATCTGCCTATTCAGTGAAGAATATCTAGTGTCCCAGAACTCCTAGGCACGCCCAAGAACTTCTTTCACAGGGACAACAGCTTGCACGCATAGCATGCATAGCAATGTACTGCTTACAGTTCACAGCACCTCGATGCAGAAAACTGGGTTAGGTGTATACAGTTGAGGAATGGAAAGAGACATGGGAAGTTCAAGAAACGTGTCAATGGTTCGATAGGTAGACACTATTCAAACAGCCTTCAGTGAATTCTGACCATGAAATCCATGACTGTATTACAAATGCAATGCTGACTTCCATGCCTGATTTATAATGTGTGTGTTCCTATCAGGATGAGGTGATGTCACCGTCCTCACTTCTACAAGATATTTATCAGTTGTTTCATGCAACTCAATGACCATGGTGTCATTTCATAGAAAAGAAGGAGGCCAAAGGTTAAGCCAAAGCTCTCAGAGACGGCACAAACATTTCTTAGTACGATTATTTTTCCACTAATAGTTTCCCTTCTATCTCTCAAACAACATCTGCATGGCATTGGATTGTTTATTAGTGAATAAACAGAAAAAGAAGAGGCAGACCCATTCATCACGTCTCTCATCCAAATAAAAGGAGCCCAGTTCCCATGAGATAAAGTTACTCTGCGTTATGGCTTTAAATGATTCCTGTGATGAAACCTCAAATTAATTACTGAGTAAATAAGCAAACTCCTTTTTACATGCTTCATTTTCTCCTTAACGTCAGAACTTCCACTTGCAGTAAAATAGCCAGCATTCAATTATCTCCAGTCATAGAGGAGATTATGGCGTAAGTAATCCCTAGTGACAGATAATCCAAAAAGCATTTATGTAGGGGTTTCCATTCATTATATGATTCTTGCAGATTTATCACCATAATTGTATTTCCCCCCCACAGGCTCGTATTAAAATCCATTTGTAGCTCTTGAACATAGGCCAATCAACAGTGGGAAGGCGTGCTCCAGACATGTGCTGGATGAGAAAGGGAAGCTGATTTGTTATGAGCATTGCTTTCCTTACAGAGAATCCACAGGGAGATGAGATGATCAGGAGTTGATAGGGAATCAGTGGCGCGCATTTACTAAGCATGTAAGAGATCTAACTGAGGTGACGTGTGACTGCCATATAGTGGAAGAACTAATGGGAGAAAATGTGTAAGACTTCTGTCAGTGTGATGGCTCTGCCTTCAATCTGTGATCATGGGAAAATTTCTTAGCGCTCTGGATTTCATATCCTTGTGCTTAGGGAAATATGGTGCTGACAATATTAGTTACATGGTGACGGTGTTCAGAAGAAAATTGTTAAATGCACAGTGCTTAAGTCGTGTTGGAGCTTCGCTGCAGCTTTATTACTATTATTATTATTATTATGACTATTATCTATTTTACTCTAGAACTGAAACTACAAAGATTATTAAATCTGGTAATGTATATCCATTTTGCTCTTTCAAACTGCGAAGAGCTCTTACTATTGAATAAACTAGGGTTTACATGTTGGATTACGCTCAAAGTCTAGTCTAGCGATTGCTAACCATCGAAACTTGTTTTAAACTGATGGTGTCAATTGTTTCAGAATGCACACTTTTGAGGATACTGTTTGGTTGGACTCTCCAGCTCACTCCTACTTGATTGGAAAGCACCATTCCTTTCTCTCTCCAAACCCCACCCTCTCAGAGAATCTCCCACAGAGAAAAGGAACCACAAAGCCCAATTCTGCATTCTTGGCAGATGCAGAGGCTCCTCTCCTGAAGTTGCCAGTAGCCAAGACTCCACCTAAAGTAGTGAGGTTTTGACCACACTTGGACACAAGCCCAGCTTATGGTGGACATGCCATTAGAGTATATAAACTCTCTGCTTTAGCCTGGGCATGTGACCTCTCCAGCCTGATTTCTGCGGCTGGCAGATTCACCTGGGAGTTGCTTTGCTCAAATAAACCTGTTTTTCTTGTTTTCTTTTTTCAATTTCACTTAATCTGGTTTGCTGCATAGGGGGGTGGAAAATCCTATTATCATGATAGAGAAAACCTAATAGATACATTACCTGGGGTAGTGGTAGATCCCTACACAAAGACAAAGAGGATTGGCATATTGTGTATGATCAAATCCAACAACCTAAGTTAGCTTTGGTGAAATTAACTCTCTAGAAATTCTAAGGATTTTAGAATTATTAATATATTGTGGAAATTGGTTAAATGGGATGATACCACTAATGTCTATTACATGGTCTTTATCCATACTGTATGGGACATCACCCCATTATAAAACAAGATATTTAAGGAAGTAAAATCTTCCCTTTTTCACAAATGACCCCGGGTCATGTTTTGTACATGAAACTCTGAGCTCAAGTGACTATTCAGTCATACAGGAGACTGAAGATGTCTTGTTTTATACAGTGGTGGCATTATCCCTTTACCTTCACTTTACACTTAGCAAATAATTTCTTTTGTGTCCTTGGCTCAATAGTGAGCTGGAGTATAATGTTATAATGGTATCTGTGATAGCCTGTGAATTTCCTCTATGCCTTTACCAGTCTGTGTGATTAAAAAAAAAAAAAAAGAGGAACTGATTCTTTGAGAAAAAAAAAGATCGCTGGTTTATAATTTATTTTCTAACAAATGCACACAAATTATACTATATTATTGAGAATAGATCTTAATGAGGCCAGGACTGGCGGCATTCTCCTTTAATCCAAGCAATTGTGTTGTAGAGGTTGGCTGATTTCTAGGAGTTCAAGGCCAGCCTGGTCACAGAGTGAGTTCCAGAAAAGCCAGACTACATAGGGGAATTCAGTCCCTAAATAAATAAACAAACAAACAAATGGAAGGACGGAAGGAAGGAAGGAAGGAAGGAAGGAAGGAAGGAAGGAAGAGAGGGAGGAAGAAAGGAAGGAAGGAAGGAAAGAAAGAAAGAAAGAAGAAAGGACCATCCCACTAAAATCAGGAACACGACAAGGCTGCCCACTCTCTCCATACCTCTTCAATATAGTGCTTGAAGTTCTAGCAATAGCAATAAGACAACATAAAGGGATCAAGGGGATTCGTATCGGAAAAGAAGTTAAGCTCTCGTTATTTGCAGATGATATGATAGTATACATAAGCGACCCCAAAAACTCTACCAAAGAACTCCTACAGCTGATAAACACCTTTAGTAATGTGGCAGGATACAAGATCAACTCCAAAAAATCAGTGGCCTTCCTATACACTAAGGATAAGGAAACAGAGAGGGAAATTAGAGAAGCATCACCTTTCACGATAGTCACAAATAGCATAAAATATCTTGGGGTAACTCTGACCAAGGATGTGAAAGATCTATTTGACAAGAACTTTAAGTCTTTGAAGAAAGAAATTGAAGAGGACACCAGAAAATGGAAAGATCTTCCTTGCTCCTGGATTGGGAGGATCAACATAGTAAAAATGGCAATTCTACCAAAAGCAATCTATAGATTCAATGCAATCCCCATCAAAATCCCATCAAAATTCTTCACAGATCTGGAGAAGACAATAATCAACTTTATATGGAAAAACAAAAAACCCAGGATAGCCAAAACAATCTTATACAACAAAGGATCGTCTGGAGGCATTACCACCCCTGACTTCAAACTCTACTACAGAGCTACAGTATTGAAAACAGCTTGGTATTGGCATAAAAACAGAGAAGTCGACCAATGGAATCGAATAGAAGACCCTGACATTAACCCACAAACCTATGAACACCTGATTTTCGATAAAGGAGCTAAAAGTATACAATGGAAAAAAGAGAGCATCTTCAACAAAGTGTGCTGGCAAAACTGGATGTCAACCTGTAGAAGAATGAAAATAGATCCATATCTATCACCATGCACAAAACTCAAGTCCAAATGGATTAAAGACCTCAATATCAGTTTGAACACAGTGAACCTGATAGAAGAGAAAATGGGAAGTACTCTACAACATATGGGCACAGGAGACCACTTCTTACGTATAACCCCAGCAGCACAGACAGTAAGGACCTCATTGAATAAATGGGACCTCCTGAGACTGAGAAGCTTCTGTAAAGCAAAGGACACTGTCACTAAGACACAAAGGCAACCCACCAACTGGGAGAAGATCTTCACCAACCCCGCAACTGACAAAGGTCTGATCTCCAAAATATATAAAGAACTCAAGAAACTAGACCGTAAAAGGCTAATCAACCCAATTATAAAATGGGGCATTGAGCTGAACAGAGAGTTCTCAACAGAAGAACTTCAAATGGCCAAAAGACACTTAAGGTCATGCTCAACTTCCTTAGTGATCAGGGAAATGCAAATCAAGACAACTTTAAGATACCATCTTACACCTGTCAGAATGGCTAAAATCAAAAATACCAATGATAGCCTTTGTTGGAGAGGTTGTGGAGAAAGGGGTACACTCATCCATTGCTGGTGGGAATGCAAACTTGTGCAACCACTTTGGAAGGCAGTATGGCGGTTTCTCAGGAAATTCGGGATCAACTTACCCTTGGACCCAGCAATACCACTCTTGGGAATATACCCAAGAGAGGCCTTATCATACAACAAAAGTATATGCTCTACAATGTTCATAGCAGCATTGTTTGTGATAGCCAGAACCTGGAAACAACCTAGATGCCCTTCAATGGAAGAATGGATGAAGAAAGTATGGAATTTATACATATTAGAGTACTACTCAGCAATAAAAAACAAGGACTTCATGAATTTTGCATACAAATGGATGGAAATAGAAAACACTATCCTGAGTGAGGTAAGCCAGACCCAAAAAGAGGAACATGGGATGTACTCACTCATATTTGGTTTCTAGCCATAAACCAAGGACATTAAGCTTATAATTAGTGATCCTAGAGAAGCTAAATAAGGAGAACCCAAAGAAAAACATATAGGCATCCTCCTGAATATTAACCTTCAGCAAGCGATGAAAGGAGACAAAGACAGAGACCCAAATTGGAGCACAGGACTGAAATCTCAAGGTCCAAATCAGAAGCAGAAGGAAAGAGAGCACGAGCATGGAACTCAGGACCGCGAGGGGTGCACCCACACACTGAAACAATGGGGATGTTCTATTGGGAACTCACCAAGGCCAGCTGGCCTGGGTCTGGAAAAGCCTGGGATAAAACCGGACTCTCTGAACATAGCGGACAATGAGGACTACTGAGAACTCAAGAACAATGGCAATGGGTTTCTGATCCTACTGCACGCACTGGCTTTGTGGGAGCCTAGGCAGGTTGGATGCTCAACTTACTTGACCTGGATGGAGGTGGGGGTTCCTTGGACTTCCCACAGGACAGGGAACCCTGATTGCTTTTCGGGCTGGGGGGATACTTAATTGGGGGAGGGGGAGGGAAATGGGAGGCGGTGGCGGGGAAGAGACAGAAATCTTTAATAAATAAATAAATTTAAAAAAATCAAAAAAAAAAAAAAGAAAGAAGAAAGGAAAGAAGTTAGAAAACATAGTCCACAACGAAGTAGAGGGCGGAACACAGATATTAATTTGTTAAAGACCGAAATATGGGACTTATATACTCACTAAATATACATAAGTGAGGGAAACATTAGTGACCAACTACTATGTTCTGTCTGAAGTGGTATGGGATGTCCTATATATGTGTTGCTTTTATTGGTTAATGAATAAAGCTGCTTTCAGCCAATGGCTTAACAGAGTAAACCTAGGCAGGAAATCCAAACAAAGATGTAGAGAGAGAGAGAGAAAGTGAAGTCAGAGAGAACTTAGGTAGCCACACCAGGAGACAGATGCTTACGCTGGAGCCCCAAAACTTTGCTGGTAGGCCATGACCTCTTGGTGATGCACAGATTAATAGAGATGGGTTAGTTCAGGATAAAAGAGCTAGCTAGAAATATGCCTAAGCTAATAGGCCAAGTAGTGACTTAATTAATGCAGTTTCTGTGTGCTTATTTTGGGTCTTGGCAGCTGGGAATGAACAAGCAGCATCTGACTACACTGAAGTGTCTTAAATCACAACAGAATCAGAAGTTAGTCCAGTGACTAGACCAGGACAGACTGATAATCCTTTTTTATCAGAAGCTATCAATTAATGGTAAGTTTATCACTCAGTGTTAGTGCTGGGAAGGTAGAGGCAGATAGATTCCTAGGATCACCCTGCTGGTCAGCCTGGCCCATTTAATAAACTTTATGGGAATGAGACATGCTGTCTCAAAAACGAAATAGATGGCTTCTAGGGTTGAGCTCTGATATCCACACACATGTACACCTATACAAATATCCCCTACACATATACATACGCATGCACAGAGATTCACACATATACACACACAAGAGAGGGAGACACACACAAAGACAGATACACAGAGAGAGACACGAGGACAGAGATACTTGTGCACACATACAGACAAAAGTGTTTATCACTCAGGAACGTCTGACACGATAAACACAGTGAAATCAAAGGAAGACATGGAAAATGGACTATTGAATGAAACCATGAAAATAAAGATTTTTCAAAAGGACTTAGTCCTGTCCACTTGGAATAATAGCTTCTAATCAAATTAAAAATGAAGGAATAATAGTTTTTGAAGCTGCAGTTTTCCTAGCATAGGACTAAGGGTAAACCCAATGGAAATACCCGATGGAGATGAACACAATAATGTAATTCAAAACCAGCAAAACTGAAGAGCTCCCTCCAAAAGGAGGAGTTTTCACAAAGTGAGCTGATTATAAGTGCCTTATTCATTGCCTCCAGTGAAGCCCTGAACTCATGGTTCATGCTATTAAGGTAGAAAACTAATATCTGAAAAACTCTATATATGAGATTATCCCATTTTTGAACCACACATTTTTTTTTATCCTTGTTTTAAAGCCTTCATTAAACTGGAAAATTTTCTCATGATAAGCTTCATGGAAGGGACTCAAGGTAATGAAATGGAAAACAATCTGAAATAATCTGGAAAAAACAGCAGGTGAAATGTGGAAAAGCCAAGACTAAGATTCAATGCAGCATTGCGATTTGGAACCAGGTTGTGGGACACTGTATAGTATTTTCATAAACGGTTGACATGATGATTGCACTCCAAGGAAAATCACAGAGACGACTACTCTGTTTCTGCTACGTGCTTCACTTAATCTTGGCTGTTCGAGGCCTGGTTGTCCTACTTGATCTCCAACATAAGTGTCGGGAGGCAGAGATAGATGGAAGCAACCTCAAAAGTGTGGCAGTTATTACAATACACAGCATTACAAGGTTGAGTTAGCAGGCAGCGAGCGCAGCTGCATCAAAATAGCAATAATGTGAGAGCAGGGAATTCCCCATCTCTGCTTCTTCAGTGGTGCTCATATGGATGCAAGGGAGACCAGTCTAAATCCCATCCCTATCCCTTCAATAGATTCCTAAGAATTTAATTCTACATTACATTTCTGACATCTTAGAGCCCCTGGAGTGATCTGTTTACTATATGTTTACTGAGTTACATTTTTTTAAGAAGAAAAAGTATGGATATAGATGCTTTGAAAAGAAATGTAACGAAGGGAAGTGGAATTCAGACAGGTCATCACCCAGCAACCACTGTGGGTTCCTGAGCAGAGTGCAGGCAGAGTTCTACTGTCCTAAATTGCCCCCCACATTCCTCTACACTGGTTGTCACCAATGATATATGCAGGTTCTCCCTTACTTTCCAGGCACTTTAGAGTTTTTCACACCTTGTTACCTCTGCACATTAGTCCCTCTTGGCCATTTCATCCCCAATACTCAAAATATTCCTAATGCAAATGCATCTTTGAGATAGATGTGTCTCAGTCTCTATGCCATGAAGCACTCTGTTACTTTAGTTTAATTAGGATAGGAGCTTTCCTCTGAAATCATATATATATATATATATATATATATATATATATATATATATATATATATATATCCAACTTTTCAACTTGTCATGATATAATAAAACTATCTGTCTGTCCGTCCGTCAGTCCGTCCATCCATCCATCCATCCATCCATCTATCTATCTATCTATCTATCTATCTATCTATCTATCTATCTATCTATCTATCATCTATCTGTCAATGAATGACGACCATAAACATAGTTAGCTCAGCAGTTTGGGAAGACATATAATAAGCATTCAACCAATGAATAAACAGAGAATGATTCTATAATTTTTCCCTTGTTTATTTGCTTGAAGTAACTAGTCACATGCGTTTAAAAGAATAAGTGCCTGTCTTTAATATTGTAGAACTTTTAAATCCCATTAAGTCTTTTATACAAGGTTTTCTTATTCTTAATTTAAGTCATATCTTTTAAGATGGAAAAAATTCTGAGTGCTTAGTCTTGTTCTCTATATAACAGAAACTGAAATATTCTACTCACTACGAGTCATAGGATAGTTACTCTGAATTTTCTCATATGTCTGGCTATTCCAATGTAAACAGATTTCAAACTTTAATCTCTATGTTTATATGTCTCAATTGAGGGATTGTCTAAATCGCTTTGGACTGTGGGCATTTCTGTAGGGAGGTGACATGATTGGCATTTGATACAGGAGGTCCCAGCCCACTGTGGGCGGCACCATTCCCTGGGCATAAGAAGCTTTTTTCAGTTTCTGCTTCACGTTCCTGCCCTGGCTTCCCTCAAGGATGAATGTAATTAAAATAGACCCTTTCTTCCTCTAGGTTGTTCTGGGTCATGGTATTTCTTGCAGCAATAGAAATAAGAACACCTGGTTAAAAAAACATAGTTTCATTTGGTATTTTTAATATTCAGAGTTTTGGATATGGTTCGACAGTTTGCATTACTGAAATTCTGAGTACATGAACTAGGAATGGGGGTGAGGAGAGCTTCAAGAAAGGAAGCTGGCAGGAGAGGCCAGTCTTTGCTCAGAATAGAAAAGGAAACTTTGTTCCCACTGATCAAATGATCTACGTAAGAGAAGAAGTAAATTATTTAGCTCAGAAGAAGCCATCACTGGTCATAATGGGTCATAAGCCATTGATGGCGTCAGTCCTCTGTGGCTGGTTCACTCTACCTGCATTTATGTAAAACCTTTCCTACCCCACTTTACTAAAATGTCCTCCTGAGGTCCACTATGCACCCTGTTTTTCCCATGGGTGCTGGGGAACAGAACTTGTGTCTTTATGCTAGTTCAGCCAGCTCTTTTATCCAATGAACCATTTTCTCAGCTCTGGATGCTTCCCCTCTGTCTTCCCATTCCTCTCTTAACTATTTCTTTGAACACTCCTGTCCCTGTTTCATCTGCTGTGCTGTTACAGTTTTGAGCCCGGAGAAAGAATCTTTATTATGTCAGGCGAGTGTGTGTGATAATAAATGGCAAGGAGAATCACATCAAGACTTAGAGTGAAAACTGATTACATCATTTTATCCTCAAATGTTCTAATGGATTCAGCCACAGATCTAAATGACTATTTTTATTACCTTGGCCATTTGTTAATGGCCTGTTAAAACAAGCTAATCAATGATCAATTTACCAATTCCATCCTCACCTCTGCCTCTCTTCTAAATGAGAATTCAGTGAGTAGTAAAAGAAATCACTTTAGCAGATGCAACTTCTAAAAATAAGCAGGCGGGAGGAAACTGGAATCATGAATAAGCTTGTGGAATCACCTGTCAGATTTCTTCTCTGAAATGTATTACCAGTAGTTCAGACGGCCATCACTTCCTCGTTGGTCTGATTGTAAACTGACTGACATTCTCAAACCTCTGTTTTCTATTGACAAAAGGTAGTTCCGTTATAGCATGGCTCTTGTAATTCATTAGAACTCATATAAATGCCTAGAATCATCTGGGTAGCACAAGCTAACAGGCCATAATAATGTCATATCACAAAGGCACTGGGAATGTGTTGGAGGAGGTGGCTTGTTCATTTCTCAGCAGCCCAGACCCGAAAAAATCACACAGAAACTGTACTATTTGCAATACTGTTTGGCCAATAGCTTAATCATTTTTCTAGATAGTTCTTACATCTTAAATTAACTCATTTTTATTATTTTATATTTTCCCACAAGGCTCGTGGTTTATTGGCAAGGTTCCAGCACATCTGTTTCCTGTGGCAGCTTCATGGCATCTCCTTGACTCCGTCTACTCTCTCCACATATTTTTTCCAGTCTGGCTGTATTTTGTTAAGCCATTGACCAAAAGTAGCTTCTTTATTAACCAATGGCCATAAAACATATCCATAGCATATAGAAGAGAATCCCACATCAGGAATAACTTCCTTTTCTTTTCTTTTTTCAAGGTAGGGTTTTTAGGTATAAAGCTTGCCCTGAAACCCGCTCTGTAGACCAAACTGGCCTTGAACTCATAGAGAACCCATGCTTTTGCCTCTCTACTACTGGGATTAAAAGACATGTACCACCACTGCATGGCAAGAGAGGGAACAAGTCTCTAAAGCCCCACTTTATTGTTTTATATGCTTATATTGTTATACATGTTCATATTTATTTTGTGAGTTTTTCTGAAAGCTACATAAAGCTTTGCTCAGTTGAAATGGTAATCAATTATTGTGTCTAAAAATCAAGTGAACTTGTGTTCCATTTGTGTTTCAGGACAAATAGATAAGGTATGAAAATATTCTGTACACTGTTTTTGAGAGGAAGAAAATATTGAGTTTCAACTATGAGAAATTACATTGCGTCGAAATATCCAAAGATAATTGGTATTGGTGATGGATTCAAAAGCCCAACTCTGGTGTTTAAGAAGGCCCAGGGCATTCCTCATTTGAACAGTAGACATATGGTACCACTCAAAAAAAGCACCGGAGCAAATAATTCACTAACTATGCAAATGAATACAAGTGAACTTGCTTGGAAAAAGCAAGTCAGGGGAACCAAAGGGTAGCCCGGCAGTGAAGGGGTAAGGCTGAGGGCTGCTCACGGGAGAGCATAATGACGGGGTCAAGAGCGGCCCGCAGAGCTGCAGGCTCCTCATTATGGATGTGCCACTTCTGAGTTTTTATTGCTGAGCTTTGGCTCACGCTATGATGATTTCAGATAAGGTATTTATGGAATGTCTGAATATCTGACCTTGGTACTTTATGGACACTAGATGGATTGCTTTTTATGGAAAAAGTAGGCAATTCTATACGGGTATATTTTTCATATTTTCAGCAAAGAAAGAAAGCTGGGACAGCACTGGGGGAGGGGAATAGGGACACTTCTCCTGTGAAACATTTTGTGGATGCTCAGTAAATTGAAGCAATTATGCATTTAATAAACCAGAACAGATTGTAAATCAATTAGTGAATCTTTCTAGAAATTCATATACTCATACAGAATAAATCACATGGATGCTCTTTTTGTGATGAAGTTCAACTTTGGTAAACCCAGTTATTTAGAAAAATATCATGGGACGGATTTCAGCCTATTGTAAATTAAAATAAGTTCAAAACAGGAGTTTTATTATCTTAATCAGAAAGCAATGTATTTAAAACAAAAAGAGAAAGAAAGAAAAGAAGAGAAAGGACTTAAAGAATGAGTATCAGTCAAACATGCGCCATTGTATTATACCACCCAGTATCAGACGTAGAAACCTTCATTGACTTATAGTGCCAAATGTTAATCGTTCATATCACCAAAACTAAGCTATATGAGAAAATGGACCATCACCTTTATAACTAATTTGTTATTAATAGTGTGATACTTCTAAACTTTTCAGTGACTGGTTTAAAACCTCAGTAAAATGTTTCTCTCAGTTAAATTGAAATATTGAAGATTAAGACTCTTCAAGTTGGACCCAGGAACCTGAGAGGTTGAGTCAGGAGATCACGTGAGATTAGGAGTCTGAAATGTTTGGAAAATACAACGAGACTCAGAGAATGAATGAATGAATTAGCTCTTAGTTTTTATAAAGTTCCAACTATCTGGAACCATTATTAAATATTTATTTTATTTAAGTACTTGAGTCATTAGATCAATAATAAAACTAACAATATTTGAATGTTGCTTATTTCTTAGTCTCAATCATGGCCATGGAAAGATTTAAATAAACAAGGTCATTGCCCAAACAAAAAGATCCGTAATCACTGGATATTTTTAGGAGAATGTCGATAGACTTATGTTTGCAGAGTTTGATATATAGAAAAGAACATGATTGACAGAAGTAAGTTTTGTAGTGCAATAAATGGCCACAGTTAGCATTTTTCTGATAGCTAATATTTCCTTTTTATCAAAACTATTTTTATGACACCCAATAAAATTCGATAGATATTTTATATTGTTCTATATTTTCAAGTTTTCCATTATAATTTTTTATCTGCCCTAGAAGTAGTAATTTCTAAAGTTGTTAAATTTCCATGTAAGGTTTTTAATAGCACTGTCTGCTTGTTAAATGCTGTAGGTAAGTGTGGTGTGACAGGAATGTTTAGGAGATTAGTGACATTTACTTTCTGGCATATATTTTGGCCTAGTTTTACAACTTTGAAAGGATACTTTTTTTCTAAGCTATTTGATGTAGGGTTCTGTGTATGTTTATTCTGCCTTTGTCACTAATTTTTATCAGCCTTTCTTCCTGAACTCAGTAGCCGATAATAAGAAATTAAATCTATTGCCTTATGGGAGAAGGAATTTTAGTTCTTCCTGTTCATTCACTCTTGCCTTTTGTTTTCTTTCTAGTTTTCTTAGTTGTTCATAAGGTTCAATCACTACCTCTTCCTGATAAATGAAGGTGAAATATCTCTCCCTCTGCAATGATGCCTTTTGTAGTAAAATACGAATGTTCCACAACCAAAGGGTGATCCTGCCAAGCCTGGTTATTGATCTTCCACCTTCAACTCTTGGCCTTGTATTTGGATGTTTTTACATGAAAACTACATATAATTAGTTTAAAAATTTTCAAATCTCATCCCTTTGTCTTTTGTGCTTAGTTTTCCATTACTGTGAAACAAATTATAACATTCCTATTGACTTAAGAAAATAGTAAGAATTTTATCTCACTGAATCCAGGAAAGAATTCTTGGCCTACCCTTTCAACCTGATTAGTCTCTGCTCTTAAGGTTGCTCCAGGCTCATTTCACTATAATGGTCTAGGATTCTACATTCTAAGATTTGACTTTTTATAGCCTTTCCATTTGAAGACATTTCCTGTGACTAGTCTGGGAAGACTTGTCTTTTAGAAGGCAGATTCAGGCTTTTCTTAAAGGCAGCTGTGCTTTTGAACATAATGTACCCAGAGGTATAACATCCAGCAGATATACAGTTCCAGTGACTGTGCAGGGCAAGTGCCCTGGGCTCAAGCAGACAGACTCTCAGGGGTCACCCAGAACCCTGCTTATCAGTGATTCTGTCATTCATACCTGCTACCCTTTTGTATTTATTTGTGCTTCTGCTCATTTTTTTTTCATTTTTGAGTTAAGAAACAAAAATAAGGAGACTTGCTTTTGTTTTTCACTATACTAATTCTGGCACATGTGTGTTGTACCCTTTGGTGTTTAACGCCCACCGTGAAGTTTCATACTTTAGTGCTCTCCTTCTCAAGAAAACAACTGAATCAAATGTCAGCCAAGCAGTAAAAGTATATTTAAAAAGAAATTACGTGTGTGAATTTAAGAAATATGAGCCAACTATTTGTCAGCATTCTCTTTACTTTGCAGATTGTTCTTTGGGAACAATTACTTTTCTTGAAGTGTAATATTATAGAAGTGGTGTGTGTGTGTGTGTGTGTGTGTGTGTGTTTGTGTGTTTGGGTATTTGGGTTTGTGTATGTGTGTGCACTTGTGTGTCCATGTACATTTGGGCGTGTATATGTATGTCTGTGCATGTGTTTGTGTGTGTATGTGTGTTTGTGTGTGTGTGCTGATGCCTTTGTTTATGTGCTTGTGTGCGTGTGTGGGTATACTACACTCACCTCTGCATTTGTAAATTAAAGTTTTATTATTTTCTAATTTAAACATTTTATCCATTTTACATACCACCCACAGTTTCCCCTCTTTCCTTTCCTCCTGTTTCCTCCCCTCACCTTCTTTCTACCCTCCCTCCCCACCTGCTCCTCAAAAAGTATAAGACCTCCCCCACTACATCAAGGCTGAGCAAGGCATCCCATCATAGGGAAAGGATTCCAAAAAGCCAGACCATATGCCAGGGACAAATCCTGGTCTCACTGAAAGTCTTGGGACAAACACACCTCAAAATCATCCATGCCTACCTCTAGTCCAGGAATTACAGATGTGATACCACACCCACCTTTTATCTGGCCACTGGGATCTGACTCATGTTGTCATACTTGCACAGTGAGCACATACTTACATGACTCAACCCCTTTCCTGCTGTCCTAGAGTCTCTCAGAATGAATTGCCTTTACTTTAAGTCTCAGTTTCTGTCTATTCTAAAAAGTCCTGTGCTGAGCCTGGTAAGGCAGACCCGAACCCAGCTACCTGGGAGTCTGATTCAGGAGGTCTGTAAGACCAGTCTGAGAAATCTAGTGAGATACTGGTTCATGATAAACAGTACGAGGCTAGACATGTAGCTCAGTGCTCTGGTGTTTACCTAGTAAGTAAAAGGCCTAGCAACTCCTCTTAGTGTCCAAAGAAGTAAGCAAGTTCTTACTTTCCCCATACTTTGAGAGACATTGCCAGGATTATAATACATCTGCATTTTTAACTTTCAACATCAGGAAGCTTTATTCTCCTGTTCGTTTCTCGTTGTTGATATTAAGATGATGGGTTTCCTTTTGGTATTTTCTTTTTAATCCCATGTCTTTTTTTGCAATGAGTCTTTAACTTCTTTGCCCTAACATTTTTGCTTATTTTGCTTGCTTTTGTTGTTCCAGCTGTGTAGTTTAAGTATTCAGCCAACCCTATTTTAGTTATAAAAGTACAAGGTGACTTTATTTTTTTAAGATTTCCTTTATTTTATGCATATGGCTGTGGTGCTAACAATGTGTGTCTGTGAACCACATGTATACAGAACCCAAGGGGGACAGAAGAGGGCATCGGAACCCCCAGAGCTACCATGCCAGTGCTAAGAGCTGAACACCCACTTTTTGGAAAACCAACAAGTACTCTTAACCACTGAACAATTTCTCCAGCTCATATATGACTCTTGATCTCAATCAGCATAGTATCTTGGGGTAATTTGAATTCATGGCTTTTTAATAAGGTATGTGTGTATGTCTATGTGAGCTTTTGTTAACTGGGGGTAAATTAATATGTAGGCAGTATAGCAGCATCTAGAGACTTTCAGTGTTCTTCTGTTGCAAGGTAGCTTTATGGGGTTCCTGGTCCCCCATTTGCTAATGTAGCACTCTTATAAAGAACAACCGACCAAACTATCGTGATTCGTTATCAACGCTTTTACTGTGTCTTTCCAACAGTTACTGATATTATCACAAATTACACCACAAACAAAACAATTTCCCACAATATTGTTACCTCCCACATCTTGAACAAAGTACACTCTACCCAAAATACCTACCATAACTGGTAGGAACTCTAGTAGACATGAGCAGAGTCGATTTTTTAAGTATGCATATATATAATGTAAGCAACAAAACTGGTAAAAAGAAATTCCATTTGTTCCTCAGAGGGATGCTGTAATATTTTCTTCCAAATAATTCTTTATCACATTACATCCTTATCCTGATTCACAGTGGCATTTATGGCACACAGAATAAATACCCAACCCAAACAGCTGTTCTATTTTCGTTCCTGAATCAGGAGATTCCTCTCTCACCAAAGAGAAGCTTAGATGGTACCACAACTGTATTCCACACAGTATAGTTGCTACTTCGCTTACTATTTTAGTGCCCACAAAGAACCTCAATAGTACTAGACACAAGAGCACTAAATGTATTGGCATTTTCCTTGACCTTCAAATCTAGAGCAGTTTTAATGGGTAGCTCTCATGAAAATTCGGGTCTTAATGGGTCATCAGAGTTATACTGACTTTTCATCCAGTTTTGGAAAAGCATGAACTTGAAGTAAGTTGAACTGAACTACCGATTTCACATTCTCCATTCACAACAGAAAATGGCATTCTATATGGATGATCACATAAAATTATACAGAGGTTAATAAAAACGGAAAAAAATCTTTTTTCTCCTACAGGAGTCATATAGACATAAAATTTAACCTTAAAATTTTAGTAGTTCTTCCATAAAAGAATGCTTTTGCACTTGGACAGGACATGGAACTGTCTTAAGTAGGTAAAATGAAAAAGGAATGAGGAAAGAAGAGAGTAAATTATTTTAAAGTGTTTTTTCAGGTCTGAATTACCCAGAAAGTATTTGTTTTGTATGTCACTGATAATCCCTTAGCCTTGGTCTAGTTACTTTATGAGTTGGCTCTTGAAGTAACACCAGATTTACGTGTGTGTGTGTGTGTGTGTGTATGTGTGTGTGTGTGTTCATATGTGCATTGTGAGCATATGTGGACACAAGTGGAGTTTTCAGAGGTCAATGTTACATGTTTTCTTTAACTGTTTTCCATGTTTACTTCTTTGCAGAGGGTCTCTCACTGAGCCTGAAGGCTGACAGTTTGGATGAACTGACTGCCCAGTGTAAAAGGAGCTGTGGGCAGCATTCCTGCCGCCCGGCTCTTGGCCACCTGACTAGCTTATGCCCTGAAATAATTACATGCAAACTGTATTCTTTTAAACACTGCCTGACCCATTATATCCTACCTCTTCTTGGCTAACTCTCATAACTTGCTTAACCCATTTCTAATAATCTGTGTAGCACCACGAGGTGGTGGCTTACTGGGAAAGATTCAGCATGTCTGACCTGGCAGTTGGCTCCATGGCATCTGACCCAGAGAGGAGCGTCATGGCGATTGCCTCACTTCCCTCTTCCTCCCAGCATTCTGTTCTGTCTACTCCACCCACCTAAGGGCTGGCTTATCAAATGGCCAAGGCAGTTTCTTTATTAACCAATGAAATCAACACAAAACAGAAGACCCTCCTACATCAGTCCAGTGAGCCCTAGGTATCCAACTGTTTCCCTCTTCCAAGGGTTAAGATTACAGGTATGTACCTCCAAGTCTGGCTTTGTCTGCTTCAACATGGGTTGTAGAGATCAAACTCAGATACTCTCTTTTGTGCCTGCCTATATGGTGAGTACTTTACTGACTGAGCCATCTTCCCAGCTTCTAGATGTATTGTTCTATAGAAGTAGTTATATAACAAGGTAAGGAGCCCCAGAGTGACAAGCAATATAGCTAATGAAATGGGGTGTTCACAAAGATCAACTGATAAATACAGATTTAGTCTAACCATAATAAAGCATATTTGGTATTCTTTGAAAAAGCAGAACTCTCAGCTCTCTCTGGAGCAGCCTGGGCGTTTCATGGGAAATTCCAAAGAGATCCACACAGGTGGAAAGTTCTTTGTTCATTATAGTGTAAGTATTCACTTATACTCAATGGAACATCAGATTCCCACGAACAGGAGTGTTTTGTGGCTTTAGCATTTATTTTCCAAATGTAAACACTAAATCTAAATACTAAACTTTTCAAATGTAAATAATAATTACTAAATATATTTTCCAAACATAAATGCTAAACATTTCAAGATGTTCATTTAGGGCATAGGCCCAAACTAAGACTGAATTAGGAGTCTAAAATGAATGTTTCTTTATTTTCCTATGCTGCCTTCTGCTTTCTGTCAGGTGGTTACATTGATTTACCCATAACCTGCTGAACTTGCTGTTTCAGGATTACTAAGAAGGAGGAAAGGGTAACAAGTGTGTGGGAAAACAGTAACCTAAGAGTACAGGGGAGCAACTTTGAGGGCCCCTGGGCTTTCCTTTCACAGGCCCGTGAGCAGGACTGCTCTCTTCTGATAATTTCACCAAGTTCCAGCTTCTTGGTTGTGTTCTAAAAGGGTGAAGGTCTTCCAGTTTTGGTTTTCTTTGGCTTTGTTTGTTTGTTGAATCAGAACCTTAGATGAACTATTATGGGATGGAAAACTACTGTGACCTAATTACAGGAAAAAATATATAGTTCTCCTGATTTTATAGAATGAATAGACAATATAACTAACAGATACTCTAGTTTAACATTACCATGAAAACACAGCATGCATTTCGTTTTAATTAAGTTTGATATGTAAAAGTTTTCATGTCCAAAATAGATTAGGGTCT
The DNA here is from genome assembly GCF_037038515.1 of Microtus pennsylvanicus. NCBI lineage: Eukaryota > Metazoa > Chordata > Mammalia > Rodentia > Cricetidae > Microtus > Microtus pennsylvanicus. The sequence goes on from NC_134593.1 coordinate 53,558,973, forward strand.
ACTAATCTGACAATCAGTAATGCCCTTAAATACTCTCTTTTAAAAAGTAAAATTTGGGGTCATTGCACTGTCAAAATTCAGCAGAAATTAAGCATGTTGAGGAAATGAAAGGGGAGATTTACATCATCTTTGATTCCCAGATTCATAAGTCATGATTTACAAAGATATAAAATCTATGTTTCTTTTAGTTATAACTAGCATTCTCTGTAGAATATTATATAAAATGTTTTCTTTAAAAGTTCCACAAAGCTTAAACCAGCAAAATAATTATTTTATCTCTTTAGTACAACAATTAATGATAATTGCCAAAACAAATTATAACCAATTTATTCCACGACAGAACATAGCCAGAAATACCCTGTCACAAGACCCATAGAAATTGTAATTTACCAATATGTCTGTAAAGTTCCTGACAACAACCCTAACAATGTTCTGTACCACTTCTGCATCTCAATTCAGTGCACTTTAGAAATCTGGTCCTGATGCTAGGACAAGATCATGAATGCTCTTTTAGTCTGTACGTAGGAACGATGGGCAGTAGAAAAACCACCAACACGTTACTTTCTCATTATGCCACTAAAGAAATAAATATGGAACTGGATTTTTTTTTAGCACAACCTGAAATAAACAACTTGTTTAGCCTAGAAAGTAATGGTAGCCTAAAGTTCAAGACTTGCTGGACTTTGGAGCAGAACACATTTTGCCAGTCCTGAGAGAACCTAGAAGTAGCAGATCAGTTTGGACCCAGTATGGGCTACACAATGATACTGCCTTAGAAAGCAAAACAGGAAAGCCAAACCAAATTACATGGAAAGTATGGTGGCTTAAAAGAAAATGGCCCCCAAAGGGAGTGGCAGTATTAGGAGGTGTGGCTTTGTTGGAGTAGGTTTGGCCTTGTTAGAAGAAGAGTGTCACACTGGAGATGGGCATTGACGTCTCAATATGTTCAAGATACCACTCAGTGTCTCAGACCACTTCCAGTTGCCTTCGGATCAAGATATAAGGACTTTCAGCTCCAGCACCATGCCTGCTGCGTGCCTTCCTGCTTCCCCGTCGTGACGATAATAGACTAAACCTCTGAAAATGTAGGCGAGCCACACAATTAAATGTTTTCCTTTATAAGAGTTGCTGTGGTCATGGTGTCTCTTCACAGCAATAGAAACCCTCAGACAGAAACTAAGGACTTATTGGCATTTCATCTTTGCTTCTTAATACTTTAAAGGGCAAGGTTCTGGGGCGTTGGGATTCAGGCTGATGTGTAACAGTAGCTCAGCACCCTCTGTCCTACCTGGCTAGCTGGCTTCTCTGAGGCTGGATAGGCAGATCACTGGCCCTTCAAATAAACTACTGCAGACAGGCCCTTAACTTAAAAGCACTATAATATTTCAAAGACATTTTGTTATGTTTTACCTTCATGTTTTTGACATGTCAGACAAACTATGGACTCATAGACTAGAGTGGCAAAGAGACTGGAACGGGACTACCAATAATGCAGCCACGTGGACTTGAACCTTAAGAATGATGTTATAGCAACAAATGTACTTGGGTGGATGAAATTAAATCCAAATTGCCAAGCAAGTAAGTGAATTTAGTAAATGATACAGAAATTCGTCTCAAACTACATGGTGAAATCTTTTGTTTTAAAAATGTCTATTTGAAATAGATCACACATAGAGCTTGACATTATAGTTTAGATTGTTTAGTAGAAGAAAGGACACATAAGCAATTTCATATCATCCATTAAGAGCGTAGTGAGAATAAGACATTTACAGCAAAATTTGGGGTTTTGGAACCAGTAGGCCCTATGCTAAAGATCTAAAAGTCAACGTTTTCCACATGTTTTACCTTGTAAGGGTATTTCTAAATTTTAAACTAGAAGCAAAGTTTTCCACATTAACACAACTCACTGTTTACATATTATAAAGCAGAACTGGAAGGAGGCCAAGGCCATGCCCCCATACCCTGGCCCCAGGAACCACCCCAGGTCTTTCTGCATGAGTCACACCAATGCTTTAGGTTTCTCTCCCCTGGACTGCAGACCGCTTCTCCAAAGAAGGAGCATGGGCAACTTTAGTGCTATATCAGTCTCTCTTTAACTCATGCTAAAGTTTGTAGATAGCTATTAAACTATTAAAAAATATTTTGCTTTATGGCACATCATTTTTATCAATAAGCAACTTCGATAAAGAAACCAGTTAACTCATTAAGAACTAAACGTAATCAGCATGAGGAATAAAGATAAGTAAGTCTACCAAAGCCTTCAAAGTCTCTCTCTTTTTTTTTTTGCATTTTTTGCATGACATTTTTTTGCATCTTTTAATTTTTCAGATGCTGTGGTCATTAGTTTTCTTTAATATTTATTTCATTTGTAATTGTGCATGTGGGTCTGTGGATGTGAGTGCATTTGACAGTGTAGGTTGGAAGAAGCTGGCCCATCTCCTCTAGAGGTACAGGTGATGCTGGCCTCTGAGGGTTGGGAACTGAGCTCAGGTCCTTCCACAGGGCACTATGCTCTCTGAACCGCTGAGTCATCTTCCCAGCTCCCAAGGCCTTTCTTTTTAAAGCCTTGGTTCTTACTGCCTGAACCTTTGGAAGGAGTGCAACAGCGCTGTAAAAGTCAAAACAAACGGCCTTGCCAAATTACTACCTCACCTAACTTACATAAACAGGATGACATTTCGCTGGAAAGACCGTAAAGGAGTACGGTTAAAACTTTATTAGTTTATATTTGTGCACTGAAGAAATATGACAGGGAACGACACTGTAATATCAAATAAAAAAAAGAAAACAGACCCAGGAATGCTGCTGACTTGGAGAAGAGTCCGCAGCAGAGACGTAGGTCTTAATTCAGCCCCACCTGTGTCTGCTTGGTGCCTAATAACTTGTAAAACTGAAAAGAGAATCGCAGCATAAGGCAGAGATACACTCGTCCTTCCACTCTCTGATAACCCAGAGTGAAAACAGCCAAGGATGTAACTGAATTATAAGAAACAATGGGATCAAGGAAGGTGTTTGATGCAGTTAATGAAATTATCAGCTCATTTCGGTGTGTTGTTTGGAAACCATTTCTTATCGACTGTTAAATTTGGGCATGTGTTCTGTGACAATATCTGAGCTGAACCGCTGCTTCTTCTGCACTAAACTGCTATTCTACTCCAAACAACAGAGCCTGCTGCAGGACTGGCAACCCCAAACGGGAACACAGTTGGGTGTGGGGAGTCTTTGACTGGTCACTAGGATAAGACCTTAGCCTCCCTACTTTGTTTCTAAAGGTCTAGAAAACAGTCCGGCTACCTGTCTCTTTTCTCAACTGAACTCTTCTTGGGAGAGGAAAATGAAGATCGTACCTCCAGTGACGTGTTAACGGTATTCTGAGGATTAAACGTACTGTATCCAACACGCTGTTTTGTTACTATTCTCTTTCCTCAGCTGAAGGATTTATCAGTAACTCCTTCTGGATCTGAGCTATTTTCATTGTCAGGCTATAGAGACAGGGCTGCTGGCTAAGAAAAATTTTGCTAGACTCCACAAGCCTTCACGATCCTGGTCCCTTGACTTTCCGTAGGAGTCCCCAAGGAGAAGAACTAAGCTTCATGCTCAATAAGTAATAATAGTAACAACAATAATTTGTGATAGTCACTCTCAGTTTGCAAAACCAGAGCTTTCTAGACCCTCTCTCCACTGCTCTGCTCGTGATCCACTCTTCAGCTGGTCAGCTCCTACACAGGATTATTGCATATCAGGATACCAAATCACTGCCTGCAAAGGTCCTGCGGTCCTCTTTCTTGACTAGGCCCTTTGGTTGGAAAAAGGAGTCTGAGATGGCAAAGGAAGATGGATCCACACAGCGCTGTGCCCGCCGTGTGCAGGTTCACTATCGCACAGACCATTCTGCAAGACAGAATGATGCTGAAATAGGTGCGGCGGGGCTGCATCCCCAGCACCCCGCCGCCCGCACGGCTAGCTTTACCCAAAATAATTACACGGAAACTGTATTCTTTTAAACACCGCTTGGCCCATTTCTATCTAGCCTCTTCTAGGCTAGCTCTCACACCTGGACTAGCCCATTTTTAATAATCTGCTGTAGCTCACCAGCTGGCTTACCAGGAATGATCTTAACCTGCGTCTCTCTGGAGTGGGAAAATCATGGCGACTCCTTGACTCAGCTTCTTTCTCCCAGCCTTCCATTCTGTTTACTCCACCCACCTAAGGGTGGGCCTATCAAATAGGCCTAGCAGTTTCTTTATTGCTTAACCAATGAAATCAACAAATTGATATATGACACTCCCACTTCAGAATGAAATGCTCCCCTTCTTTGCAGTTCAGCAGATTAGACAGTAACTCATGTGGTTTCCAGTATACTTGAAGAAGGATGGGTGTGGCTGGGAGTTTTCCAATAATTTGAATTAGTACAAATTTAACTTGAACAGCCACGTGTGGCTAGTGGCCACAACACAGACCATAGAAAATCCTCTTGTTAATGCCACTCAAGGCCTCCTGATAATCAATGTTTCATTTTTCCTGATGTTCAGTAATGTCTAATACCGCTAACAGTCACTTCCTCCCTAAATAGCTTCTTTCTTTTAGTCACGGAACCACCATTTCTTGTTTTCTGATGAAATCTCCAACTCTATACCTGGTATTTGTTGAGTCTACCTGTTGTGTTCATGCTCCCTGACCTGAAATGCCCCAGGATCTTCCCACTTCACTCTCTAAGCTCATCTTTGGATGAAATATCTCCAAACACAGATTCCCAGAGCCAAAGGGGCAACCGCGCTCTTCACTCAGTTCCCACCTTAGGACCTAACAAGCCCAAAGCAACACACTTCACTTCTCAGATCTGCAAAAATCCCTTTTCTTCTCAGTCTTCCCATGGCATCAGTGGCATCTACGTTCATCTAAGCTCATTGCAAAATTAGGCAGCTCTCCTTGAATCCTTCTGCCTTCCATTTCTTCCTTTACTCTAGGTAGGCACAGAAGCAAGAGTCCTAAACTGGGACTGGAAAGGAGAGTTTAAGGGAAATCGAAAGGCGGCAAGAAGTTTCAGGTTTGGGAGGCAAACCTGAAATTATATTGGGGAAAATAATTTGAAAGCGGTTACAGTGGTGTTTAGAGAGGCCAGGTGGAAGGTATAGTGAAGATTGCATGAGCAATTCTGGAGGTGGATATCAGGCAAAAAGATATAGAGGGTATCACGAAGTTGGGGAAGGAAGATGATATCTGTGATTTGACCTTGAGAAACTATGTGAAAGTCAGTATCCCTCCAGAGGCGTGTACTAACTAGGGTTGGGGTTGTGTGAAGCTCAGGGTTTGAGGGCTGGTTGAAGTCTGTTTCCCCCTGAGTGATTCCCCAGTTAAGGCCGTAAAACAAGCAAAGCACTCTCCTGATCCTCCCTATCATGCCCACCCGTAGGATCAACTATCCACATCCCAAACAATAGTCTCATCAGCAGCACGGTGGTGCCACATGCACGCCTGAGTTAGCACAAGTGCCAGGTTTAAATCATAACCAAATATTTCAAGTCAGAGACAGCACTGAAAACCAGACGAGAAATGAAAATTAGCAGCACTAATAAGAAAAGTGCCTTTATGCTTTTACAAGGTTAATTTTTCTTTGTGTTTCAAGGAAATTATTATTTATCTTCTCTTCTAAAGGGACTTTAATATCCTTGTTAGGCTCTGGAAAACATATTATCTCACAGTATCTGAATTTTATTCCAATGAATAATCTGACTTCTAAAAGAGCTCTCCCACAGCATGACAGGCAATTGCAGTATTTAACACTAACCTTTATAAACTGATTTCATTTCTATGTGAGGCCCACTTATGACTGATCATTGTCTTTATGTGTCTCATGAAATATACTCTGTAATTTTTAGAGAAAAATAACTCAGATTAAAATGACTTTCGGATACTTTGGATACTTTCATAATTATAATAGTTCTGTTAAGTCATTGAGACTATTGTAATTGCAAATGCTTCAGGAGAAATTGCATTTTGCTGCCATTCACAGCACTAAAGAAAGACATCTCTCACATTAAGCGTAATTCTTTCTTTCACTGTTTTATACACAGTTTGATCAGTAGAACAATACGCTCTCTTCTTTCTTCTATATTGGTTAAAAAGATGCAATTATACCTTAGTATCTTAAAAACAATGCGGTAAGTGATTGTTTAAACAAAAGGGGAAGGGAAGGGGATATGCATGTCTCATTTGTAGAATTATAAAGAACCGTTCTGCATAAAACAATGTTTTCTTAGGCCTCATGAACCTTTCTTTCTGTCTCATTTGAAATAAAAGAAATCTCCTCAGATTCTGGAGGACTTCTGGGTATGGAAAACTTGATTCTTTGCTGAGTCTTGTCAAACTTCGTGTCTTTCATTTATGTCCACACAGCCTAACTATAAAGGTTCCTGAATTTGAAAAAGTCACCTAGAAAATATGGTCAGCACTAAACTCCTCCAAAAAGCTCTGCAACTGTGTACAAACCCTCCAGCAGGATAGTAAAGACATCAAAACAGGACTCTATACATTATTTTAGTACCACACCTATTTGTTTAGATTTGCCCTTGCCTTTTTGACATGTTTAGTCTCTAGCAGAGCCAGTGACAACTTCATGATAGTTAGCTAGCCGTGTTCTTTGTTTGTCTACTGCACAGTGGCTCATATAGCATTGAGACACCTAAAGTTCAGAATATAAGAGAAGCTATGAGAGCACTGTCCCTGGATACTTTGCCTGGTACTTGCAGTATAATATTAATTGATGTCCACCCATGAATAGGGGTCACATATTAAAAAAAATGGAAAACCTAAAAGGCCAATTTTCCCTTAAGAATCATAAAATCTGAGAAACTGAGGGACAGTTCTTTCTTTATCTCAATAACCAAGTACTAGGACTTTAACTCTCGTATACTAAAACGTGTCTGTAAAGAATCCAGTGATAAATGTGTTGTGGTAGTTAAAACCTTCAAATTTGGAAGACTACCTTTTAGTCAAAGGAGTTAAAAATATCATTAAATTTCTGAAGCATTTTATAGATGTGAAAAATATCAACAAAATATTGTAAAGCTTAGTAAGTAAAAAACAAATCCAGACGTCAGATCAAAAGCAAAGTGCACTTTTAAATATTTAATTATAATACCAATGTGCTCCACATTTTACATAACAAAAGGCTTATTTTTGTTGAAAGATTATTAACTATAATCAACTGCTATTTTTCATAGTAAGAGGCACTAAGTATAACTTTCCAAACAGCTTGTAAAGGTGCCTTTTTTAAATAAGTGTGGGTATTTTTATTCGCATGACAAACAGCAATGAATTTCCAGATGACTTCTTTATGAGATGTCTTCAAAGTAAATAAATTAAAAGTTATTGCCATTTGATTTATGAGGCATATCTTAATGTTAAGTATATCTGTAGCCGAGAACACACAAGCACGTGATCTTTGACCATGACCATAGTTGGACCGTATTCCTTCTTATTTCTAGCTATTCACCATCAGATGAACAATGATGGTGAATCACTTCCACCCATTAAATTGCTTTCCTTATCTTCTACCTCACTTAAGAATCCAAGGTCATGGGTTTCACAAACTTTACTTTGAGCTGTATTTCAAAATATTCCAAGCAAAATCCCTCTTTCTAACACTGAGCAATGTAAGCCAATCTTACTAAGTTCCTTAAATGTTTGCCATTAAAATGACAAAGGAATTCATTTATTAACTCAGTTTTCATCTAAGCAAAGAAGCTTTTTATTCTAATCTTTCTTTAAAGTCAGTTTAGATAGTTATGAGTAGAGTTGCCTTATATAATTTTAAACATTGCAGTAGAAGAAATGCAGATTTTAATTTTTTATGAACACTTTAAAAATGATAACAGACACTTTAACAACTTTTCCAATTCTAAACAGTCTTCATGGAAGGTCATGGTGTTGTTGGTCTTGCTTCCCACAGGCCCACAGCAGAACAGACCAAAGAGAAATAGAGTCACTGATCTAAAAGGTGTCACCAACTTTGGACACAGTCAGACTGTCAAAATGCAAGAGGCTCTTGTCACATCAGAAAGATACATAAGAGCATCTCCCCTTTTTAACCCATTCGGGGAAGGAAGTTTGCCATGGCTCCTCTACTTTCTATTCTATTTTTGTTTTTGTCAACCCTTTGTGGTCTAGAAAGCCAATAGTTACTGCTCACTTCCTAACAACACAAACCCCATTCTCTCCCAAATACATGGCCTCTAAAATTAATCTTCTCAATTGGTGTAGTGTTTCCTGCATGTATGTTTTCAGGGTTGACTACTTGGCACTGGACAACCAAGTAGTGTGCTCTTCCTTGGAGAAGACCAAACGATGTCCCTCCAATAAGGACTTCCCTTCCACCCCCGAGGGCAATCAAGGACAACAGCAAAAGGCTGTATTTTGAGGGAGTTTCTTGGACAGTCTGCTGGCCAACAACTCAAAGTTTTGCAGGATGGAGAATTGATTAGCACTGGCATTACATGTCAGAGCCAATTCAAATTCTGAAAGTAAATTTAAAAGCTTACTCCTTCACAGCCCACAGAGACGGAATTCAAAAGAAACCTGTAGTTTTTGTATTTGCTACTTCAATGCCATTTTAGCACTAGAAAGTACTCAAACCTATCATAAACGTCTCAGAGAGTGCTCTAAAGCACAGAATGACTTTTGCTAGACTGTCCCAATACCTTATAATAAAATTAAAATTAAAAGGCATGGGATTAAAAAGCCAAAAGCACAGCCGGGCAGTGGTGGCGCACGCCTGTAATCCCAGCACTTGGGAGGCAGAGACAGGCGGATCTCTGTGAGTTCGAGGCCAGCCTGGTCTACCAAGAGAGTTCCAGGACAGGCTCCAAAGCTACAGAGGAACCCTGTCTCGAAAAACCAAAAAAAAAAAAAAAAACCAAAAAAAAAAAAAAAAGCCAAAAGCACAGACATATTTCCATCAGGAAGCTGAAAGCAAATCTTCTACCAGAGCATTCTTCTTTCTCCAAAGACACAACCACACAAGTAGTTGACTTTCATGAGTCTGGGCAGGTGTGTTGACTAGTTTTACATATTAGTTTGCTACAATCTAAAGTTAACTTGGAAGATACTATCAGTTGAGGAGCTGTCCAAGGCAGGCTGACCTGCAGGCACACTCATGCGGACTATGTTAAATATTACATGATGTAAGAAAACCATGTCCATTAACGGGTGGCATTCCGTGTGCTGAATCCTGGGCTCTGTAAGAAAGATGACCGAGTCCCAAGCAGGAGCAAGCAAACATCACTCATTCTCTCTGCTCTTGAGTGCAGCTATGATGTGACTACATCCTTGGATTCTGCCTCGACTTCCCTCAAATAATGAAGTGCATTCTAGAATCGGGAGAGAAAATAAACCCATGCTCACCTACGCTGCATTGGGGAAGGTGTCTTATCGCAGCATCAGCAACAAAACGGTAGCAGGTGGGAAAGAACACAATTAAATAATAAACATGGACCAAAAGACATTTTGAAATTAAACGTTAAATACTGGTTAAAACATAGTTTCACATAACTCAGGAAGAATGACTGCCTCTCAAAATATTGCTATGCAGAGGAAGTTGTCTCACTCGTCTAGAATGACCAGGAGCCAGACTCCTGTGGGCTTCTCTTCTCTGAACACATGAATATATTAGCACTGGGGCAAATGAAGGCCGTTCCAGCTTTTTTAATATTCATATATTCAACAACGGAATTACTTCTGCCTCAAAAATGAAACGTAAAACTGGACTAAAAAATACATTTTTTTTAAAAAAAGAATTTGTGAAATGATGCGTTCCGGACGAATGAACTTTCAAAACAATTATAATCAGAGACCGTGTGAGAAGAAGGCAATCTGCCGGCCATCTTAACAAAAATGGGGGCCTATACAATTGCTCTTCCTGTTCATAGTCCTCAGCTAGAGTGTACGTATAGACTACCAGGAGGGAATTGATTGTTGTCCTGTAACTTTTATGTCTAAAGCAGTTTCTGTGGTGGCTTAAAAGATGGTTCTCACTGTTTAAGAGCACTTATCACTCTTGCAGAGGACCTGGGTTCAGTTACCAGTCCCCACATGGAAGCCTACAGGCATCTGTACCTCAAGTTCTGAATTATCTATATCTTCTGGCCTCCACGGGCACTGTATGTATGTGGTACACAGACATATATGCAGACACGAACATCCACATACATGAAATACAAAAATAAATCTTACAAACAAAGAACCCATGAAAATGACACGTCCGCACAGAAGGCAGACTCGGGAAAGTACTTGGCAATCTCACAGCCTAAGATAAATTCTGAAGCTGTAAGTCAATGGATGGCATTTCTGTGCTGAAGTTAAGGAAGTCTTATTAATGATTTTATGATACAATAAATCATTATCAGCATACATATTCAGGTACCTAAATAAAACAAAAATAGTCCGACCTTTTGGTCAAAAATACCTCAAACCCTATTTAGGTTGCATAAAGTTGGATAAAAGCCACTATCAGCTATCCAGTTTCTGTTGACAAGGAATCTAAGTAGATATTCCTATGATAGCTACAACAACCCAACAAGAGTCACAAACAGCCAGAGAGTTGGGAACAGGTAGAAAACAAAGTCGTCTAAGTAAGTCTCAGGTAGAGAACAAAGTCTAAGTAAGTCTTTTTAAGAAAAGGGACTGAAAACCAGTTTTGGTGGCAGCACACAGTTTTCATATTCTTAAAACACTCTCAGACCAATATCTCAGTTTCAATAAGGCATCACCGTGGTTACATTTGTGGAACAGGTGGGTTGACTACTATCAGTTAGCCACAATCTAAATTTTTCTCACTATAAGATCATATTGTTTTATTTTTGTTTTTTTTTTTTGCCAATATCAGAACACAAATAGAAATTCGCACTTGTAAGAGCAAGGCAAGTTTGTTCAGACAGTACACCTTGTTCAGAGCTTTGAAAGTCAACATTGTAAGGCATTCTGCTTTTTCTCTTCTTCTGCTCACTGAGAATCAGCTTTTTAGGTTGAGTCTCTACGTTCTTATGTTGAAATGGCAGTCTTCCTCCGATCCCTGACCCACACTTCTCTGGGCGTCTCCAATTAGCATGGGGTCAGAGAAGGGAGCACATCCTCGTTTCTTCTCTAATGACCAGATAAACACAATCCATGGGATCTAATTTAATTATGCATAGTGTGAGGATCCTCTCATTAGCTGTAGTTGACTGAACGTCTGCAAGTCATTTGATCCGTTCTTCCTTTCTCCTAACTTCATAATTTTAGAACACACGCAGTCAATGATATCGAGTGGGTATTTACTATGTGCCAGCCACTGGCCTCTAGAGATTTTCTCAAATAAAGAAAAAAGACAATCAGAGGCTGTGCAATTCCATGTTAAAAAAAATAACAAGTGCCTTGCTGTGTATTTTAATACAAAAAAAATGCAATGAAACTGGTCACAGAGCTGGAAAGTCAAAACGGGAATGGAAACCATGTTGGCAAGAAGAAAAAGCAAAGCAAAACAACAATAAGATATTCCCACCAAACAAACCTACTTCACGTGTTCTTCTTTTTGTTTCACATTTCATACATCTATAAACTGGATTTTAGTTGTTTGTATCCCCCTCATCCCCCACTCCCCTTCCTTACACCCTCCCTTTCTTGATGGAAGTCTTCTCAGCAAGACGCTCCCACTTGTACAACAACCACTTTACACAGACTGAACCGTCCCCAGCCTCTCTAGTACTTTTGGTTTATATCTCATGTGTGCACCAAGAAAACCACTTAGAAATAAAATGAAAATAATTTGTGCAAGCTTGTTGTTTATTATTTCCCTTTAATGTAAATTTTTAGTTTAGTGTCTTTTACTGTTCGTTATGCACACTGATTGGAAAAAATATGCATTCTGATATTAGTAAGTTTTTAATTTTTTTAAAGGAATGGCTATTAAACGCTATGAAATTTTTTGACAGGATTAGAAACAGATTTTCTTTTCATTCTTTCTTCCATATCCGTTTCCTCTTGATCCACCCACACTTCCTAGTTTATAGGTATGATTTCCTGTGTGTATACAATATATTATGCATATATATATATATATATATATATTATGCAGCCAGCCAGCACAAGTCTTTCTTTGCTCTGTGGCCACCACCCTTCCCCGCTGCCCTTTGTGAGCCACACAACTGCAGTCGGCTGGAATCTGAGCTCCGTGCATTTCTGGCAGGATTCCATCCCTGTGGGTGCTGGACAGTGCTTCTTGTGATGCCAAAACCTCGCTTTTACCACGGTTCCAGGTTCAGAGTTTTTCTAGATGGCTCAAGCAACTGCAAGTTGAACGTCTGCATAATAAACCAAAATGTCTTGCAGGTTCATGGGACCCCAAAGTTCTGAAAAGATTGGAAAGCATTTGCTCTTGTGACCCACTGAAATCAAACCACCTAAAACCCAGAGAGTTGTGACTTCTCCATTGGTGTGCTGGAAGGGTCATGGGAGGGGAGACAAGCCCTAATCCTAAACACCAGGTGCTATTTTTCATGGACCCAAACTCTCCTCTTACGCATTTGGTTTATACAATGGAAATTTTCACTTGTGAATTTATATTTAAACCTTGAAACATTAGAAAAGGAAAGTAGGTGCTTTGATCTCTGCCAGCTGTCCCAGTGACTTCAGTGTGGGTGGTTAGATGTGTTGACACTGAAGAGAAAGGTTACTGCATGAATTAGGAGCCATGTGTCAAATCCGGAATGGACGGCGGTAGATGTAGCCCAGGGGTGTTGGGGACACACCAGGGACGAATGAGTGACAGCAAACAATGAAAGCCCGACTTAAGTGGAACAAGGGAAACGGAAAAGATGCAGGTTGTTATTGGGTTCCCAATGTCTGTGGTCCTAGATGAGAGTTTTAGTTGAGAAGAGACAGTCAATAAGGAAAAAACCATGTCCTGACAGCTACCAGTGGAGAGAAGTTGCCTCAAGGGCGTAGCAGGCAGTGCTCCGGTCTCATAAGTGGAAGGAATGCAAAGCATACATCAGAAGATAAGTGTTTGAAGGATCAGGTCCCAAGCACGCTCCACAAGTGGGCCTCACATTCACAGGAAAGAGAGAATATCATACTTATTTGCTAGATGACGAGCCACCCCTTCTAAGCTCACGATCACTCAAATTGCAAGTTGTATTAACAAGTGGTTTCCAACTCAGTGATTTAAAATTTTCCCCTGAGAAACTGTTTCTGAGGAAATCAAACGATCATTCTGAGAACTGTATTTTTTTTTTTCCTCTGATAAAGGGCAATGTGAATGTGAAGAGAGACCATTGGTGTGTCTGAAAGTTCAGTGTGGGTCACGAAACACACTAAGAATGACTGGTGGTCCCTCGCACATCAGGTGACCGCCGAATCTTTTAGAAACATCACAGCAACTGACTCTGAAAGCGGGCCAATTTCAGCTTCCCCATGCACCAGAGCTTAAAGCAAAGGTCACCAGAATGTCACAGGCTGAGACTGATAAGTGTCCTCATCTCCACTCACCCAGATCTTCGTGGAGCAGCTTTAATGTCTGGGAGTCTAGGAGAATAAGTCTGAATCTAAGTGCTCATTTGCGGAGTTATCAATTCTCTCCACATTTTCTTTGCTTTCTCCAAAAACCTATAGTCGTTTTGGTCTGTACATATACAGTCATTTATTCCATACGTGTGGGCCCTAATGACACCCTCACACCTCGCGCTGTGAAACAAGAAACAAGTATTCATTGTGGTTTTCCATGGAGGGATTATCTGGACTATTGAAATCACCCCATCATCAGCTCTATGCTTCATCATTTTAAAACACAAAGCTCATAGAAGTTGTTCTAGGCAAACGCTTTCCCTCCTCCCATTTTTTATATCTGGTCCTAAATGGCAAAAGTACCACCCTAAATACTGCAAAATACTTTGAAATCTGGAGTGGCACATTTCCATACATTCAAAATTCCACCGTTAATTTGTTTCCCCTGGCAAAAATAACCTTTCTTACTTTCTGAGAGATGATGAAGAGATGGAACAGTGTCAAATACGATGTAGATCAAGAACATTCAGTCAGTCATCATGATGGGAGAAGGACACGAACCCAATGGAAACTCTTGACTTAGCTGATCCAAAGAGACATCAGTGTATCCAGGTCCCCTTTATCTTTCCCAGCTGAGCTAACCAATCGCATTGTAACAAATTCATCTTTCTAAGCACAATACACTTTTGAAGGAGAGATATTCAAAATGCTTATTTAGCATCCCTAGGTTTCATCTCCTCTCACATGGCACTGCCCACCATTTACATCATCCTAATAGAGCTTCCCAATGATGGTTTCTATTGTTATGGTAAAACGCTACAACCTAAAGAAACTTGGAAAAGAAAGCTTATTTCATCTGACCCTCCCGCATCACAGCCCATCATTAAAGGAAGTCGAAGCAGGAGCAAAAGGCAGGAACGTGGAGGCAGGAACCGAAATAGAAGCCATAGAGGCGTGACTCTTAGTGGCTTGTTCCTTTTGGCTTTATCCGCCTGCTTTCTTTGTACCATCCATGACCACTAGCCCAGACGTAACTGCACCAACAGTGAGTGGGCTGGGCCCTTCCACATCAATCATGTATCAAGAATATACACAGGCTGGCCCACAGACAGATCTTCCGGGGACATTTGCTCAACTGAGGTTGCGTCCTCTAAGATCACTTCAGCTTAAGTTAAGTTTAATATCCGTTAAGCTGATACTAAAACCCAGCCAGGACAGCCACTAACCCAAGGATATGATGGCAATATGCCACTTCTATGTAAAGAACACTGCAAATATAGAGGGCCAGGACATTTGTTCAGGACTCTTTCCCGTGTGAGAAGAAAGGATCTGCTCCTCAGAACAGTTGTCTAGTCCTGACTCTCTTGTTACTCCATCAGGGGAAAAAATCATTAGGGAAGAAAACAACAGTCCTAGTGCCCTATGTCACCTGCCTGGGTGAGGGGTATGGAGCTGATCAGGTGTTCATTCTAAACAGGCAAACAAGATGGCTGACACTCGACGCTATCACAAACATGACAACATCTGGAGAAAGGAAAAGTACTGTCTCTGTCCTTAGCCAAGCATCGCCTAAGCAGCAGTGCCCAGTGATTATCCTCCCACAAAAAGGTGAAAGGAGAAGGTGGAGACCCACAAATAAAAAGAGGGTTTGGGCTTAGGGCAATGCACCCTTGTGTGATTATGATGACTTGATAATGCTCTGGATTCGGATCAACACAGAGAGAAGACTGGCTTACGGCAGATTTATTACAAGACAGATGATGTAGAAAGAGGACACGGGGTGGAATTTGATGGTAACACTCCACTGAGATGGGTGGGAAAAGGGCACATTGGCACTAATATCCAGCAGCTTCATAGTGGGGTAGCTCAGAAGTCCACTCTGTAGGGACCCTGTCCATATGGGGGTGGAGGGTGGAGGCAGGGGGCACTGGCTGACTAAGTGGAAACTCAACTGCCTGGCTCTGGCAGGTTCATAAAGCCGAGTAAAAGGTGACATCGTCTTTTTTTTTTTTTTTTTTTTTTTCGAGACAGGGTTTCTCTGTGGTTTTGGAGCCTGTCCTGGAGCTAGCTCTTGTAGACCAGGCTGGTCTCGAAGTCACAGAGATCCACCTGCCTCTGCCTCCCGAGTGCTGGGATTAAAGGCGTGCGCCACCACCACCCGGCTTAAGGGGTCATCATCTTTATGAAGGTGGTGACATCACTAATCCACAGGTGAAGAATTAGTCCAAGAAAATCAGTCTTAAAGGGATCTCCATTGTGGCCTCCTTTGCCGTCTCTACCTGTTCACCTATTAAAAAGAAGGAAAGGATATGCCCCCAAGTCATTCCTCCCTCAGGCTCCCGAAACAGACTCCACAGTGTAAGAACTCTAGGGGATGGTAAGTCCCTTCTCAGAGTCACTAGGGCTGAAAATTTACATGTGACACCAAACCTAAAGCTTCTTTTTGTTTTCTGGCTAATAATCTGAAATCACTAATAAGATACAGAAAATATTTGAGAAGTTAGAAACGGAAATGGGTGTTTAGTGAAGTCAGAAAATATATGAAATCATAACTTAATGAAATGGCCCAATAAATTGATTAGAGATGGTTAGTAAAGACGTTCAGCCAACGTGTGGAAATAAAACTCTCTCAGCAATGAAATGGCTTCCCAGAGTACAGCAGGCATATGCTGAGATAGGCCCTCATGTGTGAAGAGAAAAGTTCCCACATACGCCGCTCTGCAATGCTCAAGGTGGGACGCCATTTTGTTCAACAGTGTTTAAGTGGGGTTACTTGGTAGCTACGGTAATTACCCGGACAAATGTCTACAAAGCATAGGAACAGGCTAAACCTTTAAGATTTTTCAGTCTAATGGATGACAGCACAATGTTAAACTTCAGTGGCATTCATTCATTCTTCATCACTTGTGTTAATGGAATGATCCTATAGCTTCCAAAGGAGTTTTTACATTGCAGTATTGCTTGTGAGAAATCACACTATGTCTACAGAACATTGAGTGTGAAACATAGTTTCCAAGCACCTAGAAAAATTAATTATATAGTGAAAAATAAGGCCTATGCAGCATAGTGATTAAGTCATATATTTTTACACAGGGAGAAGTAATGATTTTGCTTCCCAAATCAGGCAAATGTCTACATGTTCTTTCTTTAGTAACAAGACTATATTGGCTTATTAGATGGGTTGTTTGTGACTATTAATTCAGCGAGCAAAATACCCGCACACACTTCAATCAGGATGAGATTTCTGTTGGCTCATCCGCCTTAAATTTGATGCCAAGAACCAGGAAGAAAATCTTGGAAGTTCTAAGTTCTAGCTGTAAATCAGAAGATAAATGTGATTCACAGGCTTTGTGTATGGAGAACACCCCAGCAGAGACAACCCAATTCACTCAAGCCTGTCTGGATCGGAGTGCCCTTTCCCCTAACGAAAATCCCAGAGGTCCCTAACTGAGCGAGTGAATATATACTAAAATCACACAGCAGATTGTGTTGCTGTTTACATGAAGTGCTCACAAATGCCAGCCACATTCAATAAACACCCCGTACTTAGCTACAGCTTCACCTGTAGTGAAAAGAAGAATGTCTCTTAATATTCCTTGAGAATTTATTTCCCAGTTGTGCTAAGGAAATCAGTCAGAAAGCTCTAGCCCAGCAGTCCACCCACGTTCAAGCACCTTCCCATACCTAATGATAATTACACTCTGGGGAACAGGCAGCCTCTAATAAATATCATCACCCTTACAAGATAAAGATCTGGAGGGGCCTCTCTGTTGCCATGGAAATATCTTCAGGCCACCTTGTCCTCAATACAAAACATCACCCTTGTGTTAACCTACTGAGAAAGAGGGGGGCATGTGTTAGCCCAAATTATAGGATAACTTACTCTGTCCTGATGGTTGGTTATAAATGCCATGTTGCTCCCTACTTCTAGAACAGTGCCAACAATGGGGAACATGAATCTCAGTATCAGCAGCCTCTCACTAATGTCCTTGGTTTTCATGTGGCACACCCCCACCTCACTCCTGCCAATGCAGCAGAACAATAAAGGCCAGCAAAGACATCACCATATTCAGATTCCCCTTTTCCTTTCTAAGCTCTGGGATCCGGGGCTTCTGAAAGTACTGGTGTGGTTAGCAAATGTTAGACAGGGAAACAAGTCTCTGCAGGTCGACCCAACAGAAACAGAATCTTAATAATCATTCGTGATGAATGGTGGGTAAAGGGCTTACAACAGGTGTTCTGCAAAGAGAGCTGGGTAAGGGATCAAGGAGCTTCCTCGAGGCATTTACTAGCTAAACAATGCCAGTTCAGAACTCACAAAGACTGTGAGAGCATGTGTACAAATGCCTGTAGAAACTCAAGTTAGACGAAAATCCTAGAATGGAGAATGGGAAGTGAACAAGAAGACCCCCCTTCGTCAAGAAGCCATTGACACTTGATTGTTTCTGGGAGCGAAAATCAATACTCTTCAATGAGTGACACCTGATATAGCTAATAGAGCCTAGGGCAGGCCCCTAAGCCTAGGGAAAAGGAGAGAGAAACAAGGAGAAAAAGAAGTTGGGTGAGTAGGGAGGTAGGGAGGATCTGGAAGGAGCAGGGGGGAGGAGATGACTGTAATCAAAATATATTAAATGGAATTCTTAAAGCATAAATAAAAACATTAGTTTAAAAACACATGTTTATTTAATATAGCTGCAAATACTTTCAGTGGACATCAAATGCAGTTTGGGACTGCAGATACCAAATATAAGTCGGTCATATATAAAATACTGACAATTTATGTGTAATTTATACTTTATGCTTCTTTTTAGAGGCCACTTAAACATAAAGCTATCATTGCAAATCAAAGTTTAAAAATTAACATAATGGAAGTATAGTTATTTGGATTTTCATTATCCCCAAATGCTTACAGTGTGCAGAGGGAAATTGAAGACAATGGATAGGAGCCTGGACACTGTTTAGTGCTCTACTTTTTGAGGGTGGCCCTGGATGTCTAACTTATCTTATCTTCCTATTGTGTTTCACTCAGACTGACAGGCACCCCAACTGGCATGTAGACCTCACATGGACACTCCCCATTAGGAGATGAAGCGACGTCATCAGCTTCACAGTGTGTTCTTTGCAGGAGTTCGCGACAGCATTACTTTACCTCTTGGTTATAGCATTACTCTAGGTCGTCATTTAGTAGTCAACTTCCCAGCACAGAGGCATCAATCACTATTAAATCAGGAGTCTAAAGCATCTCTTCCTTCTGGTTTCCCAAAGATGCTCTTAAACAGGTACTTCCTAATGTACATGTCCTAAGGATCCCACTTTGAATGAGGTGGCTATAAAGAATGAGGAGGCATTCACTGACATGTGGTAGAATATATTACTTTCCACGGAATGGAGAAATACAAAGAGAACCCCTACAATAGGTCCAGCCTCGTAACATGATGTTGTACGTTCAACAGCATTTTTTGGAGGGCTGTACCCATCTGCACACCCTCTTTATCATAATACAACACAGCAGCGTGGCTCAGCTCAGCTTCCTCAGACAGAGGACTGGCAAATCATAAGTTCTTCAACAACAAAATACTGACTCACAAATCGAGAATTTATACTCCTTCAGCTGTGTTAACACAGGTTGACTAAATAGTGTATTTTGAAAGGAAATGTCTCATTGACATAGGAATTTTAAAAACAATCCCATATTTTCTAGAGACACTGTCTGAGCATGGCATCAGCTTATGCTAGAATATAAGGAAATATGATGGATTCACACATCAAGACATAGGCGATAAATACTAAAATTAACCACATAGTCTGAACTTTTATTATTTGTGGCATTCCACAAATACATTAGCCAGGAAGTAAGTGGTACAAAACATTAATAAAAGAAAGAGTAAAACAATTGACTTGCTATTTGAAAAGAGGATAGCAATCTGGGCAGCCTTTGCAAGCAAGCATTATCATTCAGAGTAAGAAAGCTGCCTCCTGAAGCCAGTTTCAAGATGGGATTATGCAATTACTTCTGAAATGCTCTTCGAATATCAAGTCATACATTTCTCAAAGGGGCTGAGTTTAACACTGGGATGTGGGAAAGAGCTGCTTCGGGAGTTTCAAACTCTTCCGCTGTTCTTGAGCTTAATGTACAAGAGAAGTCATGATATACTAGTGAATATAGCAACAGAGACCACAGTCAAACATTTTCAATGACTATGACAACATGGGCAATGCAAAAGTAAGCAAAAACAAAACAAAAACACCAACCAACAAGCAAAAACCACTACAAAAACAGATGAAATAGGAAGTATGTAATCTTCAACCACAGCCAACAGGCAACAGAAGACACATATTTGCAGGAGTAGACTGTTATTTATTGCTACTAAGGGTCAGTGACAGAGTCGAGGACTTCATACTTCAATACATTGTTTTCTCTGATATGGCAAGTTGATTTCCATAAAATCCTTTGCCCCAAATTACTAAAATTCTGTTTTCTTGGATTAAAAACAGGTTTTAGTGAATACAATTTTTCTGCTGAAAGCACAATAATATACTAATTTCTTGATAGGGTAATTTGTTCTATATTTTTTAACTGATTTTTAAACTGACTCAGTTCATTCAACTTTGATTGTATTAGCTCACAGCAAAAATTTTACGTCTAAAAGGTCAAAAAATATAAAATAAAAAATCCTAGCTATCATTAGGAAAATATTGACTATTCATTATAGTGATAATATGGAAAAGATAATATAACTATAACTTGGATCATATTAACATGGAAAATCACCACATGATTTCATTCCCTGAGTTTGTTATAGGGTTTATAACAATGTGCAAAGATTTAGTTGCTGTAACAAAAGATCTAAAAGCACAACTGAAGGTTGAAAGAATTTGGTTTGGCTCTCAAAGGTTCCAGAGGACTATGGCCCATTGTAGCAGAGAGGCTTGTTGCTAAGAACACAGCCTACTGACCACACTGCATCTTCAAGCAGGAAACAGAATTGAGTACCAGTACTCAGCTGCCTTTCTCTTTTTTTCTTCATTCCAGGACTCCAGCCTGATGTGGGAGTCCCCTCTTTGTACCCTGAGTCCCATTAATGAATATAGAAACTGCCTTGGCCTGCTGATAGGGCAGAACTTAGGTAGGCGGGGAGGACTGGACTGAATGCTGGGAGAAAGAAAGGTGGAGTCAGAGACACCATGGATGGATCCTCCGCCTGAGACAGATGCTGGTTACAGTCTTTGCTGGTAAGCCACTGCCACACGGAGATACACAAATTAATAGAAATGGGCTAAATTAATATGAGTTAGCCAATACGAAGCTAGAGCTAATGCGTCAAGCACTGTTTTAATTAATATGGTTTCTTTGTGGTTATTTCAGTTCTGGGCAATCTGACAAAGAAGCAGTCCCGGGCCCTCCTTCTACACCAGTCCATGTGATGCATGTTGACCACATTCACGATAGGTCTTCTCAGCCAACTCTCTCTGGAAATGCCCTTAAACAGCTCCTGACTAAAGCCACAGTTGTTACTAATCCAATCAAGCTGAGAGTGAACATTAACCATCAACCAATTGTACTGACAATTCTAAAATATCCTCTAACATCTTGGAGTCATTTGGGAAGAAAAGAATGGAGATGCACTCACAGTAACACATGGGACTCAGCACAGGCTAATGATGAGTGGAGTCCAACTACTGTTACATAATTAATTCAATAGTGCTATGTAGCATGAAGACACAGAACTCAGTACCCAATGCTTATCATTCCAAAGCCTATACTTCGGTAACCTCTTATGCTTGCTATTGACATCAATTTATATTCATCAAAATATTATCACCTGCCAAGGATGGTGGGTCATGACATCATGATTTCCCCACCAAAGACAGGAATTATAGTCATAGACCATCAAAAACATTCCTTCTTTCCTTCCTTCCTTCCTTCCTTCCTTCCTTCCTTCCTCCCTCCCTCCCTCCCTCCCTCCCTCCCTCCTTTCCTTCCTTCCTTCCTTCCTTCCTTTCTTCTTTTCTTTCTTTAGGTTTCTTTCTTCATTTCTTTTTTTGTTCTTTTTTGCAATTACTAGTGATCTGAATCTATAGTCCACGCATTTTAGGCAAGTTCTTTACCAAATGAGCTATATCCCCTGCCTTTCTTCCAATTTTCTTAAATGACTTAATTTACCAAATGCATTTTCCCCTTTTGGCTTTTCCTTGATCATACACAAAATGTCTTTCAGTTTTTAAAATAAAATTACTTTATACTTGTGAAATTCAGTATAAATAAATATTTAGTCTTAAGTTTTAAGCTTTTAAAATTTATTTCCTTGGATATACTCAACAATTTAACCACATGAGTAGAAATTAGAGCCAGGTGGTGGTGGAGCATGTCTTTAATCCCATCACTCAGGTGGCAATGGTAAGTGGATCTCTGAGTTCAAAGCCAGCCTAGCCTACTACAGAGGGAGTTCCAAGACAGCCAGGTCTACACAGAGAATCACTGTCTTGGAAGACCAACCAAATTAACAAAGAAAGAAATTATCAGCCCCTCCTGTAAATGAGTAAGCAGGAGGATACAGAGATTGTAGCAAAAATAAGGACTGTGGCTTGAACTTAATTCCAAGCTTGCATGAATCTGTTCTTTATGTACTGCTCTTCTAACGTGGGCACAGAATCAACCTTCTTCTTCTGGCTGTATCTATCCGCACTGGTGAAAATTAATACAATACATTTCACAATATTTTGCATATTATTTGATATTAACAATAACATCGTCTAGTTTTTAAAAATCCAAATCTGAGTCCCATAGTCAAGGTTCAACATTTGAGAGAACTAAAAACATACGTCACCCTACTTCTAGAACAATACCAAAGTATATTAGAGAAAATTCTATTATCAAAAATGAATGCAAAAATTACACAATCAAGTGAAATTCAGGATTCTTCTGGTGTTGGCCCTTATTAAATTAATTGATTCTTATCAACAAGTTTTAGTGAGTGGCAATATTGAATTATGCCATGATGAATTTAATCTCTCAACTCCTCAAAAATAGACAATTTCATGAAATAGTTAAGATACCTGATGGAGAGGAGGTAGGGAGTTGTTGATCAGAGGCTTTAGGAAAAAACTGCAATGGTTAAGAAAAATGTGACAATAATCAAGAAAATGTACTATACATTTTAAAATAACCAAGAATAAATTTCAAATGTTTCATTACAAAAATGGGCAAGAGATGTGACTGATTTAGTAATTAAACTTGCTTAATTATTTTAGATGTTAAGTACATAAGAAACATCATATTGTTTTCTTCAATGAATACATTTGAACTTCGTCAGTCAATCGTGGCATTAAGTGGCAAGCTTTATAGTGAAAGGTAAGAGTATAAGATATGGGCTCAAATGAATTGATGAGAATAATTTCTTATTTATCAGAACTTATTCAAACAAAAATGTTACTTTGGAAATGCCTTTGGGGTTTTGTCACTACAAATAAAGAGGGGCTTCTCCAGGCAAACAGTATAAACTGGGTGAAATTGCTGGACAGTTGGGGAATGTGCTGCAGGTCCTGGCTCAGTACTGAGGCCCAGCAGGCATACCCAACCCTAGAGTCAGAAACGAAAACAGTCACGCATGGCCTGGAAGTTCACAGTCACAGCCCTGAAGAAGTATGCACACGGTACATTCCTGTGAATATAAGATACACAGAAATCATTCAAACTGAGGGAGTCTGTGTATATTTTAATGCACCTTCAATATCATACAACTGCACAAGGAACTACAGAAACAAGCGAAAGACGTAAGAAGAAGACAACAGGTCAATCCCAGCTTGCATTCCTGTTTCAACATAGAAATGTCCACTGTCTTCGTACCTTATTTCTGGGCTTCTATTAGGAAATGCAACCTTTTAACTAAAACCCTGCCTTGTAGGCTGGAGGCCAGGCCAGTCACACTGGTTTTTGCCCCTTTATGCTCCGATGAGGTATAATGGTTTAGCACAAGATGTGTCCACCCTCGCCACAAAGCCCTGCGGCAGGCCTACCTACTTCCCTCTCTCTCACAATAACTCCACACAAAAGTGCTTGCTAATGAGCTTTTCATAGCACCACAGACAAACGCTACTGATTGTTCCTGAATGAGGGGACTAGAGCGATTTGTGTTTGCTGTTCATTATGTTCCTGCTTCCCTTTTTCCTTCCACAGGCCACTTTTAAAAATTACCTTGGTTTTGCAGCCCATAGTTTAAGTTCCCGCTGGGTGACCTTCCTTGAAGCAACTCTGAGACGAAAATAGAGATGTTAATTCTCTTTTAAGGACACTGCTTTGGGTTGGATTGTATCCCTAGGAGTGATCAGCAGAAGTCTGAGAACCCAGTTTCTCAGAAGACCGTATTTGGTACTGGTCATTGCAAGTGCAATACAAAGGTCACTTAGACCAACCTGACCAGTGTCCTTAAACAAGAACAAGAGACGCACGGCGACACGCAGACCAGAGTGATGCATCTATGAGCAAAAGGCACCGTGGACTTTTAGGAAATGCTAGAAAACAAAGACCAACGGCTCCTCTAGAGAAAGGCAGTTTCTGTCAGCATTTTAATGCGATGGGCATGTTTCTGTTGTTTTAAAATGCCGAGAAATCATTCTTCAGGGTCTATAAGATAAGGGTACACCTCACCCCTTATTAAGGAACTTTTTCTTTGTAATAGACAGAGGCCATTACAGAAAATAACAGTCAATCAAATGCAGAGTGGTGGAGCCCAGACCTCCCAGATATATCTGCAACCCATCTCCTGCACCTATGGCTTAAGAAGCATGGAGGAAGAGAGGGCAAAACAATGGCAAGGGCTGGAGGAAGAGGAAGTTTTCCTTGTAGTCATGTCTCCTTGAAGCCACACACATAAAGTTTTACCAATACAACTGCCCAAACACGAACAACACCAATACAATTTACAGAGATGGAAGGAGTTAAGCTCAGGAGGCTTCAGCCTACACAAAGAACCACAGGCAACTAAGGGGTGCTGACAGGGGGAAAATAGTTTTCCCCAGGAAAGAGCACAACAATTAGTTTTCTGATAACTAAAGGTCATCCCTAAAAACATACACACTAATAACATTATGCACACAGAGCAGGTTGTATTTATATATTTAGGGATATATAAGTATTGAGAAGTATTATGTATAGATATACATATATGTAACAACAATTAAAGAGAAAAGAGACCATGAATTTGAAAAGAACATGGCAGAGGGTCCATAGTAGTGTTTGGAATGAGAAAAGGTAAAGAGGAAATGATATAATTCTAGTATAATCTTTAAAAAAAAGTTAAAAATAAAATAAAATACCAGCTGTGTGGTAATTGGTTAAAGTAGCCCAGAAAACTAATATGCATCTAATCCAAACTTCACTATGGTTTCTTTGTCCTCTTTTTTTTCTTTTCTTTTCCTTTTTGAGAAAGGGTTTACTTTATTGCAGGACCAGCTGGAAACCACGGAAACCTGCTTGTCTCAGCCTAGTCCGCAGCAGGTTTATAGGGCGATCCACTATACAGTTTACAGTTTTTTTTCATGTACATATGCATATGAGGTTCTTGTCCAGAACCTTCCTTGACCACTCTTCCACTTCATTCTATGGGGCAGAGTCTACCTTCCTAGTAGGCTTGTTCCTGGGCTCCCAACTCTCTGCCTTCTGAGGCTGGAGTAATGGGAATGTCACCATAGTCACTCTCCCTGGCATTTCCTTGAGTCCCAGGGGTCCTAACTCCTGTCCTCTTCTCTGCATGGCAAATGCTTGAACACTGAGCCATCCACTGGAGCCCAACAATTCTATCTCAGCCTTTCAATCGGTTCTTCAACTTTACCTTCCTCGCTAGCGTCCAGCAGCTGAAATCCCACTATGCCTTCACTCTCACACCCTTCCCCAGCTTCCTTGGGTCACTAATGTGTGTCCTCCTCTTAGCTCACTCATTGAGTTCTCTGAGGAACCCTCCTGAAGCCTGGCTTCCTTGTGGGCCAGGGTCTGTGTAAGCTTCCGCTTCCAGATCCCAGTATCTACTGCCGTGACCCGTGTCCTTCTGTCCCACAGCCTGGGTGCTCTTCCAGCACAGTTCCTGTCCCTGCCCACTATATCGTCACACAGAGGAGCACAGTGTTGGTGACATAACGGAACCAGTCCGTTTTGTCTTTTCCTGTCTTCATCTGCTCTTTTTCTGTCTTTCAACAACTCATTTTTTATTCACTGATTTAGGACAGAGCAGCTTTGGAATTTCCAACCGTTGCAAAATTCTTGGAAAACCAACCCGCAGAGCCATGGAGAGGCACACAGCCCACCTGCGGGAATCCAGGCTGTTCTTCAGCTTCGCGCTGTTTCTGTCATCAAGTAAAAGCGGAGATCCACACTCCATTTAGCCCAGGTGGTGAGCAGTCAGGCCGCTGGAGCAGCACTCTGAGGACTGGCCACGAGGAAGGCAAGTCATTCCTTCCCACCACCTAAGTGACAAATAGAAAACCTGCCCTCCCCACAATACTGGCAAAGCAGAGAGAGAGAGAGACACAGAGCGAAGGACTCGGATGTAGCTACCACATGAAAAAAAGGCATTGATGTTGGCAGTGACCACAGGAACTGATTCGTACTTGGCAGAAAGAATATGCCTTTTATGCATTTTAAATAAAATAGTTTTTCTCTTTTAATTATATTTGGAGAGCCACTTTATGCATAAATATTACCTCGAGTGGGTTTTCAGCTATTACCTTTTTAAGCGAGGACTTTAAAACAACATTCTGATCAGCGTATGCCATATTGCTAACCACAGCCCTGTGAATCTCCGCTAATTACATTGAAAACAGCTTTATAAGTATTTCTCTGCTAGAAATAAAGAGTAGCAGTGGGCGTGGTGGCACATGCTTGTCATCCCAGAACTTGAAAGCTGGGAGGCGGAGGAGCAGACATTTAAAGCCAGCCTCAATCACAGAGCAAGTTTGAGGTTTGCCTTAAAAAAAAAACAAATAAAAATAACAAATCAATTCAAGAGGAAAAAGACAGCCAAACATTTTGTAAGAAATCTTTGATACTTGCTGCATTAATGAATTTAATTTTGGTCTCTGCTGCTCTGTGGTCTAGCCCTCGCTGATTCTCACAGCTGACTGGCTTCGTTCTGCCCACGTCAGTCAATGGACGTCACGCTTCACCTTCAGCTCTACCTTACAGCTCCACTCAGACACCCATATAGTCTTTCACGTTTAGATTTCAGAGCAAAATATGCTACATGCTCATTGTCAAAAACTTGACAAAAAATGGCCCAGTGGACTCTCATTTGCCAAAATTCTTTCTGGTTAGGTCCTGGAATGGACTGCTGGGGTGCAGAACTCTTGAGGTTAGCAATCAGAGATGGTGGTGTTTTTGCTTTTTTATTTTTATTTTTGCCTGGTTATAAAAGCCTCGGTTCATGCTTGAACTCCTAGAGGTCTGTATTGCAGCTTTTTCTGCAATTCCCCTTTGAGATATCCAATGCCAATCTAATCACCTTGGCCTTACAAATTTTCTCTTCTTGTTTGGTCTAAGGGATCTGCATACACTTTATTCTGAAGTTTCAAAGAGCAGATATTTGAGACACGGTATGCCTCATGTGTTCCCTGCATGCATTCCCTGCTTTATAACTGGTTTTTAAGGAAAGGGAGACCAGACCTAAGAGAGGTGGCTCAGAAGTTAAGAGCGCATCTTGCAGAGGATCTGGACAAGTTTCCCAGTAGCACAAGGCAGCTACCAGCTGTCTCTCTCAGGTTTTTATCCCTTATTCCAGGGATCCACTTTCCTCTCCTGGCCTACACAGGTACTATATATACAAAGTATACGAAATAATATGCCAGCAACACACACATAAAATACAAACAAATAAATCATTTAAAATGTAGAAACCAATCTTTTAGTTACAGAGTATATAGGTTGACAACCTTGGTTGAAAGCCATAGATATTTTTTAATCTTTAAATTTCTTTATTATTGCTTGACCCTGTCTCAAAGCTTATTCTTTCAAGTATAATGTATACTTGATTGTATATATTTTAAAAGTCTATGAAGCCTACTCTCTGGTACATGCAATATTGTACTGATTAATTTTTTAAAAATTCAGAATATAATTATACATTCTCTGACCATCTTAGATATTTGGAAATATGCACACACAAATATTTAAATTTAATCAGCATTTTCTTAGTATGACTTAAAAATATTAGTTACAGTTAACTGGTTATTTTTGCCTAGTAGTTCCACATACATGGGTACCAAATATTTTTCTTTCATCTCCACAACATGTTAGAATGTCTTAACCTTTTTATTATGGGATTTCATAAACTTGTTTAGTTGACAGTATTTCATTGGCTTTCTTTATTAAGATTTTCTTCTTAACATCTTATCATTTAGTCTTGATTGCTTACAGTTCTACCTATTTTGTGATTTCCCCCTAAGAGCAAAAAAAATCTTGGTTATTTCTTCCTCTTTTTAGTCCATTTCTACTCTTAAATTTCAAATGTAGAAGTTGCCCACTCCCACCCCCAGCAGTCCCAGACAACTGAAAATCAGGATGGACTTTGCCTTTTAGGGGATTTGAGCTCCATTATACTTCTCTTTTCCACGATATTTTCCCCACAGAAATCTAGCTTTCTCCAAGGACGAATGAGGCAACCTTGAGAAATCCTTCACCTGGCAACCATCACTTGCCCTTCCACATGCAACTAACTTGACTTACAGGGCTCTCTGCCCCCATTATGCCTGTGTTTGATACCTTTCTTATAGAGTTACATATATTCTACGACATCTAAAATGTTTAAATTATCACAATTTAAAAAAAAATATGTGCTGTGGGAAAGAGGCAAATGAACAGTATTCTGGGTTGGAGAAGAGCTCATCCATGCACATGTACATATCCCATACAAAGGTTTAAAAGCTGATCATTTTAAATGATGGCTAAAATCTTGTATATTTACAGTACTAGTCGAAATAACAGCTCATGAAAACCCATACATTGTTGTGTAATATTTTTACACAGTGTAAAAATGTATTTCTGTCATTGGTTTAAAGAAGATCTGAATGCCCAATAGTTAAGCGGGCGGGGGGGGGGGGGGGAAGATAGGTGGGACTTCTAGGCAACGAGAGAGGAAGTAGGAGATGAATTTAGGCACCCAAGAGATGGAAGAAACAGGATGGGTACGTGACTGAACATAGATTAATAAGACTGGGTTATTTTAAGTTAATTTAATTTAAGTTATAAGAGCTAGTTAAAAATAACCAAAGCTAAGGCCAAGCCTTCATACTTAATAACAAGTCTCCGTGCCATTATTTCGGAGCTGACTGGCGAGACAGAAAAACACCCGTTACAATATGTTGAGTGAATGCAAGAATTGGATCACAAGAAACAAGCACACCAACTTCTGGTGACTAAATCTTAGTTATGCATAGAAACAATAGCCCATTATAAGCAAATATTTATTGAGCAAAACTGGTTGGAACTCAAGGTCCAAAGCTAAGAGGCATCTGAGATGTTTGAGTGTGGCTGTAGCAGAAATGCCCAGGTCATTTCCTTTGCCCATACCTACCCTTCAGCTGCCTTAAATCTGACAATAGAAAACCATGGTGGATAAATTAATGCACTAGGTTGAATGCAATATTGAGCACATAGTGCTTGATAAAGCCAATGCAAACAAATGCTGCCCATGCCTCTGCTTCCTATTCTCTGCCTATCATAATATTTAAGCAGAACCCTCTATTTTCTAAATGGAGGCTTAAGTGGTATTATTTAACTTTGATGGGTTGGGTGATGAAGCAGAAGCTTTCATGGGAAGCAGTGGCCATACAAATTAATATATTAATATTTAACAAAGAAATGGGAGATGAGGAATCAGAATATTTGCATCTTGGCATTAGTATTCCAGGATATAAGTGGGTGGATGTCTATAAGCTCCTATGACAGTACTGCCATTTCCATTTAACTGAACGTCACATAATTAGATATAGAGTATATTTACAAAATGGTGACATGTGGCCAGCAATTAGAGTAAAGACTCACAGAGGATTCCTTGGCTACTCTTTCTTTTATCCAACCATGTCAAACAATAACCATCTCTTTGATTAGACTCTGTCTCTATTGATAGAGTTTAAATGAGATTAAAAAATGTATACTACCTAATGCACGCATGGATTGTGTGCCTGGGATGTGATAAGAGAAAACTATTTTTCTTGTGTGTTCCAATTACTTATCTGCCTCAGCATGAATGTAAGTGATACTCTGATATTCAACCTGGAATACTTTCACCATGAAATCTATACATGCCCCACTAATGAGTCTTCACACTTCT
Organism: Microtus pennsylvanicus; assembly: GCF_037038515.1. Lineage (NCBI taxonomy): Eukaryota > Metazoa > Chordata > Mammalia > Rodentia > Cricetidae > Microtus > Microtus pennsylvanicus. The sequence continues at coordinate 53,588,828 of NC_134593.1, forward strand.
CCTGGGCCTGTACTGCAGGCTGACAATGACCCATCATTAGACCAGCTTTTTCCACGATCAACATGGGTTGTCATTGCCCTGGCCCTTCCTAGATTCAGACATAATGGCTCCATGCACAAAATCCTTTGAAAAATATGTTTTTGAACTTGCCTCTCCTATGTCTAATGTACATATTAGGACAACATGAAGTCACTTGTTTTAAGAGCCAGGATCTTGGTTTATGCTTGGTGTTAAACTGGGCTGTCATTTATTTGTAGCTATCACTTTAATGGTTTCTTTCTATAGTTTCAGGTTTGTTTTTTTTTTTTAAGGAGAAAAAGGACATACAAGAGGTGAACTACAAGAGCTATTCAAAAGAAATAAGTCTGTTAGTAGTGTTGAATCAAACAAATACGCCATAAACATTAAACAATAAACAATTTTATCCTCTTGTGCAAACCCAGACAAGTTTTCTGAGTGCAGATTCTCTGCGTGTCAGAAATAATTGTATTGTTTGGTGTAGTAGCATCTAGCACCCAAGGCCTTGGACATTAATATCCATAAGGCATTATCAAAACCAAAACTAAGATGTGAATAGAGCACAGCAGAGCATAACTAGCATATTCAAATACCTAGGAGTGATCCTTGCCCCATATAATTGATGTTAATTAATAAAAGTAAAATTAAATTAAAATCCTAATCAAACAATATCTATTGAGCTCATCCTCCATGAAGGTACAGTAGGAAATGAAAACAGCATCATTTCTAACTAATAGGCCAATAAGTGTTCAGTTGAGTTAGATAAGTTAGTCCCCTAACAAGGCAGTTAATTATTAAGTGCTTAATACAATTAAATTTATTATTGTTTTATGCAGGTCATTCACAACATTGAGTGCAAAGGACTAACAGAATAGTTTCCAAGTAAATGGTGACTTCGGGCACAAAATGAAAACTGATAAAACCTAAAACCTTAAAACTAACTTAGTTCCCCTTCCATTATTTTCCCCTAATATAACTTCCAATTGTAAGTTTTCTTCCTCCTACACAAAGTCGTTTCCATGGCAATATTGCCACCTTGATCTCTCTCTCTCTCTCTCTCTCTCTCTCTCTCTCTCTCTCTCTCTCTCTCTCTCTCTCTCTCTCTCTCTCGTGTCTGAGCTGCTACTAGAATAATCCAATCCTTCAACTGATGACGCAGAGAAGCTACATAAATATTTCCATCTTTGAGGCACATTCTCACCATCTTCCTGTACTCTACACAAATTCCTACACAGATCTATTTTAGGTTCATTTAAAAATACTTCCTCACAAAGGACAGACTGATAAAGCATTAGACACGATTCCAGGTCAATGGGATACAAGCTCTTAATATAAAACCAACTTTGAGTGAGTTGCCTGCTCCAGAAAAGACAGAAGGCCCAGTTACCCAGCAAGGATTTCCTTCCTACCCATAGTTCTGCATTTGGCTCCATGCTCAATTTCTCCAGTCAGATCCCTTGGATTGCTAAGAGAACTCTAACTGACCCTGAGAATTTTAGACTGAGGGGTTTCCAGCCTTGCTCCTGCTTGGCTTTTTAATTCTTCCTCATTTGCTTCCAGTTCTTGCTTTGAGTTTTGCTGCCAAACTCCCGAGGGTTGAGCACACAGTAAAAACCTCAGAATGAACAGGTTTCAAGAACAATTGGGTTATGAAGAGAAGTTGACAAATATCACAAGCTGATCAGGTACCAACATGATGCAGGAGGTCCCCATGCTTTCTAAGGACTAGTCAAAACTAAGAAGCACATTCGTAAATTGAGTTCTGGTGTTTCTGCAGTGAATTCTAAGGATTCACCCAAGTATTAGCATGGATCTTTCTAGAACGTTTATTAGTACATCAGATCAATATGAGGTGGGGGCTAGCACAATAGCAGAATGTAGCAAGACAGTATGTTAAAGATATCCTGGTATGCTGTTCTAGGTCTTTCTAGATTGCACACAAATAGCCTGCACTTCCTCTGTTGACTTATCTTGACATAATAAAGATGACTTTCTCTAAATTCCAAACCCAGGATGAAAAAAGTAAAATTTAAACAACAGCAACAACAGCAACGAAAATTTTCTCCCAAAAACAAGAAAAGATTAAATTAACTCCCTTCAACAGCTAGGTCCTAGATGATTGGCGGCATCATTTCAGAATTGATCCTCACGGGTGAGATGCTGTTTAATTGTTGGTGCAGCATTATTGACTCTTGATTCCTAGCTATATTATCAACAGAGGAAAATATGCCAAAATCCCATAATGTCATAAATCAGTTCTAAACATTTCATTTGAATGTGTCCAGATATCTGAAGAGTATAATCAACACTTGAGCTGAAAGACCTTCAAGTGGGCTGGGCTGAAATGCTGGACGGCACTGTTTTCCCTTCCCAGGTGAAAGAGATGTGGTAAACAAAGGATGCTGGCCAACAGTCTTGGCTAAACCCTTCCATGCTGCATCTTTATAGAGGTGATAGGCAAGCAGGTCACTATTACCACTGACTTCGAGTTTAACCCCCTCAGTTTCCCCAGTTTATGGAAAGACAGTCTATGAGAATCAGCAGCAGCTACCGTTTCTACTGAAGGTCTAAATTATCCATCAACCACAGCTGTTTAGAAAATCCATTCTGTGTATAGCATTCTCAGTACTGTAAGAAAAGTGTTTGCTGTTTGTGCATCCAGAATTATTTATGTGCAAATATTCCAACATATATATGAATTATCTGATATATACGTGCATGCATATGTATAGGTATTGGAAACATGTACATAAAATATGCACAAAAAACAAATATATTTATATATGCAGATCTGTAATTACACCCAGAAAAGCAAATACATATGTATATGCAGTCTGCATCTGTTGGTAAATTTATTTTAATATATAGATTACCAACGAAGTGTGGGCGAGCAGCCTTCTGGGTGAACCACAGCTGTAATTTGTTCAAAGAAAGGCCAGTCCAGTATTTAAAAAGCAGTTTTGGTGTATAGTCAAATCCCTCAGCAAAATAGTCAGAACTGAGATATAGCTGTAGTGAATAATGCTTGAAAATCTGCTTTTCTCCCTTTCCCAATCAAAAGCATTTGGCAGACTTGTCTGTCCCTGTCCACTCAGCTTTTTAACTCTCTCCAAAGTTGTCACAGTGTGTAGTGATTCATGTGATCAATTCCCCCGATGGTTGTCTCCACCCGTGCTCTCCGATGTAAAGACGTGCACACGCCCTTGCAAAGAATTTTCCATCCATTCCAAAATAAGTGATAGCAAGCAGGCTTCCTTGATGGTTATGTTTAGCTGCTCATTGCATGTCATCTTTCTCCCCCGGACCATGATGAGCACAGCTAAGGCATATGACAAACAAGTTGATAGAACATACAGGCTAAGAACACTCTCCCATTAGTATGACTTATATTACTTTTTATCTTTATGTCTAGTAGAAAATTGACCCAAACTCGCCTTTTCCATTGTGTGTATACACTGGAAAGGAATTTTCAAAGCTTTGGTTCAGACAGACACTTACAAATTCTAAGAATGAATTCTTCAGCTAGAAATACAGCTACAATAAAAGCCAAGTGCAGTGGTCTGTGTTAAAGAACCTCAACAAACCCTGGTTGTAAACATTGTTCTCTGTTACCCCGCTACTTTCAGAAGTGTCTCCAAACACCATCGCAGGTTTTTTAGCCTAAGTATTGAAGTAATTCAAGCACTTATAAATGTATCTGCTGGGACCAAATAAAATCCCTACTGCAACCCACATTGTACACCTTCTGGATGATGATGATGCTCCTTTGATTCTTTCTTTCTTTCTTTCTTTCTTTCTTTCTTTCTTTCTTTCTTTCTTTCTCTCTCTCTCTCTCTCCCTTCCTCTTTTCATTTCTTTCTTTTTCTTTCTCTCTCTCTCTCTCCCTCCCTCTCTCTCTCCCTCTCTCTCTCTCTCTCTCTCTCTCCCTTCCTCTTTCCCTTCCTTCCTTCCTTCCTTCCTTCCTTCCTTCCTTCCTTCCTTCCTTCCTTCCTTTCTCTCTCTTTCTTTCTTTCCTTCCTTCCTCCTTTCTTTCTTTCTCTCTTTCCCTCCCTCCTTCTCTCTCTCTCTCTCTCTCTCTCTCTCTCTCTCTCTCTCTCTTTCTTTCTTTCTCCACCTGTGTTCTAGATCTTGCCTTCAGAAAGGAGAAAATATACTCCTGAGCTGTTCAGAATCAAAAGCGATATCTCCGTTACAGAGACATATTGGTTATCCCTAGGATTGCACCAAAGGGTTATACAGGGAAACGTAGCCTCAGAACTAGTGAACTTTCTATGTATGTGCTTAAGACACCAGGACAAGGAGTGATTTTAATTGCATACAAACAGCCCTTCCTTCTCCAGCCTCTTTCTTTCTACACGTGCAAACATTCTCAGGAAATCATGGTTATTAAGCAACACAAAATCTGGGGATTTTCTACTGCCAATAGACTAGATCCATGCTGTGCCCACTTGATTGAGTCCACTAAGGTCTAATTTCAGCAGGTCTGTTTTCTCTTTTCTCTGTGATCCTTTCCAAGGACAGCAGTGTGACAGGGGCCTGTGTGAAGGACCCTGGAATCTTTCTCACTGTTTTTGTCTTGCAGGCAACGCAGGAACAGAACCCATCTTTTCTTACAACCATAGAAGAAGCAAACTCTGATCAGTTTTGCCAAAGGGGACAGAAACAATGGAGTACAAATTACTCCATTGTCACCCACAGATCCTGTGTCACAGAAACACAGCTTTAGATTTCAAGGCAAGAATAAAAACAAACACCTCTTGAAAGCTCATACATTTGTTCCAGATACTGTGTAAGATATCAGGTAACATAACCCCCTAAAAACTTAGTTAAAACTTAGAAATCAAACATCTTCATATTGTACCCCAGAAAATCCTGTGCTCGGGTTCTGACTGGCCCAGGGAGCACAGGTTGAATAGTACCCCTCATACCCCTCCACAGGGTAGCTTTGAGTCAAGTACCACAGCCCTGCAGAGAGGTTTTTGGCGATGACTTCCAGCACTGATTAGCTCCCTCCAATAGCTGCTCTCCTGCTCTACAAAAGATGTGCAATCTTTGCAGACATAATTTAAATGCCAATTTTCAGGTTTCCTCTTCCAAGTTATGGCACTTAGAACATCAATATTTTAAGCAGTTCAAGTATTTTTTTTAACTTCTAAATGAGTCATTCACTCTCTTAGCAGAGAAGAGGTAAAATAAAATGTCAATGACAAACGAAAAAAAAAAAAAAAGAAAGAAACAGGAACGAAGGCTTCAAAGACAAGCACAGAGCTGCGGATCCACTGGTAATCACCCACGGAGAGCGGAGTACAATGCTGGTCAGGACGATGGCAATTCAGAGTCTCTGTAGGAACTCAAAGGCTGCTGGAGAAGGTGGCACCGTCCTCCCTCTGTCACACTTATTGCAGCACTTAGGGTGCAATTTCTTCACGCCTCTCACCCAGATTTAAAGGAATCAGGTGTGACATTCAGGAATTTACATGCATCTATTAAATAATTTCAGATACAATGCAAAAAGAAGAAAAACTCGCAAAAGGCATTTCAGTATCGCTGTGCTCACTGCTCTACCAGCAAGAGACCCGGAGCCAGGGCAGACTTGCCCGGGAGCCACAGGTGGGATGCCAAACCTTCCACTGGTTCTTTACCAAAGAGGCTCTGTGACTTTTGCTAGTGGCACCTCAGAAGTCACGGGGGCCCAAAGTAAATGACGCAGGGCCCACATTCCATCTTTCTGTAATGGGATCAGCAAGAGTACTTAAGCATAGGAACCACCCGGAAACCATGGGAACACAGATAGCACTCAGAGAGAATAGAGGTATTTTATCACAGCCAAATGTGAGCGACCATGGTCCAGGCACACAGATTCTGGTAACTCCAAATGCCATGTTCCAATGTCATAACATGTTTACAATAATTTTATACTAAAAAAAGAAACTCGTAAATAAGGAGGGTTTTTTTAATGCACTGGTGGACACATCAGGCTGTTAAAGAGGAAGGCAGAGGAATCTCTGATCTGTCTGGAGACGTCCTTGGCCTTGGCAGTGCTGGAAGTCAGTAGTCTGGACGTTTCAAAATTATTTTACTTCACAGTCACAAGTATTTAGGTCACACACAAAGATGGCCAATGAAAGGCTACTTAGGTGGGGTCGCAGCCTGAGAAAACTTGGCTGTGGGCCAGTAACATCCTCGCCACAGTCACTGAATTGGGCAATTAGCATTAGAGAACCTTCAATGCGGACCTCTGTCTTTGCTCAGATATTTAGTTTACCCTGTTTTCTGTATCTCTTCACTCCTCCCTCCTTCCTTCCCTCCCTTACTCGCACGAGCCTTTTTATTAGATATTATGACAATATACCAATAATGTAAGCAAAAAATGTGGACCATCTCACAGATGCTCATGTCCTCCTTGTGCCATGTTAATCTCCTCTCTTTCAGATGGAGAATATATGTTGCCCAAGAGAGCACCCACTTGGACTTCTCCCTAACGCTGCTTATCTTCTATTCCCAGAGATTCTCCGGTAAGTCCAAGTTAGAACCTAGAACACCAGGCAGCCACTTCCAGCTGCCCGTGTCTTGATAAGCACTCTACTTCATTCCTCAGGTTTCAAGTGCTCAGATTGATATCTCTTCCCATCAATGTAACCAGGAGATACCCTAATCATCAAGCCCACACAGAAACACAAGCATGGGGACCTCTCAGTACAAATGATTACTAAACTGTGTTCCACCTGGGTCCAGCAAAATTTCCATTTTCTTTTATGAAAGATGATCACAATATCTGATAAGACTCCAGCCCTAGCCGCTCAAAGAATGAATATAAGTGTTCTATGATGATATTCCAGGAAGTGTTCAGAACACGCACTGTACATAGAAATGTGCAGATCACTCTCAGGTACAGCGTGGTTAAACTCTTCCATTGTGTTTTGCTAGTGCATAATGTTCATAATGGATTTCACTCTGACATCCTCATACACGCATATAACGTATTTTAGTCGTTCTTTTTCAGTGCCATTACCCTCTCATTTACTTGTCCCGCCAGCTGATCCCCTTCCTTTCCCATAGTGCTCCATTCCTCTGTCTGTTTACTGACCTAATTAATACATTTCATTTCAGTTTCATTCTGAAGCATGGAGTGGAGCCTGTTTATGGGAACATGGATTCTTTAATCATGGCTAAGCCACTGAAGAGGATGTCTCCCTTGCTCATCAACGGTTAACTGGCTACAGACCTTCAGGGAGGTGTGAAGTAACACAGCCAACTCTAAATAAGAAAGTATGTAATAACCTATAACATCCTGAGGCTGACCTATACACACAGTTTCCAGGGTTTTCAAGGCTAACATCTGTGTGTTTGTTTCATTGTTCATTTAGCGCATTTTAATAAGTACGTAACAAGAAAGCTAAGGCAATATACATAACTATAACTTACTGTGCAGAGTGAGTATAACTCCACCCTGTGAGCTCATAATCCACAAACACAGAGTTAACAGTGTGGGTTTAGGCACATGTGATTTCTGTACTTGAATTAGTCAAACAGCTGCAGCTATAGGGGATCAGGCGAACCTCAGGCACAGCTCCAGCTCCAATGGACTTGTGTTAAACAGTGGTTCTGTAGAACCACTCTCCTAGTTTTGGAAGTCAACTGAAAACCTCATAGACCAGCGCCGACTCTCTGGTTCCATAAGATCCATGGCCCAGAGAAAGCCCCTAGCCTCTTCCCAAACCATCTATACAGGGTTGTAACGAAGTCGCGCGAGACAAATGGGATGGCACAAGGAGCTCGAAAGAAAATGAACCATGAAGTGCAAATGTCTAACCATTTAACTAAGCACAGCTTTCCTGTGAACGAATACCAATAATCCCAATTTCATCTAAATGAATTCTCAACTAGCTGAACAGGCATGAGAATTCAGAAGTCAAGAGCTGCACACATAAGAATACGGGGAAGAGGAGGGCGGGCGGGACGCAGGGAAGGATCAGTTTGCCAGTATCGTGGAGGGTCTTCTGAGAGACATGGAAAATGAGCACTCTCATGGCAATCACTCAAAATCAATACTGGGCCAACATTATTCTTCTACATTATAAAACACAGAATTCTACAGTCAAAACAAAAGAAGAAAGACTGGAGAAATGGCAAACAGGTTAAGAGGATCGGCAGTTCTTCCGGGACCCAGGTTCAATTCCCACCACCCACAAGGCAGTTCACAACCATCTGTAACTCCAGGCCCAGTGAAGACAATGTCCTCTTCTGGCTTTCATGACGACTACATGCATTTGATGTATAGACATATGTGCAGGCAAAACACCCAAGCACATAAAAGAAAACAATAACAGGTGATTTAGAAAAACAAAGAATAACTATCGTCTCTTAGTAAAATATGTCTGCTATCAGAGTGGAGGCCACGGGACACAGGTCCTGTGTCCACAGATGGACATTCATTTGTATACCACTTCTACACCATCCAGACAGTCCTTTCTTCTCTTCACGACATCTGTCTAAACTCTTACCAGTAAGACTCAGTTCCGTTTCTACGTAAATCATGCGCTACCACTAATTCAAGCCAGGAGCTCAGCTACTCCTCCACTCGTAGTCCTGTGGAAAATCCTAATGTATAGATGCACTAGCACTTCAAATGGAGAGGTAGCTAACCCCTTCAGATTGTGGCTAAGGGCTCTAGGCCTGACTTGCAGCTCCACAATGGCCACTGTGCGTCCATGGGCTTCCGGGGACTGATTCCCTTATCTTCTCGATTTGCCCTGTGCAGACTCATGCCCCTAATATCCTGCCTATCTGCTCAATGAGTCAAGGGCACGAGTCCAAAGGCTGCCAGGTTTTTCTTTATACTACAAGTTCAGAAGTCAGAAGAAGTATTTTCAGCACCAAAGAAACTAGACTAGCTTAAGCATTTTCAGAAAATTAATTAACAGATAACGTGATTTCAACAGGCATTTCTGAGAAAAAAAAAAACAATTATGGGAATGATTCTTCAAAGTCTAAAATTTAAAAAAAATCATCTTTAGGATCACAAATTATAGACTCAATGTCGTTTATTTATGGCTAGAAACCAATTATGAGTGAGTACATCCCATGTTCATCTTTTTGGGTCTGGGACACCTCACTCAGAGGAAGGGGAAAGAAATGGGAGGCTGGGAGGAGGCGGAAATTTTTTTTATTTTTCAATAAAAAGCTAATTGCCATAGCTGGAAGAATCCAGTGTAAAAAAAAAATCATCGTGTGCCTCTTTCACTGGGGTCTTTCCAGCATTCGTTAAACAGTGGTTTAGTATCATGGAGAAGCATCAACTTAGAACACAGCTGGTTGTGTCGCCAATCTTACATAACCATTGTTAGTGACAAAGGTCACCCTAATGGCAGTGTGATTGCAGCAAGAAGACTAAGGGTGTCTGATGGCCAAGAACACAGAAGCAAGCACCCACGGCATCCTTTATGCACCTTCCAGTATTCTCACTGAGACATTAATGTGACAATGGTCCCTGGATAAATCATAGGCCTCCATTAAACCAGACTCATGCCTAACAACATGTTCTACTTCTGAGACTTGCTAAATAAATCGAACTGGAACCAAACTAAAAAGAGTTAATGGACTCAAGACAGAATTGAGCTCAATTAACTGCTAAATTACTGGGTAGTGAGTTCAGGTAAGATTCACTAATGGAAATGCTTTGTAGAAGAAGGCATTTCTGTTGGAGCTTGTCATCTAAAAGACTGCAGTAAAAGAACAGAGAATAGCCAGGGCATTGCAGGCTGAAAGAACAGTCAGCATCTGTTTTTATTATGTATATAAACTCTTGACATAAGCTCCTTTCTCTTCCTAGGAGCTTTATGAGCTAGATACTATTATCAGCCCTATTTTAGAATAGAAAACATTGAGGTAGAAGGATTAAGCAGCTTGCTCATAACATAAGGATGACCTTACTTTCTCTGCATAAGCAATTTTACAGAATTATAACCTGGCACAGCTTTCTGAAAAGCGAAGATACATAGGTATAGATTATATTACCGACATATACCATATTCACTTTATAAACAACAGAATCCACCATGATCAGCTTAAGCAAAGAGATTGTGAGAGTGTATGCACATGAATGTGTGTATTTGTGTATTTGAAAATTTGCTTGGTATTTCCAAGAATGAGATTTAAATACTACACTTCTAAGAACAACATGACTTGCCTCTTTGGAGGGATTTTTAAAAATGCTGTCCTGTGCTAAGTATTATGCATATTAATGACACCTGTTCCAGCTAGACACTGCATCTTTTCCTACACCTAGATTTAAATGTTAACTGTGTTCAATTCCCCCCTCCATGCTGCTGTTCTTCATTCAACCACTCTTGGACATGCCACAGTGCCTCATTATTGTACCCACTTAAACAGGTCAAAGAGGAACGTTGTCACCTTCTTAATTATGTGTATACTGTAGGAGCAGAGGCATGTGCACAGTGCACACAGGGTCCAGATGAGGATTCCAGATGCCCTGAAAGTGGACGGGTATGAGCTGACAAGAAGGGTACTGGGAACTTGGGACCACTGGAAGAACAATATGCACTCTTAACTGCTATGCAATGTCCATCGCCTCAAAAGCTTTTTAAGTATTTGTTTGTAGTTAACCCAAATATATCATTTCAGGTGCACATTTTCTTGCCTAGATCCAAATTCCTTTTCCTTTCAATTTTATGTATATGTGTTTGTCTATATCTAGGTTTGCACGCATCAGTGCTGCAGTGCCCCTGGAGGCCAGAAGAGGGCATCAGATGCTGGAGATGGAGTTACATGGGACCTGGAAACCAGGTTTTGGTTGTCTGCAGGAGCAGTATGCATTCTTAATCGCCAAGCCATCTCCCCAGGCTCCTAAATTCTCTTCTAACATCCTTTTACCTCTGCTTGAAGAAGTTTCTATTCCAAATGGTATTCAGTAAGAAGTTTGATTTCTGTTCCTTCAAATAAAGGTGGTGTGTTTCCCCACTCCATATGCTTTTCTGTTCTTTCGCTTTGTTCGGTTTGCTTTGATTATGGCTGTGAAAGTCTCTTGATTCAAATTAGCTATGTAGCAGGGGACACCCCTGAACTCCATGCGTTCCTGCCTCAACTTACCCATGATGGGATCACAGGCATGCCCTGCAACGCTCGCCCTTTCTCTGCCTACCTTTAAGACTTGCCTTCACTTGTCTACAGCAATTGGATAGAGGGTTTGCTGGGATTTCTTCGGCTTAGGTTTCTCTTAATGTTTTTTTATTTTGTGGATTTATAGTTTCCGCTGTTCTTGAACAATGCTTTTGTTGTTGGCTTGCTTTTTCAAAGACCCGGAAAGACCAGCTGCACCTGCCTTAGATAACAACTTCATGCATTCCTTGAGCAAGTCTGTGTTTTGTTTGCAAGCTTCATTTTCCATAGTTTCTTTCGCTATGTATATATATATATATATATATATATATATATAGTCAATATTCTTTTATTTCCTGCAATATGTTATGTTTAAAGAGTCAGATGTTTCCAAAACCCAACATTAAGCTGGGTATCTCTGGCCTCTCCTTGGACCCATGTTCTCGGGAGGCCTCTTCTTTTTGCTTCATATAGACACATGTGCTCTAAGCATCGTTTGGCTCTGGCCTTCTAGATAGACATGTGCCTTTCTACTCTGGCAGAGAAGACACTCTGCAACAACTTCATCTCCTCTTTCAATCTCCCCCTCAAAGCAGCTGACCGGACCTCTCCAAGTCCCATTCTCTGCTTAACATGGAGACATCGCATGCCCTGGTGAGTAATGTCCCCCTGCTTTGTGGCCCTAGCGCTACCTCCAGTCACAGGGAGGTAACAAAACAGCTCCTTTGGGTTTATTCTTCTCCTGAGGGTCACCGCCTCCTGCACGATAGGTGGAAAATAGGATTCCTGTGTTTGTTTGTCTAACTGTTTTTGTCGGGAAGTCAATTCCCAACGGTAACTAACCCTTCTGGGTCTGAAGATCAATTCCTGCAAGGGTTAAGTCGGATAATTTTGTGAGGCACTTAATAAACCATAACAGCAGGCAAATGTCAGTCCAAGGAAGCATATTTAGACAGAGAGAAATACACGCTTCGCAATATAAATATGCCTGCAGCTACTGCAAGGACAAGCAAACTGGACCATGATCTCCAGGCAAGCTCAAAATTCTGGGAAGGTTACTTTGCCCCTACTCGAAATCCTGAAATTACTCAAAGCACACCATTTCTTTAAGAAACATTCTTTTTTTCTAATGAACTGACCCTATAAAAATGCAAATATCTCTCGGAGAGGATCACGTTTTCTGTCCCCCTCATCTAATGAGTGAGACCTGGTCACCTGCAGGAACCTGGGGAACCTGGAGGCTCCATAGCATCACGGGAGATGGGGCTTGGGAATGGGTGTGACAAAGGAGTAAATCTGAAGGAGAAAGACCCTAGCAAGAGGGACGGGGGACGGACAGAATTACCAACTCATCCTGTGCGCAGGGCAGGCCCTGCGGGAGAGGATTTGTGCTTTGGTTATATTTCCCCTGGGCACTATCTGTAATTACTATCACAGCTCATTGATTTTCAATTCTTTCTATTAATACATTTATTGGCCATTCTGACATTATTAAATTCAGACCAACTCTGCATCTTTAGTAGATGATATCTCTTCCCTAAAATCATGAATTCTATGAATGTAGATCCCCCCCCCCCGGCGTCTCAGATTAACAAGATCACAGCTTCCGTGTGTGCCCTGCTTTGATGCTATGCTACTAACACACCAATATTGCATGACAGATCAAACCATCTCCGCTGCGGGTTATCAGAGGATATGAAATGATAAGCAAATTCATACCTCTAAGATAATTCTCCCAATTTACCAGCAATGCCAGCCCCTGTGCCACAGTGGGAGGGGAAATAATGAGGCCCTGTTAAAGGGCAACAAGAGTGGCGTTTTTAATAAACGCCTCCTTCTCACATCTGACAAAGTCATTAAAGTAACCATATCTAACTAAGCTGCCCCACACGGACATACACTAAAGATGTAATGTAAAATTAAACAAAGACATTAACCAAGGGGGGAAAAGTGAGCCTTGTTGTTGTTGTTTTGTTCTGTACTGCTGCTGAATCGCAATGTAACGGCCTGCCTTAAATAAGCGTTCCCATAGCTCGTCTCCAGGCTGAGCTATAGGACTCGTGGCTGTCCATATTTCTTTAGGAAGTATAAGAGTTGATATCTCTTTCAGAACAGCGCCGATCTCCACAGCCTCTGCTTTGTGCAGCACCGCACACAGGCACGCCTACACCAGTGTCTGAATGAATCACTGTCTCTCGAGCCCTGCTTATTCATGAGCTCCGGGGCTGCGATGATGGGGAGTAATGAGTACCATAAAGCAAGAGGTCTCCTGCATTACAGCTGCTGCACCGTGCTCATTGTATAGAGAAACTCCTGCAGCCCTGGGCTATGAGTGTCCTGTAGAACCTTCTGTAAAAGTTCCTGCAAGCTGTCACAGAGGAGATCATCAAGACCCCGTTGTCCTCTTTTCTCCGTGTGTCTAGATCTCATGCGTTTCGACTACTCATGCTCAAAATACCTCGGCCCTGAGCAACGCTGGGGCTGCAGAGGCCTGTCATCCGGGCTACTCTGAAGCCGGAAAGTTCAAGACCTACCTGAGTTCATGTGAGTTTGGACCACTTAGCATGACCTTGGAAATAAAAAGAAAATAAAAAAGCAAAAAAAGGATTGAGGATATAGCTAGCTTGGAGGGCCGTTGCTTAAAAAAAATAATGTCAAAAGTAGGAAGGAGGCAGGCAATTTGAGATTTACCTTAAATTCATGTGTTGAATTAAAGAGTAACTTAGATGTTGAGGTCTCTGCTGAAAACAGACAAAACCTCAGGAAAAGTACAGCAGCTGCACTGGAAGCATCGGGACTTTTCTTCACAGGGAGGGTGTTTATTAAGCGCCCATTAGAGGCAGGCAGGAGGGCGGTCGGGCAGGTGGGCGATGGTGATGCTGGCTGGTGGACCACTTCCCAGTGGAGGGAGCGATGCTGAGGGAGGCTGAACATGATGGACGGGACTGGCCCCTGGTGGACTCGGCATCGGGACTCACACAGGACTCGCTTTAATGTCTGTCTTTGGCTTCCACACACAAGTAGATTCGTTTGGAGCACGGCAGTTAAATCTCCCACCAGAAATGTTTCCCCTTACCCCTTGACCTTCTCAGATCATAGGATATCAGAGGAAGCCTGGGAAGCGGGATCTCCCCCCCGCAGCACCCCTACTACACAGATGAGGACAGACAAGTCCAGAGATGAGAAGGAACCGCTTAAAGTCACTCAGGCTGGTAAACTGCGGGGCCAGGAATAAAGTCACATTTTATGTCTTTGAGGCAGTCCCTTTCTCTGCACTCAGCCTCCCCTCTAGCGTGGTAGTTCTAGAACTTTCTTCCTGCTGTCCTCCTTTGCTTAATAACACGTTAGAACATCCAAAGGCTGAGAGCTTCCCTAATGCTCTCCTAACAGCGGGGTGTGCACACCAAGGTCACGGACGGGCAAAGTCATTCCCGCATTCCTGGCTGTACCCCTGAAGTGCATCAGAAGAGCACACTCCCTTGCCACAGACCCCTCAGCAGCATGTCCTGTCTCAGGGCAAGCTTGAGGGAAGCTGACGTCACAGGACAATGGTCTGATCGTCAACATCACTGAAAGGATGAGCCTGGGAACTCAGAACAGAGGGAGCTGGTGCCTATAGGTGGCTGTTCCTATTCAGTTCACACAGCTACAAGACAAAGACCTCAGCTACTTTATGAGAATATGAGTGTCCAATATTTGTAATAGCATGTTAATGTTCACTTAACCATATGAAGTAGACAAAGAAGGCTAGCAAACCGTTGACTGGCGATAGATACATGACATGCTGGCTAAAATAGGTAGGCAGTAGATAAATCACATATTAATTGAGCACATGTCATGCACTGGGAAACAATAAGAGATATGAAAAGGAAAGAGAAGAAATAGCCCCTGCCCTCTAGGAGCTTTCATTCTGACCTAAAAACACATTCAAAAACTACACATATAATTCTTTAAGTGAATGGCAGACAGAACTTCCCAGGGGAAATAGTTAACCATAGTCAATTTTGTTATTTGATATTCTGAGGTCTGAAAAGGAGAAGAAGAGAGAAAAAAAGCATTTTGAATGTCAAACACCCATGAAACCTGCTTTTCTGTGAAGGAAGATGCAAAGACATGAAGGTGAGTCAGATGATGATCTCAGGGCTTTTTCAGCCAGGTACCAGGCCTGCCAATCACGCTCTGTCTCCCACAGCCCAGTTATCCACCACATCTTCCTTTGGGCCCTTGAAGTGTGCTCACCGAGTCCCAGGAGGGACGGGAAACAGGCAGGGACCAGCGAATAGCAGGAGAACACCTGAGGGACTGTTTACAACAACAAAAGAGAAATAAGATAGCCAGCCACGGTACATGAAGCAGAATGTGAATGTTGAGTCTCTAACATGTTGCCTAGAGAAAAACAAAATGAAACAAAATCTATTTTCTTCCTTAAAAGACTTAAAACCGATATGTGCATCTTTTTTAAATCATTTTTTTTAAAAAAATTTCATTTTACATTCCAACCAGAGCTCTCCCTCCTACCCCTCCTCCTGCCTACCTCTTCTACCCCCTCACCTATTCCCCACCCATTCCTCCCAAAGAGTAAGGGAGTCAACAAAGCCGGCCCATTAAGTTGAGGCACGACCAAGCCTGCTGCATTAAGACTGAGCACAGCATCCCAACATAGGGGATGAGCTCTGGCAAGCTAGTTCATGCACCAAGGATAGATCCTGGTCTTACTTGCAGAGTCCCTCAGCTAGACCATGTTACACACGCAGAGAACCTAGTTGGGTCCTTTGGAGGCTCTACAGCTGCTGGTCTAGAGTTCCTGAGCTCCCATGAGCTTGGTCCAACTGACCTTCCTCTGTAATCCAATTGGTGACTACTTCAACTATCATCATAAAGTCTTTATCTATGAAAAGATGGAGCCAGATGCAGAGATCCACAGCCAAGCACCAGACTGAGCTCTGGGAATCCAGTTGAAGAGAGGGACAAAGGAATATATGAACAAGGGAGGCCAAAATCATGAACAGGAAATTAAAAATTCGATGAAGGTACCAACTTTAGGCTTCCTTATCCATTGCTACCATATAGAAGAGTTTCCTCAGTGTTTGTTCTCAGTAAGTAATAAATGTTAAAATGTTGACATTTTCAAGACCCCATAACCATATGGGCAAGAAGTCATTCACTTAAATTTCTCTAGCATGTTTATATTGTATGATTAAAAGTCAACTGACTTTTAATCAAGAAAATTTAGGAAATCTTCAAAATTCTAACTTTCTTTCTCTAAATATATATCTGTGATGTGGATGTCCTTCTGTATACATTTTGCTTTTATGATTAGTGAATAAAGCTGTTTTG
The DNA here is from genome assembly GCF_037038515.1 of Microtus pennsylvanicus. NCBI lineage: Eukaryota > Metazoa > Chordata > Mammalia > Rodentia > Cricetidae > Microtus > Microtus pennsylvanicus. Next base: position 53,605,301 of record NC_134593.1, read on the forward strand.
GCCAATGGTTTGGCAGAGTAAGTCAGGTGGGAAATCTGAACAGAAATATATAAGGAGAATAAGTGGAGTCAAAGAGACATCATCTAGCTGCCAAAGGAGACAGACGCTGAAACCTTACCAGTAGGTCACAGTCTCATGATAATACACAGATTGATAGAAAATGGGTTAATTTAAGATGTAAGAACTAGCTAGCAATATGCCTAAGTTATTGGCCAAATAATGCTGTAATTAATATAGTTTCTGTATGAGTATTTGGGTCTGGGCAGCTGGGAACGAAAGAGCAGTCTCTGTTTACATATCTGGGATTCAGAAATCATACAGTATACATACAATTCCCCTCATGATAGCTGGTGAAAAATACAGTAACGTGTTCAAAAATGAAAATCACTAAAATTTTACATTTTATTTCTTTTTTTTTGTTTGTTTGCTTGTTTGGTTTTGATACAAGATTTCTCTGTGTAGTCTAGATTGGAACTCACTCCGTAGACCAGGGTGACTGCCCTTGAATTCACTGAGAACTACCTGCCTCTGCCTCCTCAGTGCTGGGATTAAAGGCACGATCCACCACCGCCCAGCTGATTTAATCTATTTCTGAGGAGATTTAAAGTACTACAAAGTATTGTATTGCAGTCAAAATCATGTCACTAAACACTATTGGCCGTTTCTCTTGAGACTTTCTCCAGAAGAAGAAAAGAGGATTATGCCAGCCATATAGCCCAGAAATACATACAGGGCTAAAGAAAAGTGATGTTTCTTTCCTTCCACCTTGTGCAGTCTAAATTAGTGTTAGGGGAGCAACATCAGCTCCACTCACAAAGAAGAAAATTGATTTTAAAGGAACCCACAAGTTCTTTTCTGCCCATATTTAAGGGCAAACAGAATTTTCTATAAATCATGTGACGTGCAATTGCTCCTCACTATAAACTCTGTGGATACAGGCCTTCATTTCCTGAAAACCCCGACTCTTTCACACAAAGCTTACCTTGAAAGTGAAAAATGACCAAAAAGTAGATTGAAGTCCCTGGATATTGTTATAGATTATTGGGCTGGTGACAATGACCCCCGGTCCACACCATGGCTTATGAGTTTCTCTAGGTTTTTGCTTTCTCTTACATGTGCGCTTTTAATAGATTTATTGCTGTTCATGTTGAAGAAAGTTTGGTGAGATAAAAGAGACGCCGGGAAATACAGACTGCCATTTTCCCTTTTCTCCCCTATCGGCAAGAAAAGACTCTTGCCTATGTTATGATACGGAGGGATCACACAGAGATTAATTTCACTAGACTCGTGACAAGAGTTAAGATTTTATGAAATGAATTCAGACGGCAGACTGCTAAAGAAACAGGCAACACCTGCCTGCTGTTAGGTTAGTTAATCAAGGTTAGAGCACACTGCGCGTGTTGGCCGTTCAGGAAGGTTGGCCTATTGAGCCTGAGTGGTAGCACAGACGAGCACATGAATGCTTGTCTACGAGCACTGGCGACTGTGTCTGCTTTTCCTCTAACGATGCTCTATTCTCTCAGCATCGAGAAGTCCTTATTCCAGCATAGAGACCGGGGGTTGTAAGTATTGGACATTCTCTACACATTTCCTTTCAGACTTAAAAAAATCAATGCCAGATATGAAGATGAAGTGCCACCCTCTGCCGGAATAGAGACCTGTTTCAAACACAGGCTTGCGCTGAGAAGGAGAAATAACGCTATGATGCCACAGACGGCCAGGAAATGCAAAGGAATGTGGAAGTAACTGAAAAGAACTCAGGGGCTACTACAGGCCCATAGCCTCGGCAGCCATTACAAAGACAATAAACATGAAGTCATTAAGACCCATGGGGATCCCAGATGGACTTACTCACACTGATTTCTATCCTATATTTCTGGGATGCTAATTCACATTCAAAATTTCTTTGGATCCCTCAATTACAAAATTACTGATGTTTAGTATTGATTTCTTATATTAGGACAGACTTTACTAAGGCAGAATATGGACTGATTTTTGTTCTTTGGTTAGCTTTTCGTGCTGCTTAAGTGGTATCAATGTTATAAGGTATGTAGCTAGTGTGTACACAGGGAAACAGTGATTTCTTCTTTAAATACCATGGTCGGACACCACTGTAATCATTATACTGGATTTGTGTTTTGATGTGTGCAGCTTTAAATGTTATCAGTAATAGCCTATGTACCCTCCCACAAAATCTGTGTTCTTAGACACTCTGTTATTGTATCCATACATTCGTTCATGAGTTTAGCTATAATTTGTTAAATCATGTTCCTTTTGCTTTTGGGTACTTTTCACAATAACTATCCCAATTTTACCAACCATCTCCTAGAACTAGTAAAATTATAACAATGGGGTGGAGAGCTAGATACAAATACAAAAAAATCCGTTTAACCAATTATAATGTTCCCGTGCCTGTTCTCAGTAATATCCTAACTTAGAATTTCACATGGAGGAATTCTATTCCCATCTCATTTAAAATATTTTCTCCTTACTTTGGTCTCAGTAGCTTTCCAGCAGCAATTTTAACTCAGCCATAGGTGTCTCCTAAGGTCAGCAAGAAGTCCTAGTTTCATAACATGTCCCCTCCAAAGAGGAGGCTGACGTCTAAGGTTGCACGAGGGTGAGAATCAATTCCTTAGGCGAGGGACAGAGAGAGAACGCTGCTCTGGAAGTGAATGGCCCAGGCATGGGGAGGAGAGGGGCATCTATGGAGATCTCTGCTTACCCCTTGTTCAGATTCCAACAGCTCTGTTTTGACTCTGACGGCCGGCATCCCATCAAGCATTAGCATTCTGTTCTCAAGGGGGTGGAGATTCTGTGAAGAGAAGAGAGAGGAAGATTCAGTTCTGAAGAACCAGAAGAGGACTCTCGCAGGTAGTCTGTCTTCACTGCCATGCCTTCGGTACTGCTGACCTAATTCTGTAAGAATGAAACATAATTAAATGTGAATATCAGCATAACCAATTATCCCCCTACGTGAACTTCCATTTGAAATAATGACCAGGACATTGACTGAATCAATGTGACCCTCTGACCTCCGGGTTGGAGGTCAGGCTGTAATAAACTGCAGTGTGGAAACATTACATTAATTTATATGGGGCTGGAAAATTTACAGCTCCTTCTCAATAGTGGGAGGAAATACAAGGCAAGCTTCTTTCTCTCTCCCTTAGTTCTGTAGGCTGCATTGCATACAGGCACCCATAAATGAAAAATGCAGATAAAAATAATCTTTATACTCTTGAAGTCTGAATAATCTAAAGACAAAGTAATACAATCCTAGACTTGCTTAATTTTTATACCATGCCAGTTCTGAGAAAATGAAAATCTCTACATATCGACTACCAAAGAACTATTTTTAAACAGCCAAGTCTTAATTTAAAAGTGAATAGCTAAGAGTCACCAATAGGAAAGATTTTCTTATCATTCTCATAGATGTTTTGCACAGTTTACTGCCTCTGAAAGGAAAGTCACACTGAAACGGTGGCTCCACAGATTCTTGAGTGTTGATGAGGAGATGAAATCAAGTTTATATTTTACGAATTCTCTCTGCTCTAGGCATACTCTGAATCAGCCATCTACAAAGGCAATCCTATAGTCACACGCGCAGGGCCCAGATAAGATGTATTATAAAATACATTTCGAATCTGCCAACTTCAACTTGACACACTGGCTAAACCCAGAAGCCGAAGTGACTGAACCTGTGGCTTCAGAGTAGTCATTGTGCTCAATGGCCTTACAGAGGTGGCAGGACACTAAAGAGATCTTACAAAGTGGGCATCCATATATGTACGGGTGTGCGGGTAATAAAAGCATTATAGATGTACATGTATAAATGTAGATTATACAAATATGAAAACATACTCTCACATGTATGTATAACTTGTTTCTTTTGGGTGAATATTATAAATTAGTGGAAAATGTACCACAAATTTTTTTAGTTGGCTATTACGTCAAAATTTCTGTGTGTGTGTATGTATATGTATATATATATATGTGTGTGTGTGTGTGTGTGTGTGTGTGTGTGTGTGTGTGTATTCCTAAATATTTGTCCAAGTGGTGACAAAGGTTAGTATAATTGCCAGAGTTTGATATTAGTACTTTTCAGGCAGCCGATTTTCATGAAAACCGTTCAATAGAATCTCCAACAAATCCCTGTTGGCTATTTTATTAGCAACTGCCACAGCACGGTTCATGAAGCACTCCCGACTTCAGTTCTTGACTCTCTAGGAGAGCCTCGAAGAAGTAGAACTTAGAGGTCCTCTCTCATGCAAATCCATTCTCTGAGAATCAACAAGAAGAAAAAAAAAAACCATACACTAATTTTCCTTAGTCATAAGAAGCATTGAAAAGTTCACACCCCGTAGACTATTACAATTTCCTGTCCTACCTTCTCCTTGAAAATGAACAACATTGTCCTTATTGGTGTATTGGGGGGAGTACTTCTCATCCTGACAAGAGCAGCTACAATATTGCCAAGCCTTGCTGGTGAACTCAATTAACTTCTTCCAAATTTAAAATCTCTTCTCCAAGGCCTAAGATTGTTAATGCACAAGTGAGGCACCATTCTCAGACTTGTCACTTGTCCTCTGTTTGCTACAGTGGCTCTGGGGGAAGTCTTGCTGCAGCTAGGCGGCTCCCCACCACTCAGCCACCTTCTCCCGGGAGCTCTGGGAATCTCCCTTCACAAAGCCTCCCAAGGCTGCTGGGTTGGTAGACAGCGAGGGGTGAGCAGACACTGTTTCCTACCCTGGAGTAGGTCTTGCCCAGATGAGGAGGCGAGAGGAAGCCTGGGTCAGGACAGGAGAGGACAGGGAGCTGCAGGAAAGGGAGGTTTAATGAACTGTTAGAACCTAAAGGGGCTAATGTCCCTTCTAGTGCTCTGGACCAATTTACAGCTGGTATACCCTAACTACTGTTCCACTAGCTGGGATAAACTCACGAGTTTAAGAAACGCAAGCTAGCCAGAGTTTTGAAGTTAAAAGCTGGTGAGTTATGAAAACCTGACTGGGACCATGGTTCATTTAGCACATTTAAATCACTATATTTTCACAATGTTTTCCCATTGTTGATCTTGAAATTCCAAAAATATTCAAGTCAAAGTGTGCATTTTAGCTTCATGTAAGTGAAAAACTAGCCACGGTTTATTATTATTTTTTAATAAAGTTGTTTTCCTAGGCAACAGTTCCACCCTGCTTCCCAGGAGCATGCCCAGCCTCAGCCATAAGAGACACCCTGAGCCGCAAAGTGAACAGCTGGGGAACAATACCTCTGCAGCCAAGTCCTTTCCAAGGGTGCGGTAATTGATAATTAGGGCAGATATATCACAGCACACACACATGAAGCCTGTTGACCTCTGCACGCAGGATTCTAACCCCACTCAATAGATGGAGAAGCCCTGAGAGTCCCAGCGTCTTCGACTATCAGGGAGGCGCTGGGGGAGGTGATGCGGTACGTTGTGATCAGACAGCACAGGCAATATTTCCCTGCAAAAACACTCACAGATTTATTCAGTGCATAAGAAACATAAGGATGTCAGCTGACTGTAGATTTTAAATACGTAATAAGCTCTGGCAATTTGAAGTTGCTGTCAAACATGTCTTGCTATGATCGCACTGAAGACGTATTTGCTATGGATCCATAGTTCCATTGATTCCCAAGAGGTAAATAAAATTAAACCAACACCAATCTTGACGTTGTGGTGGCAAATTCCATTGTAATCAACACTGTGATATTATAAGTTCATCACAATTATACTTTATACTGTTCATATAGATATATATATACTCATACACAGTGTATACAACTTATTTCCTTTGAGTGAATTTTATCAATTAATGCAAAAAGTGCCTCAAAATTTGTTAGTTGACTCCTGTAGAAATCTGAGTGAACTCAATAAGAATGTGCCTTAGGTTATTTCTACATGCTAAGTACAACCGATGACATAGTACACCAATGTATAGTTATCGCGGCCAGAAGTCATGACTACAGAGGTGACTGGTCTAAACACCTCACAATACTCAGAATTGAGATGCAGCAGGAAGGACTGATCTTCAGCGACAGTGTTGCAGACACTCATGCAATGGAGGTAACTGGGTCATCTTCTCCAACCTGCAGCAGGGTGTCCTACCTCTTCCCATAATTTTGCTCAGCTAAAATATTAAAGATGCTTCTGCCTCCAGGGCTGTGACTCTTCTTATGTCACTACAGCATCCGTACCTGACAGGTGCTTTCATTGCTCATACACAAGATTCAAAATAGAAGTAACGGAGAAATGTGTGTTTGGGGTCATAACATATCTTCATATTGGACTTTAAAATATCTAACACTCAATAAGTTCTCAGCCAATAATTATTAAGCCAATAAAAGAAACCATAAATTAAAACCAAAAGATCAACTAATTCTGTTGCGACCCTTTAATAGAGTTCCTCATGGTGTGGTGATTCCCAAACATAAAATGAATTCATTGCTTCTTCATAACTGCAGCTTTTCTCCTGCGATGAATCATAACATAAACAGCTGATATGCGATGCCACAGGGGTTGCGACAAAAGGGTAGGAAAGCTGTATTATCTATCTGAGATGATAAATCCATTGCTCTCAGGTGGGAAAAGCATAGGGGAAATCCTGCAGCTATAGAATTCTATTTCTGAATAATAAATATAATTTAGTAACAACAAAAGGCTAGCAAGTATGTAGACAAAAAGAACCCTTATTAGTGATTGAGTATCTATTTTTACCTTATCCCCAACATCAACCTCTTATCAAGGCCAGCCTGGTCTACAAGAGTGAGTTCCAGGACAGGCTCCAAAGCTACTGAGAAACTCTGACTTGAAAAAAAAGTAGAGCTGACAGATGTGGACTGATAGCTTTGTTTTGACATATTTTCTCACTTTATTTTTGTTGTGGTTTATACAAACTGTATTTATTATCTGTGTAACTAAAAGAAATGTGTGAAAGTTTTGAATTTGATGTATAAAAAAGTTAAGCAGCTTTTTTAATTATTAAAGGAAAAACAAATGAAGAGATTAGAAATCCAATTTCCCAGCAGATTGACACTCAGGAAGTGTAGGAGAATCACTTCCATTCCTTAGGCAGAATGAGCAATGTCACAAACATTCCCTGGCAGGTACACACGTTACTATTAAAATTTAAGGAAGACAAGTCTAAAACCCCTGCAGGGGAAGATCCAGGCGTTTAACTGTCTGCATTACACTTACAACTGACACACTGATTCCGCTAGGCTGCTTCAAGTTGACTCTCCATGAATGATTTCAGTTATTATGGTGATGCAGAGGTAGGTACAGCGATGTCTAGTCTGGGCCTGACATAAGCTTTCCATGTACTAGAAGATTCTAGAGATACTTACACTAAAGTATTTACCATTCTGCCAGACAAGAAAGCAAGGGCCAAATATATTTCTCTCTGCTGCAGACTAGTCAACGACTGTATTTCAAATATTTCATTAGTATGAAAAAAATCAATCTTTGCCATTCTCTGGGGAAATATATATACACATTGATATATCATATATTTATATATGATTGACACCTGTCTGATTTTTTTAAATGACACTTTCTGATAGTGATTATAATTAGAGTCTTGGCTTTTGTACAAATGTTTTATTACCCTGGGTCTTTGATCATAAAGCCAATTTCTCAGATTATATATAGAAAACTCTATATGAGAAAATTGCTAGAGTTACTAGAAAAAAAATACATCCTCACCAATGATCATTTTGGAAGTACTAAAATATCCTATGGGACTTGTGGCATACGTGAAGCTTAGAAGTCTCTGCAGCTCCTAACAAAAACGAGGAGGGAATGAGGGGGAAATAAGATGAAAATTCAACTCCTCTTCTTCCATTTATCAGCACAAGGTCACATGGCCCTAGAATTACAATGTTGGGAGGGACGCAGAGCAGAGACATCTTTGGGATCCAGGGTCCTCTCCCTCTCCTACCTAGGCAGGAAAATCAGAATGTCATTGTTCAATTTGCAGGCATTACTCAGAAGATCCATAGAGACTAAGGCACAGAGGATTCCACACATTCGTACATTGAGATCAGCATGTTTTATGAGATAAATGTTCAGGTTTAAGAAAAAGAATTTTGTCAATGGTATTTAAGGGCAAAAAACCTGAACAGATACCTTACTCAAGATAACACATATAGCAAGTGAGCATGGAAAAAAAATGCTTGCCATCTCACATGGATAGAAAAACAAAATTAAAATAAAAAGAAACACTTAGGAGACTGGTCAAAATCTAAAGCCATCATACTGATAACTACCACCTCATGCACACAAGTAGCAGAGGTGTTTTGATTTATTACAGGTAGGAATGAGCACACTTTGAAGATAGTTTAGCTGTTTCACACAAAATTGAACAATGTGGTCAATAAATTCTGCTATCACACTCTTTGTAATCACCCAAATAACATTTGCATTATGTTGCCCATAACTGACCAAATCAGAACTGGAAAGCAACCAAGACTGCCTTCCATCCGCAAGTAGACAGACTGTGACACTTCCAGCCAGAAGAATACCACTCTGCCCTACAAAGATATCAAGTAGGTTAGTGAGATAGTCCAAGGGATAACGGTATTTGTTGCCAAGTCTAACAATTTGAGCTTTATCCCCAGAATCCACACGGTGGAAGGACAGAAATAACATCAGTCAGTTGTCGTCTGACAGTGACATGTGCACACACACACACGCAAACACACGCGCGTGCACACACACACACATGGTAGAATAGATAGATAGATAGATAGATAGATAGATAGATAGATAGATAGATAGATAGATAGACAGACAGACAGATAGATCTTTTAAGATACCGAGCCCTGAAAGGACATGGTGGATGCTCCATCACTGTCGTGGAGTGAAAGGGAGCACGCTGAAATGGCTGTACACTGAGTGATGATGACTGTACAACTTGTTGCAAAAAATCTAAAACCATGAAAATGGTGAGCCCACCTCTGGTCTTCAGGGGTTAACGGGGAAGGAGTGGATGACAGAGAGAACACGGGGAACCTGAGGGCAGCCTTGTGTCAAAACTCATAGATCCCTTGAAACGTACATGAAGAATGACACCTGACACAAGCCAGAGACTCGGCATGCTGATGGTGCACCCATCCGGGGTCATCAGTCCTTACAATACAGTACACAGTGCACATGTGTCACCGAGGAGAACTGCAGGTGTGGGGAGCAGGCAGGCGGATGGGCGTTGCAAAGTCTGCTCTGTTTTGCTGTGCATCTCTGAAAACAGCTTATTAATTTAAAATGATCCTCTCTTGTAAACTTAATTTGAAGTTCCATTGGAAAGAATTTAAAAGAATACATTCTGTACAGTGATTCCCCCAAAGTATAACTTAAAAAGTAGATAGAGATCTCAGTGTTATGGTTTTTACTGTACTCAAACTGAAATAAAATGGGAGAGTTCTATTTCCTAAAAATAAGCACTATTGCCAAGTTTACAAAACTAATCCGAAGTAGTAATATGGTCATGGAGTTCTAGGTAGACCCCTCTCACACTATTTCATACCATTTAAATGTTTTGTGTTATATTTATCTATTGCTGGTGGGAGTGCAAACTTGTACAGCCTCTTTGGAAATCAGTATGGTGGTTTCTCAGAAAATTAGGAAACAAGACCAAGCAATACCACTTCTGGGTATATACCCGTAAACAGCTCAATCATACCACAAGGACTAGTTGACTATGTTCATAGCAGCACTATTTGCAATAGTCAGAACCTGGAAACAACCTAGATGCCCCTCAACTGAAGAATGGATAAGGAAAATGTGGTTCAATTATACAATGGAGTATAAAAAGTATTTTATCTGCACAGTAGATAAAAATAATGATATATTGAAATTTGCAGGCAAATGGATAGATCTAAAAAAAAAAAAACATTGAATGAGGTAACCCAGACAGAAAAACAAATATAGTATGTACCCATGCATAAGTGGCTTTTAGACATAAAACAAAGAAAAACCAGCCTACAACCCCAGTCCACAACCCCAGAGAACTTAGACAACAAAGAGGACCCTAAGAGAGACATATATGGATTTACATAGGAAGGAGAAAAAGACAAAATCTCCTAGTAAAAGTACATTTTACTCAGCCAGCAATTCTGTCAAATACTTACATAAGATCAATGACTTTAGGAAAAGGTATTTGTGTTTCAGTTAAGATGTTTTATGTTAAAAGTAGTGCCTATTTTTGGTGGCCTATTTCTTCATCTTTCCATAGAAAGTAGATTAATCTCATTTCTCTATCTAAAATAGGTAAGACTTCTATCCCCTGATAATGTCACCACAATGCCTCGGTAAAACAAGCGACTGGCACTGTTCCCTATCCAGAGAACTTGTACTTTGTCCCTATGGCCCTTGGCGACCCTCACACTGTGGACAGTCCACGCAAGAACAATGTGGAGGCCGACTACCCCCAAGGCAGGAGACACAGGGAGTCTCATATTTGATTGCACACTCCTCTGGAACTCCTGTTTCGTTTTCACAGTGCTTCTATTCAAAGGTAAACATCTTCAAATTTTCAAGTCTCATCAAAGGCCTAGCGTGAGTGGGATATCATCGGAGGTTATTAACCCACTGTTCCAGCAGGCTTTTAAGCTAGAAAATATGATCTCATGCTAATGAGCTACCTCTCTAAGCCGTTCTATGGCTACAACGTAGTTAGAGCAAGCCACCCTCCTGCTAAGTTAGTGGACTTGTTGATGCAGGCAGTTTGGCAGAATCTATCAAAAACCATGAAAATATACATGCCTTTTGTCCTAGAGAATTCAACTCTTGGAACTGATCCTAGAAGATAAGCAAGGATGTGCAGAATCGTATTGATTTCCCCACTGTTCATTGTTAATAAATATGGAAATACAGGTCCTCAAACAGAACAATGATTAATGGAATCATCATGAGCCCATGGAGTTAAAACATCACAAATGCTCACTTCAAATGACATAGAAATGTGCCCACTAACATATAACAATGGCTACTTTAGATAGGCAGACATCAATTTCCAAACTAACACATATTTTGTACATATTCTGTTATATCCTATGTATTTTTAAATATAAAATCATGGATCCAGAGAGAAGATAAATAGTTAAATTTCATCCTGTGTGCAAGTGGAAGCAGGCTTGTTTTTCTTGCCTCATGTCTCTAAAGAGTATATAATGAACATTTATTAATTCAACAAAAAAAATACCACAAGTGAATAAAAAGTGTGTGTGTTTTTTTTTTCAAAGAAACCATGTGAAAGAAGAAGGATTAGAAAGAGGATTGAGGAGGCACTCGTTCCAAGTGTCATAGCGAGGCTCTGAAATGCACAGTCCACAGAGGTCACAGAATCTGTTTGCCGGGGAGATTGGGAGAAAAGGGGAAGCGGCCTCTCCTTTTGAGCACAGCTTGAATGCCATCTTGACCTCCATGACCTCCTGCCGCTCATGTGGAAAGAAGACTAAGCCAAAATACAATTTTCACTCACTGACACAAAAGGTAGTCAATTCCTTAGACTGCCCTGATCCCCTGAAATCCTTCACCCTCCACCAGTGAAAGTAACCCAGACATCTCCCGCCCTGCTCTGAGAGCCGATGACCTTGGCTGTATGCGCCCAGCAACTTGCTTGAGCATTAACCATAAATACCACTGAATATTTGTTCATGGTGTGCAATGCATTTACTCCAATTGTTTCTAACTGATTGTTCCATAAAAATAAAGCTTGTATGGGCTGAAGAGATGGCTCTGGGGATAATATGCTTGCTACACAAGTATGGAGACCGGAGTTTAGATCCCCAGAACTTACACAAAAGTTGGGTTGGCTTGGTGGCCCACCTTTAATCCTCACACTTGAGAAATAGAGACAAGAGATACCCATGGCAATCTGGTCAGCTAGACTACACAAATTTGGAATTCCAACTTCATCAAGAGACTAGATGCACAGAAATTAAAGTTGAAAGTAATTGAGGAAAATATTAGACATCAACCTGTTGCCCCCACATGCAGGTACATACACATATACATGTATCTGCATGTATATGTTTATATACATGTATAAACACATGTATAAGCATACATACTCATACGCATATGCAACCATACAAGCATCCATGCATACACACACATGAAGGGGGAAAATTCTAACTAATTTCAGCCACTTAAGTGTTCCCATCATAAGACAAAGGAACTGGTGGCGCCTATTAAAATCTTATGCATGCTTACCTGTAAATTTTACAACTAACAATGACAACGTGATAAAAACTATTGTTGGAAAAATTTAAAGAAAAATTAAGATGCTCAGTTCCCTTTCTATAAAATGGTATCTAAAACCTGCTTTCTTGTCTCCCCTGTGAGCACATATGTAATATTGTATGGAAATATAATTAAATGCATTTTTTGAAATAGTGTTCCTAGCCTTGACCAAAGGAAGAGACGATGACAGGCTTGTGTGAGAGCAGAAGTAGCTGAACCAAGAATGCCAGGTAACAATAACTTCCCCCAGGTATTCAAACTGAGAAACTGAGTTGGAGTCAATGAAGACAGCCATAGAGATGCTAAAGAGAAGCATTCAGTCTGGACTGCAGAATGTGATCAAAAAGTTAAAAAAAAAATGCATGGCAGTTTCAAAGCCAGAGGGCCAGGGGTCGGCTGTGTGGAATGGGCACTTTAGAGACCATGTTCCAACATGTAATTTCTGCTTTGGGCTTTTTGTTTTGTTTTTCGTGAGTGTGTTTTGGTAGGCAGACATGGATATTGAAAGTCTTCCTCAACTGCTCTTCATCCTGGCATTTTAGGACAGGTATCTTTCACTAACTCACCTGAACAGGCTGGACCAGCCCAAGGGGTCCTCTCACCACCTCTTCACATCAGTGGAAGTAAAAGTGCACCCCATTGTGAGAGAAATTTGCCTGCATGCTGGCATTAACTCAGGTCAGCATGTTTGCATAGTAAACATTTTACCAAACATTCTCCCCAGCCCCAACCAAAACACAGTTTGAAGCAACTAAAGCTCTTCTTCCAGACAGTCAGCTTTCTAATATGGAAAAAGCTTGGCCATGTGCTTCATAAGCAAGGCACATGACACAGAAAAGCAATTTTTAAGGTATTTTATTCTCTGCACCAAACAGCAAAGTCTTGTGATTTTGATGAAGCAGTAATCTGGCCACAAAGGACATCTTTGCTTTCATCAGAAGGTTACACTTGAATAGTATTCTTAGACGATTTTAGAGTTGGGTTTCCTGAGTGGGTGAACAGTTTGTTCTTTTCATTGCAAATTTACAGTGGGATGAGAATAATCTGAATGAAAATAGTCCTACTCTATTTTATCTACGAGGTAAAGGACACAGGTTGACATTTTCTTGATGATTCAGGCTAATAATTAGGAACATGAATGACCAAGCAATGCTGCATATAGAGATAAGTTCAGGACGCAATGAGGTGTGTCTACACTAAATGACCTGAAAGTACTGGACTTCACGTAGCCATCGCATTAGAGGATGTCAGGCTGTGACATCTTAATCTGTTCCCGTTCTTTTTGTAGATACTGTTCTGTCCACAGGTGGAATCGATGGCAGACTGTGATGTATGTGGATCTAGGTTGATCGGTCCTAGCTGAAAGAACTTGGATATATCATTTAGCATCTTTGGACTGAAGGTAAAGAATTTCAGCTAGGTGACTCCTGGGGTCCTTTCTTCATGTTTCTTCTCATCTATTGTATAACTTGGAAACCAAAAGAGCAACCTACGTGGATTTGCATAGAAAAAAATAAAGCAAAACCAAAAGAAATACACACATGCAGTATATTTCCTTGTAACAAGACTATGCCCTTGGCATCTCTGTGTCTTTTATGGAGGCCTTATTTATGTAATTCTTAGTTGTTTGTAGGTCGTTTCTGAGTCACTCAGAACTTTTCATTTCTCTTTGGTCTCCTGTTTTTTCTTTCAGATACTGCCCAGAATCTAAGTGTATCTTCTCTGGTAGCGGAGTATCCCTCCTTGTTTCTTTAAGGGTCCCCTCCCCACAATGAGGCTGCTTGTCCAACACGTGGCTGACTTCCATGCTAGTATAAGTCAAATGCCACAGCTTTTTCTCTTGCCCGTCTCTACCTTCCTCTTTTGGGCAGCTGCTGAGATTTATCTTTATCTCACAAGAAGCATTCTGCAAATATATTTTTGCAGAAGTGCCTGACTTGGGTGGTGGGAACCAAATTCAAGACAACCAGCAGGTGATCTTCACCAATGAGCCATCCCTCCAGCCCCGGCTACGGTATATCTTTGGACAACAAGAACGTATGAAGAACGTCCTGACTACTTTATAATCAGCCTAAGTTCCGCTTTCATGGTATTGTGACTGCGAGGGATCCTCACAGGCTCCCTCAGGCTTCTCAATCCGTTAAGGACAGACTGAGGAAACTCCTTGCTAACTATATGTGGCCAAGTGGGTGGGGCCAACTTCTGCTAGTTCTAACATATGTCAACTGACTGTACCTCGGAGCATCTAATGCTATCGACTCCTAGTACACAGGCCCACTTCCACCCCCGCGAGGTACCAGACTGTTGGACAACTTGGCCGCTAGCCTATGAAAATGTGGAAACACTAAAGAAACATTAGCCAACAGAACACACACTGGCAGCTGAATGTTTAGGCCCCGAGATGTAACCAAATAAACCGCTTGTGTATTCTAACAAATGTTTTCTTTGGAAGGCATTTCTCAGTGCAGACGCTGTCAAACGTACCCAGATTTTATGGGTTAAATCAAGAGCTGGGAGGGAACAGCAAGAGGGTGAGAGGTGTTTTGGAAACAAAATTGCATATGCTGCAAAAAAAAAAAAAAGAAAAAAGTCAATATTGACTGAAGGATGGTGTCCTTAAAAAATAGGAAATTTGTTGAGGGCTCTGAAGGCAACATTTTTATAAAGAGCTATTTAAAAAAGCATGAATTATAGATTTCAAGAAACTTATCTCAACATAGCAAGATATAAAAATGTGGTCTAGTTTTACAGTATGTGTGGATCATGTCATACCAAAGGCAGATATGAAAAACTGTAGCCAAGAGGGAACGAAGGACTAGGAGATCATAAATCAAGCCGTTCAGTAGTCAGAACTTTTAAATAAATCATCAATCATAAACATATTCAAGGTTTTTAGTTTGTTTGTTTGTTTGTTTTTTCAGAAGGCAGTAATTTGAGGGAAGAGTCAAAATGATTCTCCCCATTAAACGCCAAAGCAAATCCTAAACAGAGCATCTGATCCAGCAGCCACCTCTAGTGGGTCCATAATACCAAAAATCTACTGATCCCCGTCTCAGAGCTGTGATGTGTAATAACCCTCCCTGCGTTCATCACTCTTCCAGGACAGTATTTTTCAAGACAGGAAAAGTTATTCATCTACAAACCACAAGCCTAATTCCTCTGAGACCCCCGGATAAGAATCATCTGGTGACTATTTCTCCTGGGGCTGTAAATGAGGAAACTCTGTCATAATCTTAGGCAGTTTCCACACAACCAGTAGAGCTTCTGTATGGCTATGGTTTACAGTAAAAATACACACTACATTCTCAGGGAAATACGAAGTATGAACAAAGAGAACTAATAGAATTTTTAGCTGAACATACAAAATGACTCAAGGAGGGAGGATAAAGAGGGATTGATTTTAAATGATTTTGTTTGCTTTTTCTCCCTTACAGAGCGAGGAGGAGTACAACTCGATGGAATGAACCAATTGGAAAGGTTTGCGAAATCAAACAAAAAGGAGCAAATCAGAGGGTGAAAAAAGAAAGACATCCTGTTATAATAAAAACCAAAGAAAGCTATAAAATCCTGGAATGTTTTGAGAAAGAAGAAAAGTTAATATGCTTGAACATAAAATCACATCACCCTCCTAATGTAATTACTACATGAGAGTTTGAAGATTATTTTAACATCACAGGATTGGCTTCATCAGGATTAAGAAATGGACAGAACACAAGGCTTCCCCCTTGTAATTTGTAAATGTTGCTCCTGCCATAAATGTTTCATTGAAGACTCCTCTAAGGTCTTTAAAAAATGGATTCAGAGTTAAATGTTTAATAATTAATCCAACCAATGAAATTATTGACAGGCTGAATAATAATTTACGACAGTAGACTGGCGGGATCCACAGCTAGGCTCAGTCAGTCTACACACACTGTAAACACAATTTTCTTCCTCAGTCATCTCAGAAGTGTTGGGGGTTACACCACCAGCATGGATAGGTAAACACTCTAAGCCCACTCCAAGGCTGATGTCAAGTTTCCTGTAAACTTATAAATTTCCATTTAGTCGTCTTATCCCATGTGTCTCCGGTAGAGCTCACAGTGATCACAGCTGCGGTGGATCAACAACACAGATGAAACAAATAACTGGCAAATCGATAGGCGTTGACCCCCTCCCAGCTGAAATCTTACCATAGCGTGACCCCCTACTGCCCTTCTGCCCTCTGAAGACTGAATGTATCACCAAGAGCGTGGCACACACCTCTGTATTTGCCCAAGTGAGAGCTAGATTTATCTCAGTACCAATGACCATTCTGCCACTGAGAGCGCATGGAAAAAAAACAAGGCTCTGGCCAAGGGGGCTCTTGCGGGTGTGTACTTCCGGTATGAATATCACATCATTTTGAACAGCCCAAGGAGGGACAATTTAAGCCAGAGGCCCTTTATGGTTATTTGTTTCTGGGTCAGCTCTGCAATAGCCAATTCAAAAAGAAGACTAGAAAGCTCCTTTTGTTTTCTGTATGATTTTGCCCTAGGAAATGTGTAAAATGACTTTGACGATGTTCCTATGGGCCACAAGGTGATTTTAAACACTTAATTCCCGTCTGAGGAACATTCCATTTCAGAAAAAAAATATCTAAGCAATGGGGCTCACAGCGGTAAAGAGAAAAGCCACAGGAGGAAACACTAAAAGACCAGGAAAACTTGCGCAACTTTAGGACACTCGGGTATTGTAAGTAGTACCTTACATTTAAGAGCTTCTTTCGATGGAAGCCGTACTTGGCCAAAAATGGGGAAGAGACAAGGAACAGATTGGCATGGCTTGCACAGGGCCCTCCAGCACCTCCCCAAACCAAGTGTCCACAGTTCCTAAGCCCCAAGGGGAAATAGTTCTAAACCATGGCATCAAAATGGGAAATCAAGATGGAACAATTCTGGGTGAAAGCAAAGAGAGGAGTTGCCCGGGCTGAGGAGGCAAAGCTAAACCTGGGGCAAATATGTCCGCATCCACACAGGACTGACGGGGAGTAAGAAAGGCCGCGAAGAAAATGAGAACACTCACGTCAGTGAGACATAGAAGGAGAAAGTTCCATTTTAAAGAAGGATTGAAGCATCAGGACAAAAAAACAGGAGCCAAAGACAGGCTAGTGAACACGCTTTGTCCTACAAGTCAGACAGGGAGAGGTCGATCCCTAACAATATATAAAACTACTTTGTTATTTAACACTGAAGACAGGGCACACACTTTCCAAATGTCTCATTGAAGAATCCTGTGAGGTTCCATTTCGATTATTCCTTCTAACGTATTTCTTGGTCTGCTAGATTTCACTCTGAAGTACCTTTCAGAAAAAAAAAAAATCACTTAAATCTTCATAAACTGGGTAAGGAGAACTGCTTCCCAAAAGGTATCTCCTGGCCTTCACACAGTAATAATATTGATACATAAAATTAAAAGTTAAAATTTAAAAGACAAATAGATGGCCGGGCGGTGGTGGCGCACGCCTTTAATCCCAGCACTCGGGAGGCAGAGGCAGGCGGATCTCTGTGAGTTCGAGGCCAGCCTGGTCTACAAGAGCTAGTTCCAGGACAGGAACCAAAAGCTACAGAGAAACCCTGTCTCGAAAAATCAAAAAAAAAAAAAAGACAGATAGATGATCAGTGAACATGGACTCAAAGATAAGATAAAATAAGTAAAGGACTTTGCAAAGTCAATTAAATATATGGAACACATTTGTCTATTTAGAAGTTAAAAATAAAATGAAAACAATAACAAAATGAGAACACATGACTGAAATACAGAGAAATGGTTAAAAACTGAAAGTTTGTGTGTAACTGTGTGAGAGAGGAGAAAAAGAAGAAGGAGAAAAGAGGCGGATAGGAGGAAAGGTCAGTGCAACTTGAATGAAAAGTGAATTATTAAGGTCGAATAAAGACTTAATTCAATTCCAATGAATGCAAAGAAGAAAGACAAATACACTCTTCTTTTTTTTTTTATGGAGAAAAGTTTAAGAGGCATAAGCAAAGCTGGGAAAGCTCTATTATTAAAGAGAGAAATGCAAAACCTGGACAGAGAAATACATTTGAAATGATAATAGTGTGAACTTTCCCCTAGCATGAAGAACAGATAGAAATAACAGTGAGCCTCAAGAAAAACTAATGAGGAGTGGATGTCTCAAAGGGAGCCATAGACCCTGAGTTCACTAAATTTCGAGGCAAAGGAAAAATCCTGCAGGCGTTCAGAGGCAGAATTTCCTTCATTGGGGGACCCAGGATGCCCCCTCTTTCTATGAGCAACAGTTGGTATTGTAAGAAACGAAACCGTGTGGATTCTTAGTTGGACCCAAGAATCTTAAAACGGGGCAAAATACCCCAGAAATAAATAGACATTTAGATAGGCAAGGAGTCAAATGATGGATGTGGAAGTGGAAGACCTCAATAAGGTGAACTATTTAATAGTGAAAACCAAAGGAACCATCTACATAAAAACTGTAACCCAAAGACTCTACACTGTCACTAAATTTCTAGAATGTTTGAGCGAAGATGCAATCCAGTTCCTTCATCCTTAAGTCAGTCTGACCCGAGAACGTGAAAGCATTGAGTGTGCACGGGAACACAAGTATCTCAGAGAACAAAGATCTGTGGGATTTTCCGAGAGGTGAATTCATAGGGAAATATAGTTGGCCAAGAAATACATGAAAAGAAACCATTTTAATGTAAAGAAACAGGGATGTGCAATCAAATTGACTTAAATATAAATAGGCTGGGCAGTGGTGGCGAACCTTTACTTTAAGCACTCGCACTTGGGAGGCAGAGGTAGGCAGAGCTCTGTAAGTTCGAGGTCAGTCTGGTTCCAGGACACCTAGGGCTGTTACATAGAGAAAGCCTGTCTCAAAACACACACACACACACACACACACACACACACACACACACACACATATATATATTCAAATAAATGAATGAGGACTTTTTCACAGGATCAAATTATATATTTTATGCTAGCAGTTAATTAGTACATGTATTAATCTCTCAACAAATCATTAAAAGGAAACTGTAAAATTTAAGAACTACTGCTGTTTCCCACACACAGAGGGCCTAGTTCGGGCCCATGGAGGCTCCACAGCTGTCAGTCTAGAGTTCATGAATTTCTATAAACTTGGTTCAGCTGTCTCTGTGGATTTAACCTTGATCTTGACCTCCCTTGCTCACATATTCCCTCCTCCCTCTCTTTGATTGGATTCCTGGTGTAGCTTGGTCTATCTGAGGAACACCTGGCAGTAGGACCAGGATCTATCCCTCGTGCATCAACTAGCTTGTTGGAGCCCATTTTCTGTGGTGGGATACCATGCTCAGCCTTAATGCAGAAGGGAGGGGTCTGGTCCTACCTCAACTTAATGGGCCAGGCTTTGTTGACTCCCCATGGGAGGCCTTACCCTTTGGGAGAAGTGGATAGGGAGTGGGCTGGGGAGTAGGCAAGGTGGGGTAGGAGGAGGAATGGAAGGGAGAACTGTGGTTGGAATGCAAAATGGAATTTTAAAAATTCCAGAAGCTTTGCTATTCAGAACAAAGGTTTAAAAACTTGCCCCACACGTTGCAAGCCTGGTTGCCCAGATTTACAGCCATACCTCAAAATGCTTTTCAGCATTTCTGTCTTCTATCCTACATGTGTTAAATAACTAACTCTTCACTTAGTTTGTCTCCTAGATACGTTCCTCATTGATGCATTTCTCTGCTCTTTGTAAGTCAGTCTAGATCCACTGAAGACACCAACATCCATCCCCCATCTGGCAACCCTTATTTCATATTCCAATTATTTTTACACATCCTTGACTCCAAATGCAACAGCATCTTGTTGATGTTTTTCTAGAAATTTCATCAAAAGATACTCACTGTGCATACAGTACATATCAAACTTCTCTTTTGAAATGTAAGAATGTTTTCCTAGTCCTCAACTGGGCTATGATTTCTTTCTCATCAATGTCTTTATCTATACCACCTATCCTTTTCTCTGATTTATCTCTTTAAACCTTTAAATCTCAGCTTAAGTTTCCTTTTCTTTGTAACATCTTCATACTAGTTTAAGGCTAATTCTTTGAGTCTGGGTTGGGTGCATCTACACCATGTTGTCCCAGAGCCAGGCACACTAACATATGACATAATGGGACGAAGTTCTGAGATGCGTGATCTCAGGTGATATCACTGTTATACAAACATCATCCAATATCCGTAAGCATACCTACATAGTACTGTCTGTTGCACAAATACTATATTTCAGACACAAATACAACAGTCTATTTTTCCTGGTACCACAATGAACCAAACGGCACAAAATTAAATCAAGAACAGGAGACAATGATGCAATCACGAGTCCGGTGATCACCTGAGGGTACGTGAGGTACAAATCATACCGTAAGTCATTACACTCCCAAGTCATGATAAAGTGCAAAATTCAGTAAGTATATAAACAAGTACTATGTCCCTTATCACCATTATCAAACACATCCTGCTTAAGTCGGAGTGTTAGGGACTGGCAGCGCAGGGGGTTCATTTATACTAGTGTTTAACCATGAGGACATGAGCAATATATTGGGATGTGGCATTAGCACAGCATCAATGTCTCTGGGATACAAGAATGTTCTGCCCTAGTATAATCTTGGAGATGCAGTGACTTATCATGGAGCACCTGGCTGTACTTGTCTCACAAAAACTCTTCCTACCCTGTAGGAATAAGGACCTCGCATTCATCGGTGATTTCCACAAAACTCAGCTCAAAGACACAGAGAAAACAACAAATTCAGGGTTGGAAGCCAAGCAAAAAGTTCTTATGTGATTTTCTCAGTTACTGGGTGGGCTTGAATAGTTGTCTCACAAATATGTATCACCACATCTGTCAAAATCCTTTCCTGGAAATATATAATGGTCCTCTCTGTCTGTATCAGGTGCTAAGGCACTGAGCCAAGTCAACCCCACCTCACATGGCAAAACTTAATGGAATATAAAAATAAAGACTGAATTATTCAAATAATGATTCAAATCATAGGATTCTGGCAAGCATGATGGTTCAGTGAGAAAAGCTGTCTGCTTCCATAACCTATGTTTGATTCCCAGAATGCACTCACATATATAGTAGGAGCAGAGAACCAATTCTTATATATACATATATGTGTGTATCTTTTATATAATAAATTATATATGTATGTAAATTATATATAACTTTACATGATGTATGTATGTGATGACTAATTTTTATTTTCTCCAAAGCAAAAAACATTAAAACTATTCTTAAGCTAGTGACACACTTTTGAAATCTTATTACTAGGGAGGCTGAGACAGGAGGATTAGCAGTTTGAAGTCAACCAGCAAGAGAATAAAATCAAGAAATATCGCCTCAACTTTATTGCAAAACACTATCTCAAGAAAAACAAATAGCAAAATGAAATAAAGCTTCAGAGACATTCTGAAGAATCAATGCAATGGATACAAAATGAACCGGGGAGCGTAGCTCCCTAGTACTTCAAACTTGATAAACGACCATTTCAAGACTCCTCAAGGTGGAACTGAGAATTCGTCATTTGCACACCCCCTTTCATGCCACCCTCAACATTCTAGACCACATTTGTCGCCTCTGCCCTGGAAACAGGATGAGCTCCCGTATGTCTATGTCAGGGGCTAACATACTGAGCCAAGCCAGCCCAACCTCACGCTGCACACATTTAGATAGAATATAAAAGTAAAGACTAAATTAGGTCAGCAATGATAGAAAACAAATCAAAGCATAGGATCCTGCAGACAAAATGGCTAGTGAGTAAAGTCGACCAGTACCAAGTCTAATACCCTATGTTTGAGCCCCTGGTGGAAGGAGAGAAACAGTCCCTACAAACTGTCTTCGGATGTTTGTACATAAGCCATGCCGTCATACCAGCACCCCTTTCTATACCAAAGTGAATAAATTAAATTTAAAAATTAAAAATCACAGGATTTCACCAAATTAATTGGTTTAAAGCACCAGAGTACATATGGAAAGGCAAAAGGAACAGAATAATTAACCCAATATTAAAAAGCAACCAACTACTAGGAGACTAATAAGTTCCTTTCACAAACTACTTGACATAAAGCTACAGACTGTGTGTTATCGACTAACTAAACTAAACTTTATAATAAATAAATCAAACGAAACTAAAGAAATAAGTACAGAACAAGGATTCATAGCAGAGCCCCCTGCGATTGACCTATATAATGTAGGCAAATTAGCTTTGAGGGAGAAAAAGGAAAGAATCAGGACAGAGAGAAACCAAGCTGGGGCTGAGCCAGAAGGGTCCTCCTTGCTCCCTATTACTCACAGTGCAGGAGGATGCTATGAGGGTTGCTTGGGGAAAAACTCATTACAATTACACCCAAGCAAAGAGTGTACAATATTGAACTACCTGCTAACATAGTGCAATTGGGGGTGTGAATGGTCTAGAAAGAACCAGCCACTTCCATACCAGATTTAAGGCTCACACGCAGGACGGAATATATACCTGGCACTATAAAAATGGTACCGGTCAATGGCTATTCAAGTTACAGACCCCATGGGGGAATATACTACTGATGTTTTTCCAAATAGACATGTAATCCATCCATTTCCTAAACAGTCCAGTCTACACACATGCACTAGTAAAGATCAGCCTTGGTCGGAGAAGTCTCTTTTCCACAGTAGGTGGTGGTAAGACTAAAGATGCAGAACAGGATAGGTATGTGACTGCCATCCCAAGCCTAGAGAACATGGTAGAGGGGGACAGAAGAGGACTGTGGGAGTTAGAGACCAGGAGGAGTGTGGTAGGGCACTCTCTTCTCTATACAACCAGGCTATGGCAATCAGGAACATACGGCAGCTATGCCTACATCCAGTGGGTTAGGAAAAGAGAGAGGCAGGAATGGAGGAGGGAAGAAAAAAAGGCAAGGGAGGAAGTAGGGAAAGATAAAAGGGAGAAAAGGGAAGGATAGAAAGAGATAGGAGGGTGACTCTTTGGGGAATAAGAAGAGGAAGCTGCTGAGAGAGGGAAGGGTGAGATCACAGAATACCGTATGCATATATGCATATATGATAGTAACACAGGTTTAAAACCTTATAAAGAAATAAAAACAATACGATGAAAAAAGATGATCATTTTAAAAAATGTGCTTAAAAACTTGGGCAGCCACAAGTCAACAACGAAGGGAGGGAGACAGGGAGAAAGAACATAAAGGAAAGAGAAAGGGAGGGGAAGGGGAAGGAAAGAGGAATAGCGGAGGGAGGGAGGAAGAGGAAAGAGAGGACAGATGGACAGGAAGTGGGAGGGGGAAAGAGGGAAGGAAGAGTATCTAGATAGCATGTTTGACACTCAAAAAAAATTAACTCAAAGTGGATCACAGATCTCAATGCAAACACAAAAGCACATGATCCCAAGGAAACACTTAAGCTCTTCTGCAATCCTGGAAGCAAAAGCACTTCAGTTACTTTTGTCGTTGGTATCTGCCTTATAGCTCACAATCCATATGCATTCCTCCTGCTTTTATCAAATGGTTTCACAAAACACTGCTCTTGCTTTTTCAACAACAATGACTTATTCTGTTGATTGGTAAATGAAGGATTTTCAAAATGATTGATTATGGAAAACAATCGACTTAGCTAGGATAAAGACTATATTCATCAAACAATACAGGCAATTATTTTATTCTTAAGGCAAGGATCAAAAGTTAATTGACAATTCCAAAGCCTAAGAAAAAGTGAAGTGCAGGAAATCCAGGGAGTGGTCAATTTAGGAAACAAAGTTCTATTTAAAATGAATGTCCTCTTAGCCAGACAAA
Source organism: Microtus pennsylvanicus (assembly GCF_037038515.1). Lineage (NCBI taxonomy): Eukaryota > Metazoa > Chordata > Mammalia > Rodentia > Cricetidae > Microtus > Microtus pennsylvanicus. The sequence continues at coordinate 53,629,373 of NC_134593.1, forward strand.
GGAGAACTGTCAATCAGCACATCCTGTCTTTAAAGCAAATAGAATCCTGGGTTCCAGAGATCCTCCTGGGCCTCCTAAACAGAGAGACTGCTAGGAAGTACTGACAACCTAGTCTTGTTCATTCGCTCTTTCACTCTGCCCGTCTGCTTCATTCAAATACCCATTAAAAAGATGTGCATGAGGCACCTTTGTTTGAAGAAAAACTGATTCACAAGCACGTAAGAGTTAAGCTTGCTTGCTCAAATACAACCATTCCCTGTCTGTGCCTTTTTCTCTATCAAACCCATCAACCTAGAGTGCAGCAGATGTATCTATGAGCCATGAGTTCCATTTTTATTAATATTGATTGATTCTCTCCCATTTTAACACCAGACTGAATGAGATAATTCTTATCTTACAACTCCAGTTTTCTATATTTTGAAGATGTATGCTCAGAATTCCCACTGTGGAGAAGAAACTCTTGGCAACTGTTGTTCTTCAGCCCCAGACAATTGCATGCACACAGCCAGTCTCTAAACCAGAATATGCTACCCCTTCATAACAAGGGCAGTCAGTAATCCTCTGTTTTCAGTGAGTTCCCATCACCCCACATACAGTGTGGGAAGAGTAAGAGTTCTGTCCAGGAGTTTCTGCTGGGGATTTTATAGCACTCAGTCCATAGATGCAAAGCCATGCTCCAAGACAGTTTATCATCAAAAAGTATGAGGGAATTTTCTACTATAATTAACATTGTCTTCTTCGGAATGAGAAGTAAATCGTTCGTGAACAGTTCTGCAGAACAAGCAAGAGAAGAGAGAGATCAAGTCTCACTCTTAGCTCCAACACAGAAATCCTGAAGTCTTTTCTCTTTATCTCTGACTGTTTAAACTCTGCTAGGCAGTAGAGTCAACTTACAGATATTAGATATTTGATCTGTCTGTGATCTCTATGACAAGTGAGAGGCAAGGTGCGGTTGCAACCATCAAGAAGGACAAATTAGGATTTCAGAGGCATGTGAGGCTTACTTTAGAATTAAGAGAGGTTCATTCATAAGAATGAACCTACCACCCAGGTCCTTTGAAAGAACAAACTGTGGCCACCACTTTGGTACCAGTTGTCGCTCAGTTCTCCCTCTCCCCCTTGACTTCTCAGGGTTTTTTTTTTTTGAGGTTTGTTCAGCCTCAAAAGAACTTTCAAAAACTGCTGTACACATAATGTCATAGAGTGGAGATTAGATATTCACCTTTTTGTTGTAACTCTTGTGCAACCCCGTGCCAGCCCCGATGTACTCCAGAGACTGATAGAGCCAGTTACCAGTGGAATAACAAACGTGGACAGCAGCCAGCGCCTCGTACCTTTCCCCTTCCAGAATGAATGTCATAGCGCGTAGAAAGGAACTCATCAGCATAAACACAGCAAGCTCTACAAGTAACAAGCTTGCATTTTTTGTACCTCCAGTTTCAGTGTTCCCCATTTGAAAGAGCCAAACTTATAGCAAAGAGTACCGTGTAAAAGTGTCTTCGTCTTTGGGTTCCTAGCGTTAGAAAAGCATGAGTCAGTGGACTTCTGTTTCAAATTAACTTAGTAAATGTAGAAAGTGAAAAGAGGAAGACCCAAGAAGTATGCACCTACAAACTAGGCGTGTGCATGCTTGCCTCCCCACCCACCCATGGTACACCGATTCAGTAAGTTACTAAACGCATGCATGAAAGGAAGAAGCCTCCAGACCCAGATGAGGCCACTGGAGAGAGCCAGTGTCTACGTCAGCGCATCCATGGATTGTCATATGTATTTCCGACTGTCAGTCTCTGAGCCTCCTCAGCAGCCACTTAGTGGACCAACGAAAGTTATCTCTACCCAGACCTGCGCAAGCAGCAACTTCAAAGGCAGAGGGAACATTGATCTTCAGATGCTAAGGCAGGGGTGATGTGCAGAACTAGGGGGTGTCACAAGGTATCTGAGTTCCAAATGGGTAAGAAAGGACTCACAGGGCCCCTGGGACTCTTCAGCCTGAGGGCTCAGTGACCAGTGTACAGACTGGTTTGCAGCAATACAGTTCAGAGTGGCCAGCAGTGGTTATCCGTGTGTGCAATGGAGACAAAAGCTATCATCAAGGTCTGAGCACCAGACTCTACCCTTGAAACTGTTGCCTTTTTATTCATTGAGATCCTACCACTCTTATCTTTCAGTCAGCCTTTCTTTATGAGGTAGTGTTTAATTTTCCCCTTAATGTTGTCTTTTAAATAAGCTAATTTTGCAAAATGAAGGTCTGACCGTGACCCAAACTCTCTCTCACAGACATTGCTCCCATACATGGAGCTGTCACTCTGTGGGGACAGATTTTAAAAGCAACATAGAACCTCCCTGAACATTTAGAATGGTTTCTTTCTATCTCACGTGGGGGAAGCATCATTGAGATCGAAAAGCTCTCACTAATCTGGAAGAGGCCCTAGCCCCCAAATACCTGTTATCTTCCGTGGACAGCTGCTGAACCAAGGGTTAATGGAACTTCACTCACAGCTCCTGGGTGATTTATAGTTTGTCTCAGGATGGATTACTGTTACATCACCATGGAACTGGTCACAGTAGCCCCTCATGAAGCTAGCATTGAGTCTATCCTGCATGCCACAACATACAGAAAGAAGATTGCCAGGCTCAAATGTCTGATGAATAAAAACACAAAGCTCACCTGTCCTGGAAGGGAAAAGGAACTAGACCTATGGCCATGAGAGACTAGGAGACAACTTGGACATTTAGATTTCTTATTATTCTACTCAATAATCCTTTCAATATCATGAAAACAAAAAAAATAGGTATATTTTTATAATATGAAATGTGAACAGTATCAATTACTTCACATATAAATAAGTCAAAATGATTTAAATGAATTTTTTTCTCGAGTTATTGGGACTTTCCCCTCATTTTTCATTCCAAATCTATTTAAATTGGCATGAAAGGCTATACATTTGTAAACATTAGTGCAAACAGTAAGTGAATTTTCTCCCAAAATTTCAAATACACATGAATACACACACACACACACTCACACACACACACAAAGTGACATGGAACCTAAGTACAGTGACCTGATACTTGTTGTGTAATTTCAACACTTGTGTGTAGCATGAATAGGAAAATGACAATATCTGGTGCATTCCAGTTATAAAATAAGATCAGTCTCCATCACAAATGTATAACCTGATATTTGAAGGACAAAGGTCCTTAAGATGTGAAGTCCCTAAAGATATTAGAAGTTCTTGTGTTGGAGTACGTGGCAGAGGGGCATGGCAATGCCAGTAGAAACAGGCTCTAATTTTCTGACTGTAAAGTTAGGCTGCTGTGTATCACTTTTGTAAATTCAGAGACAGCCAGTGGTCATCTTCACAGAGGTGAGGCAGAAGAACAAAGCCAGGAGGACTCAGGAAGTGAGCCCAGTACAGCTAGCTGAGAAAATGCAGAAAAAGACCCAAAGAATGCAGGCTGTCTCAGAAGCTGTAAATGAAAGGATTCATGTATGGAATTTCCAGAAAAGAACCTTCCAGTGTCCTAATGCATCTCTGTAAGACCATTTGAGGCCATCTGAGGCCTCCGATTGCCATAATCCAGAGATAATAAATCCGTGCTCTTTTTAAATCAGTGTATGGTGACACAGTCCCACAGAAAACAACTTGCCTAACAAATCTGCTTTGGCATTGATTTGACTGCACCTGTAGGAGAGGCAGCATGGTGAAGGTTGGCAATGGACTGGCTCTGAGGCTGGAATATGTGTAAGCCTGATCTCCGCTAGCCTGGGAAGTTCACTGAATCACTGAGTCAACGCAGAAGCTGACGGACTGCACCCAATGCTTCAGTTCATTGTTGTCCGTGTTCTGTTAACAAGGGGCTCCTGAAGAGAATAGTGAGATTCTCACTGGCGTCAGCCTGTGCAAAGAAAGCTATTTTAATCATCATTCTGCTAGGGCTCAGGAGCCAGAGGGAGAGAGATATGAAGTTCTAACTAAGCCTGCCTGGGCTACACAGTAAGATTCTAAAAACAAAACAAAAGAACAATAATAAAGTGCAGATATGATGGACCAAATCAAATAAAGTATATGCAAAAGCCACTCATGGATCATGGATCTGCCAAAGCTACATAAAGTCCCTCTATTAATGTTTACCCTCTCCACAAGAACCCATATCAGAAAGACATTAAGCATCAATACACATCTTTAATAATATTTTGCTTTATCACTACAATGTTCTCATTAAATAAAAACAACTTAATTGAAATGCTTAGATATAAAAAGACAAGCCCATATAATCTTTATGATTGCTCTTCAAATACTCTGGCACCACCTATAGACAATGGGTCAGGTACTCCATGCATGATGACATAAAGAGAAGCTGATGGACATCTCTGATCAGGTGCATGGAAACAACCCTATGTATGAGTGAGGCCGAATGAGGAGAAAGGAAGAACAGGGTTAAGGTTTTTGAAAGAGGCTGGCTGGCCTACTTAAACCATCTCTAAACGAGACGTGCACCCTTGATTCTAACAGATAACTCTGCAGTACGACTGACATGGTGTCAAGATGCTTTCCAGACACAAGCGCTACTCAGCCTTAATTGTCAAAGTCTCCTTCCAGGGAGCGGCGGCTAATGCAGACTCATGGCTGCACGAGGTGCTGAGAGGAGGTGAGGAAGTGCTTGGCTTGGAATGGGGCGTTCATGTCCCTCCTCTAAAGCTCCAGGGACATTGTACAAGAACGTACAGCAAGAACGTAAGAGCAGTAAAATTGGGAGAAGGGCCTCAAAATGTCATCTCCTGCACGAGATGCAGCTACCACAATCATGATCTCACAGACTCTGTGGTGGTTTGAACGAAAATGTCCCCCATAGGCTCACAGGCAGTGGCACCTTAAGGAGGTATAGTCTTGTTGGAATTGGTGTGGCCTTGTTGGAGGGCTTGCTATCCAGGCCATGTCGCTGAATCAGAGAGCTCTAGGTTCTGTGAGACTCTGTCTCCAAAACATACATGAAAAGAAACTTCTGCCACCAATACCTATCTGGCTTCTACATGTACACACATACACGCACACACACTATCCCACGAACTATGTGCATGTGCACATACAAAATACAAATTCCATTTCTATGGAAACCCTAAAAAGAGACAAACCGACTGTCAAGTTGTATGAAACCTGAAGTGCCCTTGAGCGCTGACACACACCTGCTCAGGCCTTGAGAAAAACAGAAACTCCTAAAAATACAAATTGCAGCTATGGAAGCGCTACTCAGTGCGTCTTCAATTAGAGCACACATCTGGCAACATGGGATTAACACTGACCCGTATCTCAGAAAACGGGAAGCAGTGTGAAAGCAGTGGCAGGGATGTTTCAGGGGATCTTCTCAGTCCACCAAGAGGCTGCCTTGGGAGCTCCACTGAACGGCCTGACCGCAAAGGCTTTGCTATCCAGAGAATTTGGAAGTGACGTCTTCATCTAGATCACACCAACAATAACAAACTGAAATCGAAGATCTGAACGATTCAGTTCCAGTCCCAACCACCGCTGCCCCTTCTCACTCTGTCCTTTGACAAATATTGTCCTTTGTATAGATGTGTGATAATCTATAATGTGGTAGGCACAGGGGAACTGTCTATAAAAGCTGTAAATATCAAAATCAAGAAAGACAAAAACAGAAGATCAGGAAAGAATAAACATAGAAGGGGAATTGTCCAGGCTAACGTTGAAAAATTTTCGACAGATAATTGTCTTCATGCACACACGGGCATCCACACAAGATAAAAGGTTCTTTCTTAAAAAGTCCAAGGAGCTGGCTTATATGTAGACTCAGGGAAGAGTATATGGGTTCACGCAAAAGAGAAGGTAACTCAAAATGATAAGAAAGCGAGCTCAAAGAGCCATGAACTGCTACAGAGATGAAAAGCCACTTTGGGAGTAAAAAAAATCACTTGACTGAAAACACAAAGAAAAGAAGTGCTCATTGGGCAAGCACATAAAGGGAACGAAGGAAGGCAAGGGACAAAGCACAGTGTAAAATCAAGGAGAAATGCTAGATAGTCTCCCACGGCCAAGGGATGGGGTGGGAGAAAGGGACTTCTGTAAATGAAACTACCTCTTGCCAAACTGACTCAGTTTCGAGAGGTCAAAGACCAAGGGGAAACGATGCAAAGCCATACATCTAAGAAACAACCTATGAAGCTATGGAATTCCCAGGGTAGGAAGAGTTCTTGGACATCCTCATTGGGAATTTAGAAAAGAAATAAATGAAAAGACAGAAGTGGGGAGGCAAGTTTCTTCTGTGTTCCAGCCTCCACAATCTGCAATGCCCTACACCCTGCAGGACTGATGAGGGAGACTTGAGCCCTGAGAATGTTTAAGGGGAGAAGTGAAGTCGCTAACTCATGGTACAAAAGGCAACATTAGTCAACAGCAGTCAGAAATCCATAGGTTCACATCTTTGTCAGGAATGGCTTGCTTTGTTTGTTTGTTTGTTTCATTTCTTTCTTTAATTTCCAGTAGGGTCATATGTGTCCCAGACTGGCCTCAAACTTGCTGTGATGCCTTGAATTTCTGATCCTTTTGTCTCCACTGCCACAGTTCTGAGAGGGCAGGCAAACACCACCACGTCAGTTTTATAGGGTTTTGTTGTTGTTGTTTTTTATTTTGTTTGTTTTGTTTTTTTACCAGGATTAAACACAGGACTGGGGCATGGAAGACACATACTCTATTAATTCAGCATTATATTCCCACTCTGTAAAATAAACTTTAAAAAAAAATACGTAGGTCAACTGGTACTACTTCTACTTTGTGGAAGAGACATTTTAAATTAACAAAGGGGCAATCCAAGATCATATGAGAGAATGGTAGATTCGAGATTTGCCATTTTCTAGTTCTACATTCACAGACTAGGTAGCTGCCCTGAAGATGGTTAGCACAGGCTAGCCTGAGGCCCTGGGTCATTCTTATCTCTTGTGGCTTCCTGAGCATCTAGAGCCACCAACTTTGGATTTCACCATCATCCTTTGTCCTGTGTGAAGATCAAGCCTGGGGACATGACGAAGAGGATATTTCCATCGCGGTGACAGGACTTGTTAGTTTGCACTGAAAGAAGACTGGCTACTGTCTTCTTGATACCCACAATCAATATATCCACGGCACCTAGTGCTCATGCTGGATAGTGTAAACAGCTGTTGATCAAATGCATACAGTTTAACCTGGACTCCAAGAAGCTGAACTAATGTGTACCCAAGTCTGTGTTTTAAACATATGCCCTAAGCCAGCTTCTGAGAGACACCCAGCAAACCTGACATCCTGGAAAATACAAGAGGCCAGGAGCCACATCCCCTGAAGTGACCACGCTCCCTATGAGAGCTACCATGGAAGCACATTCATGAGTAAACACTGAGTTGGTAGCCATATTTCTGTGTCTGACACAAGGGCTGGCTGGTATCTTTGAAATTTATTTGATGTTTTCTAGTGACCCATGGTAGAGGGAAAACCTCAAGTTCAATAAAGTTGGATATGGAAAGGAATTTAATGGGAATGTATAATTTTTTTTTAATGAGAAGGCAAATGAAAGCCAATTTTGAAAGGATGATTCCTGGACACAACAGACACTGTATAAATCCCAGGTAGGCTACTCGCATTTTAGAGCTGAGGACAAGAGCTTGCTGTTCTGTGGCTCTTAGCGAGACATTATCTTCACTGGCAAGCTGGCACTATAGAAAAGTACTAGAGAAGCCACATTCAGATCCCTTTGCAATTATGCAGACAGCAGAAATGCTGCTTCAACAAATGATAAGTTTAAAAATTTTGTCCTAATATTCACTTTGTCAATATATTTAAAATTCAAAATAATAGATAAATAAAATGTCGAACACTGGTATTTTCTTCCTTAATCAACTGTTCTTAAAGTAGCTACCACTTTCATATGAACCTAAAGGTGAGCATCAGTGTGTTCTCTATCCACAGGGAACTATGATTGAGAGTATGGTTGAAAACCATTATTCAAAATTCACAGAAAAATACAGCCAAGGATGATATTAAACACATGGTTTTCCTGCCTTCCCATCCTGACTGCTGTACTAGCAGAGCCCTGGAAAAATCTCAGGGCCTTGGGCACAGTCAGGAGACACTCTAGCAACAGACTTCACTCCCAGAAACCCGCCCACCCATACAAAAAGGAAAAAGACAAAACAATAATCCAGTACTCATTGCCCCTTCCCCCGACAAAGACTTTGGAACTCATGAGTAATGAGCAAGAAGGTGTGGTCATTTGGAAAGAATCTCATAGAGCATGTCACAATCAATCACATTTTCACTTCACCCTCAGGCCAAGTAATGACAGGACAATTGGCTCTGTCATCATCTTCAGTTGTCATCATAAAATTAGATACAGAACAGGGACAATGCCAAAAATTATAAACTTACAAAGCTGACCCTGAACCATTCAAATATCAAAAATATACGAATATATCTGTATATACATATATATCTACAAATATATATGTCAATGATATATCTGTGTAGGGTGAAGGATCCCAAGGTAAATTGACTAGTTCTATCCCAGGAGTCTCAAGGAATAATTTTTAACTTACGCATAAAAATGGAATTACAAATGATGTGCTAGACTCAGCCCTTCACCAGCTCATAAAATACAACTGCTACGTTCTAAGGCATTACCCAGCTGGGACCCTACTAAAGCCAACCACAGGGAACGTTTTTACACTGTGAAAATTGAAAAACAAAAAAAGGACAAGAAAAAGAAAAATGAGGCCCTCCTCTTCCCACCCTTTACACAAAAGGACATGGGTACTGTTATCCCCAACAAGCAAATGTGTCCACACCAACAATAATGAGAATATGAAAAAGGACATCATCAAATCTCCCCATCAGTTGTCTGGCTACTATCTCTGATTCCATAACTCTTTGGTGAAAACTTTGCAGACAGAAATAGTAGAAAGGAAAATAAAACATAATGGTGAGGGTGGAAGAAGTCTAATTTAAAGAGAGATATCTAATACAGAAAATCATTTATAAGAACCCACGATGAAGGTCTGGCAGAGAAAGCCACCCCAAGACATAAACTATGTGGACAGAGTAAACACACCGGAAAAAGATGAACAATGAAGCGTGTGTGTCATAGAGCCACATAGTGAGCACAAACTTATGTGCAGGCTCGGCTTATTTCTTAAGTCTTAGAAGATGAAAATTATTTAATATACTCTAATTTTCTTGTTACTTAGCAGGAAGTACCAGAAAAGCTCGTATAACTACCACAAACAAAATAAGACGCATGATGGAGTAACACTGAAACTCACAGATTTTGACCTTCCTCTTATTAGGCTACATGTGTATTTAGAAAATCAAATACACTCACGGGAGAAAGACAACAGTATCTGGCCACGGTCATGCACTATGTTTACAGTAGACTTATAAGGACTTTTGCACATTAAGTAAAATCTGGCGATCTCTATCTCTCTCTCTTAAAATTTTTTCAAAGATCTATCATTTTCAACTGTTTTTCATTTTAATATTCATCTAAAATTTAATTCTTACAATACAAGCTTGATAGCTGGAGATTCAGTTCAGGTTTTATGGAGCTGGCTTAGCCTGCATGAAGTATGGAGCTCAAACCCTAGCATCATGTGAACTAAATACACTGGCATCCTCCTGCAACCTCAGCACCAGGGTGATGAAAGAGCATCTCAGGGTCATGCTCTGTGCACAGTGAGTGTGAAGCCAAATCACGCAGCACTGTCAAAAAAAAAAAGATAAGTCTGGAAAATATTGATAGCGTGCTTGTACCAGAGAAAAAGGCATGTATATCTATCAGTTTTTTTTTTTTCAGTTTAATGGGACAGAAGGAACTATACTCTCCATATAGTGAGTGGATGTGCTGACTGGACTCTATCCCATTCAGGCAAAGCGATGCTCTAACCACTGCCCGGAGCACTACTCAACAGAATGGTAATGCAGAATCCAGTGCAGTCACATCGAGCAACCGACCTTTATGAATTTCCTCTTCCTATGGATGTTTGTTCATCCATCTGTTTCTAGAGTCACACCGGTCCTGCGAGCGAAACATACCAGAAGGTATTGTGGGAGCAAGTTCAATGTGATAATGTTCTTTATTGGAAAATGGGGTGGGGGGATGGGATTCACCTGAGGGAATAATGTCCTAGCTGAAGAGGAGGTGGGAAGTAAGAAGGGATGCAGTGGAGGGAAGCAGGCAATCAGAGGAGAAAATGGCAAACACTGGGTGAGGTGTGAGCTGACTCCATGTGAAGAATGCACAGGTGCCTAAACTAGAGCCTCAAGTTCATCATTTAGAGTAAGTGAGACATTTTAAAGAAATGCTATTTTACTACAGAAATGATCACTTCCCCTTGAATAAGTGACAAGAATATACGGAATGTTTAATATGGCTAAATTTGAGGATCTGCAGGATAGTCAATAATCAAATCACTTTTAAAAAATATTAAGTTGAAGCATGTCACTTCTTAAAATCATATGAGCAAAAACTTTAGATTTATGTGGTTTGTAAAGCTTCTGAAATATCCAGGACACCTGGGTTTCACCAAATAGAGCACCATTCCTGGACTGGAAGAGCTGAACTCGACAGGCCGTCTACCCCATTTGGCTCTATCTTAGATCTCTTTCTATTTATTCGCTCACAATTACATAACCTGCTTAAGAATTTCCATTTCATGAGACAAATTTTCTTTGGCATTCAGTGGAGCCAGCTTATTAGGCACCGTTGTCTTTCCTTTTCTGGGGTTGGGAATTACACCCAAGAGGGGCCCTGCTTTGCAGTTAACAGCACCCAGTCTATGCCAAAGCTTCTGAACTGCGGCAAAGGCCTGGCTTCCCGGGTGTGTTTCTGTACATCTGGACAGAATGAGAACCCCCTCAGTGCTGAAGTCCTCAGTGAAGCATTAGCAACTGCATGTTCTGTGGTCTTGGCTGGTGACGTGACCCGGCTTTCATCTCCCCTCCCCATCGCTGGTGTCTCAAGACATACCCATAAGGTGTACTGCAGCTTACTCCACTAGCAGACATGCTACGGAAATAGTAATGCAATATTTTAATATAAATGAAAGTCTAGATATATTTTCATTCAATTCAGAGTAAAATGCTACTTTGCATTACAGAGATATAAATAAGTTATCCTATAAGATACCCCGAGAGTCATCCACTATGATATGTTGCCATCAAGAATATGGCGTGGAAAAAAAAAAAGAATATCTTGTCCATTGCAGTGTTTGGACAAGCGCATTTATTGCAAGCAGGTCCAACTTCTTACGAGAATGGGCAAGATTCTTCAATACCAATTACAATTGTGTGCCTTTCAAGGCATGGTTCTGTATCTTTTTCACATTTTAATCCATATTTGTACCTTTGCACTGCAGCTCCATAACCATGGACTCAATCCACTGATGATCACAAATATTCTGGAAGAGAACACCTGTATCTATACTGAGTGTGTACAGATGGCTTTTCCTGTCATTTCCCCTAACAGTGCAGTATATAACTTGTACACAGAACACTGACATGGTCTTAGCTATTACATATGACATATGGGTGACTTAAAGTACACAGGAGGGGGATCACACAGTCCTATGTGCAAGCAGTTTTATAACAGAAACTTGGGCATCCTTAAATTCTAGCATATAGTAGGAGATCCAGAAGCAAAAGTCTGACTACCTTAAAGTAGCTATATACCATGAAGCTTTCCAGTGATTTAAAACATACTAGTGGTTCATCTGAAATCATCAAGACTTCATTGGGGAGCAGTGAACCCATTGTTTTTCACGCCCTAATGCTGGCTAAGTATTTTTTTTTTTTTACAAATCACTAATAATGCTAAAACATCCTTACATGTAAGTCTTTTATGAACCAAGACCTCTGTTAGCCTGAATGTAATTACACCTATTACTTTTGGTGTAATAGATAAAAATGTTCCCACTACCCCCAGGACAGACATGAAGCGACTTTATCCAGGAAGGAGAACTGTCAAGGGGACCTCAATGGCCACTATCCTCATCCCGCACCACTGATCTCTGTATTCCCCCAGGGACAAGAAGGAAGAGCTGCTATACGACAGAGAGCCTAGAGAGAATTTTAAAAGGTCAGTGAATGCTTATAAAATGACGGAACGAAGGAAGCTAACACGTAAAGCCAAAAGAGAAATCACCTAAAGAAATGTTCTGTTTATTGAGTCAGTAGGCTACTCAAGCAATTTATGTCCTAATTACATAATCTATACCTCAGTCTGCAGACTTAAACATTAAACTCTGTTAACTACATATAACACAATACCATACCTTCCCACAGAATTTGGTAATTTCATACAGAATCCCAATGTTTTAGTTGAGCACATGAACTACTTTAAGTTCCACTTGACCTGCCAAGCAGTGGTTGTGCACACCTTTAACCCTAGCAGGCCTTTCTCTCTGAGTTTGATGCCAGTCTGGTCTTTAGAGTGGGTTCCCAGACAGCCATGGTTACACAGCGAAACCCTATCTCAAAAAACAAACAAACAAAAAACTGAAATAAAACCCCCCCAAAGATTCCCTTGACTATGATGAAACTGATTGACCATATATCTTTGTATCCAACAAAACCACTTAGATAATTTCAGGCCTACTGGGAACCTGACATGATTGTCACAAGTTGCAGTGTGCAGCTCTTTATGGTTTACTCTTAACCACCTACACTATAGCTTAAATGCAGACTTTTAGATGTTTTAAAGATGGAGGTAAAATACAAAAGGAATTTTACTTCTCTCCAACTCCAACTCCTGATCCATCTCTGCCTGTGAGGGTCCACACCATCCTGTAAACAGCATGCATGAAGGGGAGAAAATGAAGACTCGTGGAGAGGTAAAAGGTGGGTCTCTACTCTCAGCACCGTCATCAGCTGGCAGCATGCCCTTCAAAAACTCACCCGGTATCATGAGGTCCAATTTTCTTTTCCACAGAGGCAAGGATGATAAAAATAATTTCTCCTCTGCCTCCCAGGCCGACCCTAACTGAAGTAATGTTTACATAGCAACCTATAAAATCTTAAGTGCCGTACACATAAGAATTGGCACTCTTTAATCACTGCCTGAAATATTTAACAGAAAAAAATGAAAAAGATTTTGTTCCATGGAAGCCGTGTGAGAGAACAGATGAGTCTCAGATTTTATTCACGCTAAGGGACCTCTATGTTGTTTCTCAAATCCCTTTAAGAACCAAAGCAAGATATGAAATACAAAAATGGCGCATTTCCAGCAGCCATTAATCTCTCATCAACTTCTCAATCACATTCACTTGTCTCTGCCAAATAGATTTCTGAAATTATCCAGTAAATCTTCCTAAACAGAGATATTTTGCGTACCAATGGCCATACCAAAAACTCAGGCAAATGATAGCATAATTCCTAGTTGGATGTTATTGCCATCGGTGTCCTCTTTTATGAAGGTGTTGTAGAGCCAACTCTTTGAAGTACAAATTCTGTGCTAGATAGTTGTCTACTGCTAACTTATGATGTACCAGTCACTGGTATTAGTATCCAGGACATAGGCTTTGGATTTGCGTTTCTCTGCTAGTAATACAATTGTGTACATTCACTGCTCAGCATCCTTAGAAGACTGATACAAGATATGTTGTTACAAGTGGAGCTCTGGGTATTCTTCTCTGTAGAAGCTCACAGAAACTTCAGAGATGGTTCCCACGGTAGAGTCCTGACAAAACTATTCAGTAGAATGACTGTAGAACATGGCTTACAAACTGGTTATTGGGATTCACATAAATCTGCCAGAAAATCTTTTCTTTGATTTTTTTCAGTAGCCCACTGGGAACAGTAATATTATCAAGCTGAAAATGAAGGACAATAAGAGAAATAGCCATTTATAGTTCATCAGCTTAAACCAGCACTGTCTCGTGTGATTCTCTACTTTACCGGACAAAGTTGTATCGGATGAGTGCATATGTCAAATCAATATGCCTGTATCTAATGTGTTGCTACCACACTTCTCTCTGCTGTAATTTAAAAATAAAGCTAAATTTTCTAAAAGAGAAAATAAATTTGAAAGAAAAACCTGTGGGCTCAGGAGATGGCTCCATGGTTAAAAGAGCTTGCTGTTCTTTGCAGAGAACCCAAGTTCAGTTCCCAACATCCAAGTTTTGGGTAGCTCACAACCACCTGTATCATCGGCTCCAGAAGAATCTGATGCTTCTGGCCTTCTGAAAGCAACTGGACACATGTGTGCACTCTCATGTGTGTGCTGGTGTGTGTGTGTGTGCATACTTCAGTAATAATAAATTTTTATAGAGACTTTCTTTTTTTTTTGAAAACCTCATCACATACCACTGTGACACTCACTGGCCTGGTCTCTTTGTCATTAGACAAAGGACAGCAAAGTATGCTCTCAGAAATACAAACATGAGAAAGTGGAAAACACGTGGAAAGAATATTACATTTGTTTTCAACCAAAATGGTGCTGCCGGGAACCATGGATGAAACGTGTGCTGGGGACAGGAGGAGCAGGAAAAAGGAGAAGTGTGCCCCCTTCTTTTTGGTAAGTATAAACATCAGAGAAACCTCTGAGATGATCTATTTTCCTTCCTTTCTTTTTTTCTCTCTCTGTCTTAGCATTTCCACACCTGATCATCCAGCTTCCTTTAGAATTCAAAGATTTTACACCATGGACTACAGAAATAACCTTGGTTATCACAAAAAAAGGGATATTCTCCACAAATAAGAAGTCAGTTTGGACCATGCTCAAAGGTCCAGACATGATGTTTCTCTGCACTTCCAGGCTGTTCCCTCTCCATCACCTCTCAATCTATTCGGTACTCAATCTTTAAAAGTAGCAGCCTAATACATTTAAGCACTGCAGGACCAACTGTCCACTTGTTGTTATATATCCTGAAAGTCTTTTTGCATCTGCTCCAATGGAGGCAGAGAAACACATTTTGGATGTGTTTATAGACATCTGACGAGTCAAGGCATTCTACTCTCTGCGGAAAGGTAATTTAGTTGTTTCGTTTCAAGCAAATTGAATTGTGGTACTGCTCCAGCAAGCCCATTTGGAATTGAGTTGTCGAGACTGCGCTTTATAACTGACTGTTTCTTTACTTGCAGGCTTGTGTTTTCCAGTCGTGATGAAAAGAAATCAAGCAATAAAGGTTTATATCCATATTCCATTCAGTTACCATAAGTTGAACAGCTGATGAGGGAACCTGGCAGGCAGCTTCTGTGCATGGAAATCTGATATACTGTATAATAGGTCCCAATTTATACTTGGAGCATTAGCGTTTCCAGCATGTAAGTGGAGTTTTTATTATTTAAATTTATTTCTGTTTCATCTGTCACAGTGAGTATCCTGGGAAACTAAAAATATTAGAAGTTCAATCTAAATATTTCTGGAGAGAAATGCAAATCTAAGCGGTATGTTTTAGAGCTATTTTGACTTAAAGGAATACTGGATATAAAGTAGCATCCCGGTTGCTAAGTGACAGGTGACACCTACTGTATCTCCTCTGAACTCCTGCACATCAGAACCTAGACGTACCTACTATTAAAAAAATGAAGAAGACAAGTAGATTTCACTGGGACACATACCATTCTCTATAGCGAAGCAAGTAAGTGTTCAGGTCTTTTTAAGCACAGATCACAGGTGATCATATCCATGTGAAGAGAGATCTCTTCATAACAGGAAAAAAGAGGACTTTATCTCTCTGCTGAGTAAAAATGCTAAAAATGCTAATACTATAAAGAAAAAATCAAAGTCACTCAGGCATATTTTATAATTACTTGCTTACTTTATAATATTCTGTCCTTACACACACACACACACACACACACACACACACACACGCATCCATGCACAAAGCTTCAACCCCTCTCCTGATCATTGAACAATCCAATTACAATATAGAAATTGCAAGAACTCTATTTGATTCAGAATTTCAGAAATGAATACATGTTCCCTGTGAGAAGTGCTATGTGGCATCACTGGAAATGTCCACATAGGTAAGCAAAACAGAAAGCATCATCTTTAAACACTTTTGGGGAGTATGACAAGCCATTTACCATTCATATGCCACCCTTTCCTTGCCCCGTCCCTCACAACACAAACTTGATTTGGGTTTTGTTTTATTGTAAACTGAAAATTAGACAGTCTGCAATATGTACAGAAGACTGAGTAGTCCGTACTACATAGTCCATTAATGCCAGTTGCACCTTTACTGCTAGTATCTATGATCAAGTACACTATGTCCTATGTACATGTCAAGTTTCCTGCAAACTAGAGCACCAAGTCACCTTATGCAAAGTTCGCAAATGTGACTTTTACCTATGACTCTGTGTTTCCTCTAGACAACACATGTGGATACTGAGGAATAAGGGGGCCATCCTATGATGTGGGATTCCCCTCTGCATGCTGTGATTACCATTAACGATAAAAATAAAAAAAAACTGGCTTGGCCTGATAGGGTAGAACAGAGCTAAGTGGAGAAAACTAAACTGAGTGCTGGAAGAAGGAAGGTGGGGTTTAGAGAAGCCATGGAGCCACTGCCAGAGGCAGACATGGTGAAACATTGCCGGTAGGCCACAACCCTCATGGTAAAACATAAAATAATGGAGATGGGTTCATTCTAGATGTAAGAGCTAGCTAGCAATATGCTCAAGTAATGAGCCAAGCAGTGGTTTAAATAATATAGTTTCTGTATGATTATTTTGGGAGTCTGGGTAGCCGGAAAATGAACAAGCAGCCTCCCTACAACAACCCCACACTTTTTGAGGTATGCATAATTCAATCACTAAGACATTTCAGAGACTGGATGGATAAAAGCGTGAAAAAAAGCCAAATGCCAAGGTCATGGCTAACCATATTCAGTAATGACCCTTGGAACTGTAACTCCATATATATTGGTTGGGAATTCTCTGAGTATACACCCTTTTGCTATTTTTTCCCTAAAATTTTACCACATAAGAAGAGTGAACTATTTTTTAAATGATGATAGCAACACAGACAGTCAAACACATTTCAAGAAGGTGCCACTGAGAAGTAAGTCAGCTGCGCAATTGTTAGAAACAAGGTTGACTTGTGAACATTGCGTGCAAAGGGCACAAGTGAGCCAGAGCAGGGACAGGGACACAGAAACAGTTGTTTTCTTTATCTCCAAGTTCCGTTCTATTGCTCTTCACTGTGCCACGAGCCCAGAGAACAAACAAACCCCTAAGAAAAAGCAACCATAGCAAATGAATTAAGCCCTCCCTTTTACATATATTGTGCTCAATATAACAGTCTGTGAAGTAATTTAGGCTATGCCTATATTCAAGGATAATTGCCATTTTATTGGTGTGTTGCACAGGCCAAACTCTGATTTGTATTGAAAAGGACTGACAGGATGATTACACTTGGCCCTTGTGTGTCTAATTCGTGTGATTTAGGCTGTGACAAAATGAGAGCATGTGGCATTTGTCCTGCCATATAAGAACATGAGAGCTACCGCATGTGTTACGACATCCTGCCTGCACCCGCAAACTGAAGAAAACAAAACACTGGCCACACAGGAGTCTGCACTCAAGGGTGAAAAATACTGACATCCCATCCTTGATTCTCTCTGCCAAGAGGTGATTTAGGTATAAAGCAAAAGGAATTAAAACCTTTGGAGTCTTAAGGAGACCGGTGGAGGTGAGTGGAGATTAGAGCTCCCAGCCATGACTGCAGTCTCTAGATTCCCTCCCGACCCATGCACAATTAAAATATGGTGGTGAGATATTGCTATCACAGAAAAGCAAACAACATTCAGAAAGCCAATTAAAATAGTCATGAGCACATAATTCATACCAATTATGGAATACTTAGTTTTTATGAAATACAGCATGAGGCTTGTATACTAATCCGCTTGAGTGGGTGTAAGCAGAAGCGGGTGAACAGTTCAAACTTTTATACAGGGAGCATCTATGGCATACCCAAGTGAAGTCCCCTCACGCAATATGCAGCAGGCACGCTTGCCCTTCCCATTGATTGTTGCCTTGTGTGCTTTCTCTGCCCACACTAAGAAAGATAAAGCCCATGCAAATGCATAGTAAACAGTTTGCTTACAGAGGAAAATTTTCTGGCCCATCACAATGGCCGACTAAAATACATTGCTCTTATCCACTTTTGAATTAATTCATGAGAAGTTAAACAAATATTTATCAAATTGTGGGGAAACATTCCATCAAATTGAAAGACATGAAGAGAAAAACAAATGACATGCTTAATTACGGCTGACATTTAAATGAAATTGGCATTCTTAAATTCTTTAGCAATAATTACAAATTATCAGATGCAGCAATTTAAAAATATGTGTACATTTAACCTCTCCACACCTCTGAACCCAAGGAAGATTAAACAAAGCTATTTAGGAAATCAAGTGGCTGATGGATGAAGAAACTGTATGACATGTTCTGGTACCATTTTGACCCAGAAACGGGAGGACTTTGCGTTTGTAGTGAATTTCTCTTGGGTACTCATGGCATACTGGCTGAACACATCATTCCAGTGTGTGGAAAATAAACACCAGAATCTCCGTCCTATGCAGCTCATAATCTTGTCTTCAATAGAAAGCTAGCAAAATGGTAACATAGCCAATGGAGATTTCTCAATGATGAGCAAATTAATACACTGACAAATGCATGGCTTAGCTCTATCCTTCTCTGAAAGCTAATTATACTACAAAATCAAAATATATTTGCTGAGAAAGTAAAATGATTTCTGAAAGTTTATTCTTGTTTATAAGGACTAAAAAAGATCCTCATACAAGCTGAAAAGTCCTGAAATTAGAGGATGAACTCAAACATATCCTAGCTGCTGACTTGAAGCAGGAGATAAAAGTCATTCTCATAATCACCTAGATTGTATGGCAAGTACATTCCTATTCATTCATCCCTATAGGTCAGGAATAGTTCCAGGTTCATTTCTGTCACTGTAAGAAAATACCCTTATGGAATGCAACTTAGGGTTAAAAGGGCTTAACAAACTTATCTTGGACCAAATCACTGCCCATCAGGGTAGGGAGTTGAGGCAGAAGCTCCAAGAGGTACAAGCTTAATTGTACAGCCTCTACAATCAAGAGCAGAGAAAAATATATACAGTCATGTTGCTTGCTTGCTTTCTCCTCTCCATTCAGAAATCTCAGCCTTGGAAATGGTTCCACCCACAGAGAACTGGGTACCCCATATCAATAGGCAATCAAGGCCACTTCTCACAGATATGGCCACAAGGTGAAACTAATCTAGGCAATTCCTCAATTAAGACCTTCTTTCCAGGTAATTCTAATCTGTGTCAGAAAAAATAGTTAAAAGCTAGACATCATAGGAATCAAGAACATTAAGAATGACTTGCCACAACACCTGGTTTGAAGACGCTTCTTGTCAACAAAGGTGAGCCAAGTACAGATAAGTGAAATCTACCATCTTTTGAGGGACTGTTATATATTTGATAGTCACTAGACTGATCCATGTGCTTCACTTAATTAAATGAAGCATAAAACAATTATTTTGGTTAATTAAAATGCATATGCATATTTTACAGAGAAAATAACTGATTCTCTTAAATAATCAGCTCTGTCAAAATGCTATATCATGGGAACTCCAGAGAAATAACAGAATATGGAAAGGAAAAGAAACTAGAGGGGCTTCAAAGAGGAAGTCAATCAAAGGCAAACAGTGAAGAGATGGCTCTTGAGGCCAAGGGGACAGGTTGGGTTGCAGAAGATTTGATCTGATTTGGAGAACAGACACATGTATGTAGATTAATTCACAAAGAACATATTTGTAGACATGCACTCATGCACAGTACAATGAATAACCTATAAGGTATTGTTTATAGTACTCATGCTATCTCACCAAGGGACAGAACCTAAAATAGGAAAAATTTGTTTCAAACAAATAAAGAAAAATTCTGGTCTGATCCCCAGTATAATTTAGGTATACTATTGTCTTACATCAAAATTATGAAAAAAGTATGCTGAATATAACCAAAAGAATTATCAACATTGACTTAGTGCTTTTCATAGATTGTTATGTACCATATTATTCTTGGTATTTCTACCATTATCAGATAAAAAACTTGCAGTTTATGGTTCAAATATACTTCATTGGAAACAAGTCTGCAGCCAAGTGCACAAGTTTGTATGCTCAAAGAGCCAAGCAATGCTGACAAACTTGGATGACAGATGAAATCCAAAGGATATATAATTTACAGAAGTTTGTCTTAGGGTTCTCAGGAGTAAAATAAAATGATTTTGAAAATGTAGGATTCCCCTCCACATGCTGTGAACATGTTTTGTTACCATTGGTTAATAAAGAAGCTGTTTCAGCCAATGGTTTTGCAGAGTAAAGACAGGCAGGAAATCTAAACAAATATATACAGAAAGAGTAGGAGGAGTTGGAGAGATGCCTTGTAGCTGTCACAGAAGAAGGATGCCAAAACCTACCAGTAGGTTACAGACTCATGGTGATACATAGATTAATAGAAATGGATTAATTTAAGATGTAAGAATTAGTTAATAAGAAGCCTGAGCTAATAGACCAAAGAGTGTTGTAATTAATATAGTTTCTGTGTGATTATCCGAGTCTGGGCAGCCAGGAACGAAGGAGCAGTCTCTGCATACAAGCCTGGGAACATAAAAAGCATCTGAAAAAGTAATCTCTAATTTTGCACCCAGAGATTCCTGTAAACCTAGAAGGGATAAGTGTTTCCGTTTCCCCATCATCTTCAGCAATGATGGAGCTTAAAGACACTGTGGAAGGTAGGATAAGCTGGGCACAGAAGGACAGCTATCAAATATTCTCACTCATCTATGTGAACTGAAAATGTTGATCTGAGGTAGAGAATGAAATAGTGATGGGTGGGTTAGGAAGTTGGGGGGCAACATGATGGAAATCTCTATTGGTTTCAGGATGCAAAAATGTAATTTGGAATCATTAGTTCTGGTTTTCTGAAACACAACTGCATAAATAAAGCCTGTAACAATCTTATGTTTCAAGTAACTACAAGAATCCAGAATTTCCTGCTGGGGTTTGGATCTGGTTTGAGTGTGTGTCCCTGTGCTTCAGTGTTAGAAGCATGGTCCTTAGCTCAGTAATGTTGGGAGGCAGCGGAGTCTTTAAGAGATGGGATGTGGCCCTGTGTAAGAAGACTGAGTCGTGGAACGCTGCTGTTGGAAGAGACTGATGCAGCTTCCACAGGCCCTGAGTTTCCTAGAAAGAAATAGTTACAAATGAGTAAGACTGTCTACTCCTGCTCTGCTGCTTCCAGCTGTGCCTTGTGATCTCATCATGACTCCATCTGTGGTGATGTAACCCATAGGACCACACCACAAGTACGGAGATGACAAAATCATAGTCTTTAGCCTCCTGAATTGAGCTGCATGGGATTCTCTTCCTTATGAATTAGCTAACTTCAGCTGTTCTTTTACAGCAACAAAAAAACTAAGACAAATTCTCACAGCATAGAAATTATAAATTCCTAAGGAAGCATAAACCGCAATTCTCCTAAATTGATCACTGTGCAAATGTCACCAAATTATTAGTATGCAAGAAATATTGCATTGATTTAAAAAAATGCAATTCCCAACAGTTGATTTAAAAATCTATTAAGGCTCCTTTAAAAACTGAAACCCTAAAACTCAAGATTAGACTTACACATAGGTATCATGTAGGTTACTTTCTACCCTGATCTTTACGAAATTATTATAACTGAAATACGCTGCTGGGTATTGCTGGGAGCCAGCCTCTGAAGAACCTCTATGCATGTCTTCTGCAACACAGAGAATATATATTTTCTTCTTTTAAGTATATGATCATAGAAAAAACACATTTTCAAGAATTCTTTAAACACAGCTAAATACAGTCACTGGAAACACTAGACAGAAAACCAGTTAGCCACAGAACTCAGCTCAAAGTGTTCGCTGATTGGGATGCCACCAACTCTCCGTAGCAGAAGCTATAGCAATGATTGTCCAGCATCAGTGCTTAACACAAATGCACCAGGTGCCAGAACATTGTACAAATCCAGCTGCATATTAACTTACATCATTGCTTGCAATGTATGAGGAGGTAGCCAATGAATATTCTCGGTTTATAGATCTGGAAGCATGGAGAAATAGCATAACAAAGGACAAGGTCATCCCAACTTCGAGAACTAACCTGTGACAATTCTGAGAGATACATTTAGATTAACCTCTTCATGGAAGACACAACAGTGAGACATATTTATGAAAATATTGATAAAACAGGCCAATCTCAGCAACCCTGCATGTGCTTCACTTTTGATAAGCCCAAAGAAAATAGTTCTGAGCTAAACACTTAATCTCAGTAAAAACAATTTCCAGTAAAAAGTGAACCATACTGCAAATCTTTGATCATTTGAAACTCTCTCAACAGTAGGTAAAGCTCATGCCTTGAAATCAATTTTATTATGTTTATTATGAAACTAATTCTATCCTTAAGTCATTGTGTATGTGTTCAAAGGTCTTCCTGAGACTCAAGAATGTCTTTATAAAATCCCCCACAAAACCGGAAATTTATGAATTTCAGGAAAGCCGCCCTCTGCTTGGCCTCGGAAGCATTTGGAAACATTCAGATATGTATGTACAGGCACAAATGTCATTTGACTTTTCACACCACACATAAATGGCCATCTTTATATAAGAGGCTAAATACACATTTCAAAAAAGCACTTCTGCTCTATATTTGAAACAGCTGCCATGGCGGCTAATTTCAGGACAGAATTTCAAAAAGTGGCCTGTCATAAATGTTGCAGAATGCTTCCCTGGGCTCAGAGTGTATATAATAACTAAATAACATTCAGTCTTTTCTTGAGGAAATTGCATGAATAGCATATTTAACTCTCTTAGTAAATTAATAAAATAATGAATGTACATGTCATAAGCAAAGCTCAGCAGAAAGAGTTCATGCTTCTCAAGAGTCAACATTAGAAAAGGAATTAGAAAATATGGAAATTTGCAAAGATTAGCTGATTCTCGCCAATGCGCATGAGAAACGAGGTTAATGTTTAAAATAGTCCCACTGTGTTACATTCAGCCAAGGATCTATCGTTACCGTTCCTTTCCAGTTCAGTTCAATTTCTTTCCAGCATTCAGCGAAATTTTGAAATTCTCCTTCCTTCCTCAGGGAGAGGTTTTTTTCTCTGCCTCCTGTCAAATTATCTGTCATTATCTCCTCACCAAGCCACAAAAACAGTACCAAAGGGGGGAAAAATCCAAGCTGTGCATGGTGGCTCACGTCCCATAAGCTACAGCAAGAAGCTAAAAACATGAAGGCCACGCCAGGAGAGAAGTTTTTGTTTAGTGCAGGGCCATTCTGGGTTCTAAACAGGGAAGAACCTCTCCAAAACCAACCAAATAGACAACAAAAAACAAGCAAAACACTCCGCCTTTAAAAGAAATGGAATGGTTGTTAAGATTCACCACTAGATATGGTCTACAGTGCAATGTGTAACCAGCACCTTGGTCTTCATGCAACACTCATTAGTGCCGTGTTTGATGATGATAGAATGAAAGATTTCCCTAAGGAAATTAAAAGAAACAAAGACAAGAATAATTATTGTCATTATCCCAACTCAGCTCATGCAGGAGGCCTACCCAGTGTTATAAAACATAAATAATAAAATAGATTATGGAAAGCTAAAGTTACCATTCTTAGAAAACATGATAAACATGATTATGTGATCAGAATCATGCAGACTCTAAAGTAATAGTATTATAGTTAAAATATAAATTGAGAAAAGTTATTAAACACAAATTAAAAATACAAAAATATCAATATACCAGATAATAAACCAAATTTTACAAATTTAAAAGCCTGAAAAGTAGAACTAAGAAATTAAATGCAAAAATTAAACCTAATAAAATATGTTCAAAACATCTACACCAAGAAAGCAAACACTGCTGAGAGAAATTAAATACATGTTATAACATGTTGAAAAGTGGGAAGGCTCTGAATTAAAATGCAAACTCTCCTGAGGTCGATTTGCAAATTCGTTATAAACCCAACCCCAAATCCCAGATGGGTGGGAAGAGGTAGAGAAGTATGTTTTGGGGTTGAGATGTTGCAAAAAATAGAAATAAGGGAAACTGAAAACAGCCAAGTTATCTTCAAGAAAAAGAACAAAGCTGGGGGACACTAGCTCTCAAAGGGCCGCATCCTTCATAACATCCTCAGGACCCCAAATTGGGAATTAACACACAAATCTAGAGAAGCCAGTCAGTGCATCTACATATAACCACGATGACAGCCCCCAGTGTCTGATAGAGTGGACAGTGTCATACAGCTAAGTAGCCCTCAGGAGCAAGGGTGAATTTCTATAGTATCACAACCCACAAACGTGTAATCCGGGAGGACACAGGTGTAATCTGATGAATAACTCAGTCAACTAGTAAAATAGAAAAAAGGAACACCCATTCATCATGTTTGTGGAAGTTCATGAAATGAGACACAAAGAAGACTTGCCAAAAGCAACACGTAATAAAATAATATCTCAATGAAGCACGAGGGCTGGGGCTGGGGCTCCATGTTGTAGCACATGCTCTCACAGGCTCACACACAAGGTCCTGGGTTCAATTCCCAGAACAACAAGGGAGAAAGTTGAACTTTGTTTTCTTGTAATTGTGCATGAGTTTGGTATTTACCAAGTCAGTACATGCAAGAATATCATAGTTAACACGATGCGAATTGTCAAAGCCCTGCAAACAGCCCAGTGCCCAGGGGTAGGACAGTCAGCTGGCTTCTCACACGCTATACGCTGAACACTGCTCGGCAGTGAGAAGCACTTAATGCCACACAGTGAGAAAACACAGACATGTTTTATAGAACCAAAAGCGGGCAAAGCAAACAGAAGGGTTTGTTACATTTAGTGTTGCACTTAGTGACAATAATGACAGGAACAAGACTCTTAGGATGAGAATGTGTTGATTTTTTTTGTTTTTGTTTTTGTTTTTCGAGACAGTATTTCTCTGTAGCTTTTGGGTCCTGTCCTGGAACATGCTTTGTAGGCAAGGCTTGAAAGCACAGAGATCTGCTTGTCTCTGCCTCTCAAATGCTGGGATTAAAGGTGTGAACCACCACCACTCGGCCATGTTGCTTTTTTTCACATATGTGTTGTTGGTATGTAGATGTACTTAATTTTTGGTGAAATTTCACCAAAGAGCACACATTTTAGCCATTTTACACATTTTTTTTTAATTTTGGACATTTAGAAAAATTCATGATTTTAATCACATTTCCAAAATTACAGGGTGATGTCTAGAGCCAGAGTCACTCACTCCAAAGTGACACACTCTGTCACAGTGCAAAAAAACAGCATTCCAAAGGGGACCCAATTACCTAAAGACAAGTGGATAACAAGTGGCTGAGAGCCACAGTTAATCACAAGGGGACAAGTGCCCTAAAAGCCATCTTGCATTCCAGCTCATTCCAAAAGCCCTTTTCACTGCACAGCAGCCTTTAAGGCTGACAGGCTTGGGGTTCCTGCTTCCGTAATACTGTATAGTTACAAAGAGTGTAATTTGATTAGTGAAACTGAAGCCAAGGTTGCTGGAGACAAAACAAACAAACAGACAGCCATTCCTCCTTAGTTATCCCTGTGCCGACTGTCAAGTTAAACCTTCTGGGTCTCAGCTACCTAGATAATTAAGGGACTCAAGACCTTTTAATCTCCTTACATTTATGAGGGGTGGACTCTGATGCCACTTTGTTTTTGCACAAATCTGCAAGGAATATGCAATGAGCAGAAATAAATTTGTATTAGTCAGCAGAGTAAGTTTTAATTCTGCATGCGTGAATTCATTAAATTAAACCCATGCCATTCCCAGTAGTTCCAAACCAGCTCTGGATAGAAATATCATGTGTGTAACTATCGAGTCAACAGCAAACTCTCATGTCTCCTTACTCATATTGGCACCGTGAGGACATAAACGTGGGGCCGTGGAGGGCAACATTGCCCTTATTTCCCAGAAAAGCCTGAGATTACAGCAGGGACTGAACGATCCTCTTAAACAGTAGAGGATGCGCTTGTGGCCATGGATAATTCCAAGGACAGGGATTCCTTTCCTGCACTGTTCAATAAAGCACAGCACTATAGCAGAGTTTATCTGGAACTATAAACAATTCCGTCCCCTACAGTTTTACCACAGCCACTTGAAGTAGCTCAGAAATGCGTCTGTCACATTGTCTTGTGTGATTTAAAGGAGTTGACTGTTTACAGAAGTATCTCAGCAGTGAAAACACAATCCATAAATCAGGGGGTTGCCAGGCAGTGTGGAGAGTGCTTTATGAGAATTATCTTAAGTAATCCTCATGGCAACCTTGTGAAGAAGGGATATTAACCTCCACTTCACAGGTGAAGAAATGGAATTTGACAGCTCTCAAACCTCAGAGCACATATTGCAAGTTGCTTGCTTTCTGTTTGATCTCAAAGTGCACTCTCTCTTCCCTCTTCCTGCTTCATCTCGCTGGAAGCTGAAGGCTCTGAGCTGCATAAGTGTAGTGTGTCTGATGGCGAGGGACTTGACCAGGGTGGGTGAGAAAGAACAACAGAATAGACAGACAAAGAGACAGACAAAGAAGAAATGTACTTTAATTTTATAAGTGGTGTGTTCTGAATAATTGGATTGATTGATTGATTAATTGATTGATTTATAGATAGATAGGCAGTCCCTGGTATTAATTCCAGAGCACTCTACTTTTTAGCCACACGCCTGTCCCAGCCAGGTGTTTTTGTGGGATTAGTTTGATTGTACTCTGACACTCTGGAGACTGCCAATAAAGTTAAATCTTGAATCAGAGGGTGGAGTCAACATGCAGCTGGCCAGAATTAACCACTGAGTTTTTGGCTAACCCAGATTAGGATAGAGAGACATAGGAAGGAACAGGGAGGGGTTTAGAAAGATTCTCAGGCATTTTTCATCTGAAAGATGGAGAGGAAGGGCCAGCTGATCATTTTCCCAGCACTCTGTGGATCTATCATGTTTGTACCCCAATATCTGACTCTGGAGTTTTATTTAATAATAGAACAATAAAAGTAACCACTTCAAGAGGTCACTGATGTGTACAGCAATATAAGGATGGATGACAAATGAATAAAGTTATAGGTGTGGCAGATCTCGTAGGTGCTACAGGGCACTCAAATGATGTGACTCTTTACCTGAATCAAGGATTCAACCTAGACCCCTGCTGAGGACCAAGAACCCAGGACTGATTCAATTTTGTTTTTGTGGGGGCATCAGGCCTCTGGATATGGAGTGAAGGGTACATGAAAGTATAAATGAGTTGAACTGCTTGTTGTCTGTAATGGGGCTCCCCTCAGAAGCACTACTGAAGAACCCCCAAGCATGCATGAACACTCCCATAAACAAGCTCCCACAAGTACCACCATCTCACATAATACTGCAAGACATTGTCTTGTTTCTAAGAGTAGAGCTCCTCAGAAGCAATTATACTTGCTTACACTTTCTTGTTCTCTGGATATTGGGTCAAATCTGGCCCTTTTCAGCACTGAATTAAAAATCTAGTCTGTCTACAGCCAAGTTCGATGGCCTTAGTCACAGTCCCTGTAAATTTTAATGTTCCCCGTCCCCAGCATGGATAGATTAATACCTGTCTCACAGTGAGCTGGCCATGTCTAGAGAATGTTAAGCGATGTAACTTGCCAAAAGCACTTGGTAGAACTGCTTAACTTAGTTCAATTTGGTCTTTAACACAAGGAACTAAGAACACTCCTAGGTTATAGGATCTGCTCATGTCCAAGATCAGTAAAGATGTCCCCTCAAAGCCTGTCCCCAACTTAAACCATGCTCAGTAAAGAAAGGGGAAGAGTAATCATATTTCTAAAAAACAGAGACTCACAGGTCACACTAGAAATAGAAGCCACTGAAGACTGGCTCACTTGTTTTCAATCAACACGATGGGAATCAATTAAATACACAAGGGTAAAGAACCCTCTGGAAAGCCATCAGTCAGCGCTCCTGCTCACGAAGATTTTTAGCCTGATTTTAACTAATTTAAACTATCCCAGAATGAGCTTTGATTTTCTGTGACTTCTCCACTCGGTTTCATGGCCTCACAGAGATAATCATTTTGGCTTCCTTAACAAGTGAATCATGCCTTGATTGCTTTTACCATAAACTTCAGTCTCTTCTCCACCAAACCAGACACTTCAACTCCTTCCTTCCCGTTTCACTTAAATCCAGTCTAGTTTATTTTAATTGCTATATTTCAGAGAGTACATCAAATTTTGCTCCGATTTTGCAAATATTTGAATCCGAGCATAGGCAATGTTGACGACAGCCCTAAGAAAGATCATTTTACTACCCGTGGCTACTTCAGTAGCCAATGAGTCCACAGAGCCCTAGTAATGTGCCCATTTTAATGACATTGCTCTGCAAGAATTTGCATTTTCAGGATCTTGTAGAAAAATAATTTTTAGTATTTCATTTATGCTTAGAGCATGTTGAAACTAGAGTCTGTACATACTGAAATAAGTGTAGCATGCTATTAAATGACTTTTCATTTTATTTTGTGTTTTTAATGGGCAATAGAGACTCTAAAATTGTGTAAGCTGTTTGATTTACATGTTTTATCAGACAGTTCTGATGAAGGAAGGATCCCCACTTCACCCCACTGTACCACACACTGGGAATCACCTTGGTCTTTTATTATTTGTGTAGCCCTTAATGACATATCTGCTTTGTCCACTGAAGTCTCAAATGGCATGTTTTCTTGTTTAATCTAGCATTTAATGTATCCGGATGTAAACGTATCATAACATGTACTGTTAATTTAGCGCAGCCTTCTGCCCCTTGGAGAGCTATAACTGCCCGGAATGTATTAGACGCTTGCTGGTACTAGATTTTTATCTCACTAGATTATCAATCATTAGTTCTTCGAAAACTCTTACAAAGTGATCTCAGAAGTGGTGCATGCGTCTTCCAAATCAGGCTCATTCATGCACAGCCACGCCTGAAGAGAAGTGTCAAGGACTTTCTATAATCCTCATAGCCTATTAAAACCAAACGAGTCCCAGAGGGCGCAAAATAGAACCCAGCATCCACTCCCGGGCTCACTGTTAAGTCCTGCGGCATAGCTGTGCTTCAATTGATACAATAAAACGTAACCTATTCTGCATCACACAGCCACTCCACGGCTAATGGGAAATGCGCTGGGCAATATATATATCATTAACTTGAACACGGCCAGGAATATTATATTACAGTTCTGTGCAGAAACTCCAGCCAGACAGTCCCCCTAATTTCAAAATGTCAAGTCTACTGATGATAGCACCATCATCACCTCTATCAACTTCTTGCTGCTACTACTTCTTTGACACTCCTTGAATGTATTCGAAGGGAACAAATGGATTGACACAGTACATGATGTTCATAAAGCAGAAATGTCAGTAAGGAATGTACTGTATGCTTAGGACACTTGGCGACTTTTCCATAGTGGTATTTCAGAATCAACCCCATATTGCAGCTCTTATCATTCCGTCCCCCCCCATAGAGAACAACATATGGACAAGGCTGTCAAATAGACAAGCTCTTTTCAGTACCCTGCTGTACTTGGCTAGGACACTCACAAGCAAGCAGCGGCCATCTCGACCATCCTTTCCAGACAAGATAAGAGCCCAGGAGTGAAATGCCTACGGATGAATCCAGATCTGGGAAGTCAGCACAAGGGCCTGTGCAGTCGAGAACATTCAGAATGACTTTCCAGATCTGCCAAAGGACCTCTACAATGTCGCTGTTCTCAAGGCCTGAGAGGTGGCTCAATGAGTGAGAACACTGGCTGTTCTTCCAGAGGACACAAGTTCAATCCCCAACACCGTGTGACAGCTCATGACTGCCTGGATCTCTGATTTTAGAGAATTTGATGCCCTGTTCGGGCCTCTACAGGCAATAGTCATGCATGTGGAGAGGACAAATGTACAAGCCAAACAACCCTAAACCTACAGCTTAAAACATTAAATAAATCTTATTTTCTTCAAATTGACTGTTCTCCATGGCTTGATGCTTACTACAGAGACACTCCTCGTAAAAATGATTATCTGAACCTGCACATTTGGGACTCCATGGGGTACCAAGTCACGTGTGAATTTACTCGATGCCCCTACACTCTTCACACTGTTCTCAGTTGCCTAAGGAGATCAGCACCCTGCATACCTCATTTGCATGCTGTAGGCGGACTGACCTGGAAGCTGCAAATTGCAATACTCACAGAAGGTGGAATGCTAAAACAAATGAGTACAAATAGTCAAGCGAGCCGGGGAGAGGCAAGGGTGACAAATGTCCCTTGGATGAGGTCACTGTGCCTGACAACCACTGCTCTGGAATTATGTCAGAACAGAATGAAGAATCCATACCCATTGACAAAAAAATCCAATTTTTATTATAAACAGTTGTACACTAAGAACATGCCATAGGCTGCAAAGCATCAAGTTCATTACATGGATTGTACGGTTCTGACATACAGGGACAAAGCAACCGCATACTACAGACTCCAGATTTATCTGTGTCTGTGCACTGTGGCAACAAGAGGAACATAAAATCCCAGTGTTTCTTCCTGAAGCATCAATTGTCTCTGTTGATTCTTTTAAGAACTTATATTGAACTAAGAATTAGATTATGAACACAACCTTGAGATCACATGATTTTTTTGCGGGGCAAGGGGGGGATTCAAGACAGGGTTTCTCTGTAGCATTGAAGCCTGTCCTTGAACTTGTTCTTGTAGACCAGGCTGGCCTCAAACTCAGGGAGATCCACCTGCCTCTGCCTCCCGAGTGCCGGGATTAAAGGCGTGAGCCACCACCGCGTGGCTAAAATCACATGATTTATAGTAAAAACAGGAGATTCAGACAAAAACCCCATACAGGAGGCTGTTTTCAACCACACAATTAGAATACTTTTCTTTTTCTAAGAAAAGGTTCTTGGGGGAAAAACAAACCTCAGAGGACATAAGAACCTTTTAAATTAGCATAGTTCTGAAAAAAATGGTTTTCAAGGCATCTTCACCATGTGGAGTTCTTGTCAGCTTTGGGCCATTTAGATGACTATTCAAGTATTACTTGTACTTTCAAAATGTTCTAGAAGGGCAGGGAACATTGTATTCCATCAGTTCAGGCATGCCATCCCAGTGGAGGGAGGGCCCAGCACAAACACCACCCAAGATCTGCCCAGTCCCCACTCACGAGCAGTTTTCACTGAGTGCCCTGTGTTTGTTTACTGGCAATGAATAAAACATTAAAATTGCCATTTAGAATATAAAGTACCTTAGTTCTTGCAAAAGGTAAAGTTATTCCTCCTTTAATGTAAGCTACCAAGCCTGTTATTTATAGAATAGAACCCATTATCACTACTCAAATATTGAACAAGAATAGTTTGTATTCAAAGATAAAATTGCCACAGGGGACTATTGATACAGGAAATGTGGCTGGAGAGATATGGAATGCATATTAAAATTTATATACCGAAGAGGGGAAATGTAGTTACCAGATGTGTTTAATATTCCAGCAGCATTGACTGCAATTGTTAAAAGTTATATTTGCTGACATTTCAATTATAACCTTCTATTTTCAGTGCCTTCAGTTCAACCCAGAACTTTCCTACGGGTCCGAAATTATGTGCCTTACAAGGTCTCAAAGTGCAATGACTTTTTTTTTTTTTGCTTTGTTTTGTTAGTGTTCATCAGGATGAAACGCCCAGGAAAAGGTCAAAGGCAAATGTGTATTTGCTTCTCTAGAAGGACCACCAAATTCTGAGATGAGAACAAGGGCGGGGGGCGGCTAAGACAGTTTTTCCACAGTCATGTCAAGATGTTGAGCTGTCAGCACTGTAGAAACAGCCAATGGTGGAGTCAGAAACAATAATTTTGAGTCCAAAATCTATAACCATAAATTTTGATGGCTAATTTCCTTTATATTTTAATTGGCTGGAAGTCTGCTTAGATATAAAAATTACATATTGTACTATTATAATATATGGACCATTATGTTATGTATACATATGTATATACACATATGTATATGTACATATGTATATGATCTCACACAAAACTAGAAAAATAGTCCTAGCATTGCTTCTAAGATTTTACAACTTGGCTGGAACTGTGTGCAGATAAATACCTACCTTAAAGCTGTTATAACTCTCAAGACTTTATATATGCAATCCCTTGTGAGATATATCAAGTGCTCCATATTAAATTCAAAGCAATAACGGTACTGCAAGCCACTCCATAAGCCAGGCTGAGAAGGCCAGCTCTGCCAATGAGCTATACCATCCATCTCTGATCTTTTCTTTCTTTCTTATTTTGTTTTGTTTGAGATAGGATCTCACTAAATATCTCCAGTTTGCCCAGAACTTACAAAGCAGCTAAGGCTCACCTCTTAATGTAGACTGATCCTCTTGCTTCTGCCTTCTGTTGAAATAAGGGCGGCGGGGCTGCGTCCCCGGCACCCGGCCGCCCCCACGGCTAGCTTTACCCAAAATAATTACAGGGAAACTGTATTCTTTTAATCACTGCTTGGCACGTTTCTATCTAGCCTCTTCTAGGCTAACTCTCGCACCTGGACTAGCCCATTTCTAATAATCTGCTGTAGCCCACCAGCTGGCTTACCAGGAATGATCTTAACCTGTGTCTCTCTGGAGTGTGAAAATCATGGCGACCCCCTGACTCAGCTTCCTTCTCCCAGCCTTCTGTTCTGTTTACTCCACTGCACAGTGCTCTGCGTGTCATATTTGGTTGTAACTTGGATAAAAAGAGTTTCTGTGCTGCATGCTCAGTCTCAGAATTAAACTGCTGAGTGCGGCTCCAATGTGGACTTGCTGTGTGCCTGGAACTGTGCTCAGCTCAGGGGCACCAAATGGATATGAGGCAGGAGCATCTGCTCCATGAGGAACTATGCTGACCTCAGGCAGGAACTGCCGTAATTACCATAATAACAGCACAGTTAAGGTTTAGACTTGGCAGTACACAGGCAGTACCGTATTACCCCTACATGGTGCAACTTAAGTTTTTAAGAACTGCTTAACATTTTAAAAAATGCTCCTGGATAGTAAAAAAATGTTACAGATTCACAATAAAACAGATTCAAACATAAAAGACCACACTGTTGGATGAATGTACGTAGGCTAGAGAGAGAGAAAAAAAAATATATAGAAAATAAAGTTAATGGTTTAAAAAAAAGGTAAAGTCTTTAAAGAGACAGAATACAGATAGTTAAGAGATTAAAAAAAAATAAAGAAAAATAAGCCATGTAAAAATAAAAAAATCACAGAGAGTCTGGATTATGTACATTGTGTTTTCTTTAAAATTTTTGACTGTAAAGGAGCTAAGTACAGAGAGACATTTCATTACATGGGCTGCCAAGCTAAACCAGAATGGATATAAGGGTATTACGATTTCAAAATTTGGGTCTAAGGATATGATGCTTTGGAAAGGGTCTTCTTTTGTTTTCACAGAGGACCAGACCCTGTGGATTTCTTCTATTCCAATTTGGTATGATAGACCACGCCCTCCTGAAAGGTTGCTGTAACACCCTCAAAAAATTACTTCACTCAACTGCCAACTGAGATGACTCTGGCACACAGGTTATACCATGAAAGACCTAATTAACGATGCCCCCATTCAGCAGGAAGCAGTTTGGAGAGAAAAAAACTGCGCCCATGTTCCCAAAATATTGTTTATAAATGTTCTTTTACATTTAAAGGGGGATATGATATAGGTATGAATAATTTGCATTGGTATGGATTTTAAGGTCAATTTTGTTATATGTATATGTATTTCTGATCTTGAATAAGGTGTTGTGATTGTGTAGTTCATTTTTAAAATGTAATGTATAATTAGGAAATATAGGTTGTTGATGGATAATCATAAATAATAGTCAAGTTTGTAGTCATGTTACTTAGATTTTCTAGATATATAGAGATATATTTCAATTAAATAGGCATTCTTCATATCTTTCAAAGACTGCAGAATATGGCATTTTAAATGTTTTAATAACTTAGGGCTTTTCATGACAATGAGACACGTCTGCTCCTGGCAGCACCAATCTACTTGGAGAGGAAGATGGGCATCGAAGAGGATCCTTATGGAGCTTGATAGCCATTTGGGCAAGAAACTGCTCTTGCCTGGACTGATACATAAACTGGACACAAAGAACCTGCAGAGAGAGGACTGCTAAACTGGCCTAACGGTGAGATGGTCTCTTGGGGTTCCTGACTCATGAAAGAGTCTGCAAGACATTCTACAGGATATAGCAGAAAGTGACTGAACTGTCTTTGGGATTTCCTGCTTGATGAAAATGTCTGCTGGATACTATGGGCCTGAAGGCTGAAGATGGATGCCCCAACGGTACAAAAGAACTTTAGGTGACTGTCCAGGCAGCAAGATGTCTCTGTCATTTCTAGAGTTTTCTTATTTCTTGTTTACTTAGGTAGTAGTATATCCTTCTGGAGTCTTTGATGGAGTTGAAGATAGTTATAGTTTTCCTTAGTTATAATAAAAGATAAAATAGATATAAATATTGTAACTATAATTCTTGCTTGATAACTTTTTTGTTATATGTAATTTTACTATGTTAAAGTTAAAGCCTTTCTTTTTTGTTTAAACAGAAAAAGGGGAAGTGATGTGGGAGTTTCATATATCAATCTGTTGATTTCATTGGTTAAGCAATAAAGAAACTGCTAGGCCCATTTGATAGGCCCACCCTTAGGTGGGTGGAGTAAACAGAACAGAAGGCTGGGAGAAGGAAGCTGAGTCAGGGGGTCGCCATGATTTTCACACTCCAGAGAGACACAGGTTAAGATCATTCCTGGTAAGCCAGCTGGTGGGCTACAGCAGATTATTAGAAATGGGCTAGTCCAGGTGCGAGAGTTAGCCTAGAAGAGGCTAGATAGAAACGTGCCAAGCAGTGATTAAAAGAATACAGTTTCCCTGTAATTATTTTGGGTAAAGCTAGCCGTGCGGGCGGCAGGGTGCTGGGGAAGCAGCCCCGCCGCTCCTATTACTACAGCCTTCTAAATGTTAGAATGACACGTAGGGGCCACCACACATAATTTATATGCAAATCTTTTATAATTTCTAATAACATTTGTCCTTTGGAGATTTTCTTTTCTTTTTTTTAAAAAAGATATTTATTTATTTACTTATTATGCATACAATATTCTGTTTGTGTGTATGCCTGCAGGCCAGAAGAGGGCACCATACCTCATTACAGATGGTTGTGAGCCACCATGTGGTTGCTGAGAATTGAACTCAGAACCCTTTGGAAGAGCAGGCAATGCTCTTAACCACTGAGCCATCTCTCCAGCCCCAACCCTTTGGAGATTTTCAAATTCCACATTAAGAATGAGAGTAGACTTGCTATGGATAAACCAACCCTGTTAGTTTCTGCTAATTCCTGGGAGGCATGTTCCATTCTGAGAGCTGTCCTAACAAAGTTCTACAAACTAACAGCTCAGGAGGCTTCCAGTTCAAACTCAAAGTGTCAGACGGGCTCGGAAGATAGTAGAAACGCTGTCCCAAGTCCTTCTCTCAGTTTCTGGTACTGTTGTCAATCATTGATGTTCTGTGACTTGTGAGGACATCAGTCCAAATTCGGCCTCATCACATGATACAATTCTTCTGTGAGTCAGTGAGACTACAGCCATACGGGATCAAAAGCCCATATTCCAGTACGGCCTCATCACAACTCACTGAGCTGTTAATGACCCTGCATTTCTAAGCCATATGACACTCACAGATTCCAAGAACGAAATGAGTTATGTGGTGTAGAGCACCAGGTACAGCAGGAAAGTGGGTGGAGGGCATCAATTACAGTTAGAAGCAAAACTGTTGATACTGAATGGGGACCATTGGGCAGATTTCCACAGACCTCAGAGAAAAAGGCAGGAGTAGGTGAAACAGGGCTAAAGTTCCAAATGGTCCCATGAGAGCTTATGGCCATTAATGTCCCTGCTCCGACCTCAGACTCTGAACTAGAAAGAAACGTATGTCTAAGAGTTTTCAAACACTTACTTGTGTTGTCAGAGCTCTGGCTGTATCCCTAAGGATTCAAGTAGAAATTCAAACATTCCTCTGCATGCATGTCACATACCAAACTACAGTTTAGCGGCAGTACCATTTCTAACAGTTGGCTTTATAGAATAAATGAGCTCTGTCTAACACATACTCAGTTAACCATATTTCAACCAACAACTTTGAATTACAACTTCATGTCCTAACATGTAACCAGCAAAACCGTCAAGGCACCGTGCTTCTGTACCTTGGATTCTGAACCCAAGGGAACAGGTCTGCACACTTGTGCAAAATTGAAATAGTTAGTACGAGCTTTTGCTTCCAGTAATCAAAAAGAATTGGTCAGGACATAGGTCTCTGTGTCGTGCTCACAAATTTATTTCTGAAGCACAAGAAACCCCTAGTAAAGAGTAGCAACCAGCTCCTAGAATCTAAACCCAAACATCATGAAACATTGACTGGAAAGCAACTTCTTTTCCCCGACACAGGGTTTCTCTGTAGCTTTGGAGCCTGTCCTGGAACTAGCTCTTGTAGACCAGGCTGGCTTCAAACTCACAGCGATCCACCTGCCTCTGCCTTCCGAGTGCTAGGATTAAAGGCATGCGCCACCACCGCCCAGCCCTGGAAAACATTTTTATCAAAATTGATAAATTCATGGGCACATAGTATATAATTTCTCCTGATTGGTTTCATCTTCTTTGGCCATAAGAATCCTAAATAATGATAAATACTAACACGCTATTGTTATATAGACAATATTTCAGAGGGACCGACAAATCATCTGATTGAGTCAAATCTGGCCCTGATGACTGCAAATGTACCCAGGACAGAGTAGTCAGGCAAAAACAAGCCAAACGGCAAGGAAATTCTCACCATCGCATTAATTTTTATTAGTTCTTCCAGCTTCAAAAGAATTCAAATGTTTGAGAGTCTACAGAAAATAACACTTACTACCTCTCTCTGGCACTTCTCAGATCTTAATAATCCAGTGTTTTCCTAGACACGCTAACTTCTAAACATAAATAAAGCTCCCATTATAACATTGCACAAAATATGTCTTCTGTTTACTGAGCTGACACTTTCTTTGATCTCTTGCGAACCCATTCAGGTAACAATTTCTATAGAGCAGCGTTGAAAGTGAGCAAACTCCTTCGGGAATTTCAAAAACCTTAGAAGTCCTAAGTGAATGCAAACACACTGAAAGCGGAGCGGCTGCCTCTCCCTTCCCTGCCTTTGCCTTCTTGTTTGACAGCAGTGTTTTAAAGCCAGGTAAGGAAACAAATCCTTCAATTTGGAAAGAAGCTTAAAGCAGTTTAGTAAGAGAGTAAGATGAACCAATACTTCTAAAAAAGAAAAAAGAAAAAAAAAGAACTCCAGAGTTGGCAAAAGAGGAGACACTTTAATTCAAATATCATTCCTCCCTAATTAAATCTATTTTCCAAGAGAGGGGCTCCTTCGCTAATCTACTGAGATAAAGGATCCAATTGCTACCTCCAACACCTGTCTCCTGCCACAGCTTTAAGGCCATTTGGAATATACTTCATTGTGCTAAAAATTACTAACACATATTGGTAAATTCTCACATCTTAGATGACTGGGATTTTTCAGAGTTATTTTTGAAAATCAATAAATGCTGAATTTAAAGACCCAGATAACAATCTACACACCCACAAACAGCTAATTTTCAACAAAAAAAGAAAAAATATAAAATAGAGAAAAGAAAGCATATTCAACAAATGGTGCTGGCATAACTGGATATAAATATGTAGAAGAATGAAAATAGATCCATATCTATCACTATGCACAAAACTCAAGTCCACATGGATCAAAGACTTCCACATAAAGCCAGCCACACTGAACCTCATAGGAGAGAAAGTGGGAAGTGAACTTGAACACATTGGCACAGGAGACCACTTACTATGTATAACCCCAGTAGCACAGACACTGAGAGCGACAATAAATACATTGCCCTCACGAAACTGAGAAGCTTCTGTAAAGTAAAGGACATGGTCAACAAGACAAAACGGCAGCCTTCAATATGGGAAAAGATCTTCACCAACCTCATATCAGACAGAGGGATGATCTCCAAAATATACAAAGAACTCGAGAAATTGGTCATCAAAAGAACAAATAACCCAATAAAAAATGGGGTACAGACCTAAATAGAGAAGTCTCAACAGATGAATCTAAAATGGCTCAAAGACACTTAAGAAAATTCTCAACATCTTTAGCCATCAGAGAAATGCAAATAAAAACAACTCTGAGATTCAATCTTACTACTACAAGAATGGCCAAGATCAATAACACTGATGACAACCTATGCTGAAGAGGATGTGAGGTAAAGAGAACACTCCTGCATTGCTGGTGCAAGTGGAAGCTGGTACAACCCCTTTGGATATCAGTATGGTGGCATCTCAGAAAATTAGGAAACAACCTTCCTCAAGACCCAGCATTACCAATTTTGGGCATATATCCAAAGGATGTTCAATGGTACCACAAGGACATGCCCTCAACTATGTTCATATCAGCATTGTTTGCCATAGCCAGAACCTGGAAAAAAGGTAAATGCCCCTTGAAGGAAGAATGGATAAGGAAAATGTGGTACATTTACACAATGGAGTACTACACAGCAGAAAAAAATAACGGTATCTTGAAATTTGCAGATAACTGGATGGATCTAGGAAACATCATATTGCATGAGGTAACCCAGACCCAGAAAGAGAGAGATTATATTCACTTACTCATAAGTGACTTTTAGACATAATACAAAAAAGGCAGCCAACAATTCATAATACCAGAGAACCTAGACAACAATGAGAGACATACATGGATCTAATCTACATGGGAAGTAGAAAAAGACAAGTTCTCCTGAGTAAATTGGGAGCATGGGGACAATGGGAAAGGGTAGAAAGGGAGGGTAGATAAAGGGAGGGGAGTGGAGAAAAATGTATAGCTCAATAAAAAAATAAAAATGATATAAAATAAATAAGCACTCCAACTTGATACAAAGCTTTTGTCACTTTGTGGCCACAGAGCTGCTCAGTGCAAAAGTGTCATTTACTAACATTTCAGTCATAAATGGACCCATAGGAATTCAGACTAACCCAGGAAGGCAGAAGGACTGTGGCCAGGGTACATAATATGTGCATGTATAAAATTAGCACACACACACTCATACACACAAAACAAAACCTGTTATTTTCTTCAATATATTGATAAAGTGCTTTTTAAAAGTAAAAGATTCCCTAACACTTCTGAAAGGAACTGCCACAAATACAAAGCAATATGGATTTCATCAATTCAAAAAGCTAAATGAAAAGCACTTGATTCAATAGATTGACAAGTGCCTGCAGAATCAGCTAAATTATCAACCCAGGTATATACAAGGGCATCTGCTTTCCAGACATTATAATTATCAAATAGCCAGTCATCTGTAGAGATTCCATAGTAGAGCTGAAAACATTATTTGGTGAATTGTTATCGTATTTCCTTAAATAATTTAATGTTTCTAAGATTTTTCTAATAAAACTGTTGAATTTTTAATACTTTTAACTCAGAAGTTTAATTTTTTTGACAACCATAATTCAGTCTCGACTATACTCGCAATTATCAATTTCCTAACAGCTCATCAGGAATGATTGCACTGGATTGAAAATTAATTTTATGAGGGAATATAAAATGTCTTTCCATCATGACCTTGAGAGGGGTAAAAACAAAAATGAAAGATCTGGGGGCTGGAGAGATGGTTCAGTGGTTAGGAGCACTGACTGCTCTTTCAGGGAAACATACTTCAATTCCAAGCACCCTTATGGCAGCTCACAACTGTCTGTAATTCTCGTTCCAGGGGACCCAGCACCCATGGCAAAAGAGCAATGCACATAAAATAAAAATAAATAATTTTTTAAAGAAAGATCTGGGCATAAGAGAGAAAAACAATTTTTAAAATCTTGGCATTATTCCAATTAACAAAAAATACATGTGGC
The DNA here is from genome assembly GCF_037038515.1 of Microtus pennsylvanicus. Classification (NCBI taxonomy): domain Eukaryota; kingdom Metazoa; phylum Chordata; class Mammalia; order Rodentia; family Cricetidae; genus Microtus; species Microtus pennsylvanicus. The sequence goes on from NC_134593.1 coordinate 53,669,415, forward strand.
AAACAAAGAAGGGTTGAAGACACCTGTGGGAGGGGAGGTCCCGCCATTTCCAGTTTCTCAGGGAATGAAAGCTCCACAGCCAGCTCGCTCTCTGCTTTAGGATTCCCTAAAAGCTTGATCAAAGTCCCCTTCATTCTTGAGTTGCATAAAGAAAAATTGTCTTGCACTGAACACTTAAAATTTTAAAATGATAAATTTCACATCTTGTTCCACCGTAATTAAAAGAAAAAAGATACAATGATAGTTAGAGGGAACACACTTGGTGAAAAATTATCATCTTCAAAATCGACATAAATACGTGTATATTCTCAAGTTGGATGCATTTATAGGAAATATATAGATTTAACTACGTTTTGCTTTTTGAATACCAAATGCGGCTCTACTCATCTTGAACTTCCACAGATTGTCTTTCTTCTCCGTGAAAAACAATACCTGCTTAATGATGTTTTTAAAATAAATAAATAAATATGCAGGAAAAAAAAGAAAAGGCAATCTTTGTTTGAAAATTGTACAGCAACTCCAGAAAAACCAAGCACCATCTGGAACTTAATTATTTATTAATGCCATTCACAATGGCCTGTGTGGAGGGGAACCTGAGCTGCTCTTCATTCTCCGTTGCCTCCGCTCTGGAATGCCGCTACAGCAATCCTTCCTGTCCCCAACCACCCTTCCTCAGAACCACAGCTAGCCCAAAGGTACGGGAAAGTACAAGCTCTCACCTGTGCACTGAGTTGGTCAGTCATTCCCAGAGGGCAGCCTTGTACCCCATGTAGATTTGCTGGGTTTTTTTGTCCTGTGTGAATATCCAAGACTACCTCGAGGTTAGTAAGAGAAAAGGATGCCCCTGTGTGTATCTTCACACTGGGGGAAGGGAAGCTTAGGGTGGAAGGCGGCGGCAGCAGTAGGGTAGAAAGAACCCACAACAAATCAGATAATATTTTTAATATTAAAATAGACAAAGAAGTGGAATAAAAAGGACCACGGAGAAAGGATGCAGGGTTGATACTTAGTAAAAGCGCAATCAATCATACAATGAGTAACATATCAGTAAACCACATGAGCCCAAGCTGCCCGCAGCTTACAAGAGACTGCAAGCAGAATGAAAAAGAGAACTCGGGATTCCCTTCCCCACATTTCTGCCTCCTTCCTTAATCTCCTCTTGCCTGTCGCCTCTTGAACTCTCATGGCACCTGTTCCACTATAAATACATTTTCCTTCCAACACTGAATGTTGCACCTTGAAGCTATGCCCTCGTTTGCATGTCTGTTTTCTAAATGGCCCTACAGTTTGTCTTGAAGGGAAAGGTCGGGAGTACGTTGCATATAGAAGTGTTTTAAAACCATTAAGACAGGACCTACGAAGGAGGTAAAAGAGAGACAGAACTGTGAAGGAAGACCTGTGACTTAAGGTAGGACTGGGGATGTGCTCAGTGAGTAAAATGCAAAGATACCCAGCACCCATGGGTAAAGAAGGTGTGCCGGCATGCACCTGCACCCATGGATAAAGAAGGTGTGCCGGCATGCACCAGCACCCATGGATAAAGAAGGTGTGCCGGCATGCACCTGCACCCATGGGTAAAGAAGGTGTGCCGGCATGCACCTGCACCCATGGATAAAGAAGGTGTGCCGGCATGCACCAGCACCCATGGATAAAGGAGGTGTGCCGGCATGCACCTGCACCCATGGGTAAAGAAGGTGTGCTGGCATGCACCTGCACCAATGGATAAAGAAGGTGTGGTGGCATGCACCTGCACCCATGGGTAAAGAAGGTGTGCCGGCATGCACCTGCACCCATGGATAAAGAAGGTGTGCCGGCATGCACCTGCACCCATGGGTAAAGAAGGTGTGCCGGCATGCACCTGCACCAATGGATAAAGAAGGTGTGGTGGCATGCACCAGCACCCATGGATAAAGAAGGTGTGCCGGCATGCACCTGCACCCATGAATAAAGAAGGTGTGCCGGCATGCACCTGCACCCATGGGTAAAGAAGGTGTGCCGGCATGCACCTGCACCCATGGGTAAAGAAGGTGTGCCGGCATGCACCTGCACCCATAGATAAAGAAGGTGTGGTGGCATGCACCTGCACCCATGGGTAAAGAAGGTGTGCCGGCATGCACCTGCACCAATGGATAAAGAAGGTGTGGTGGCATGCACCTGCAATAATAGTGCTGCTGAGTCGGAGAGCAATGGATCAGAGAAGTTCCCTGGTCCGCCAGCCTAGATCAATCAGCGAGTTCCACATTCAGTGAGAGACCCTGTCTCAACATATTAAGAGAATCACAATAAAGATACTCTACACATTGACATTCAGCCTTTCTGTCTACCAGAATGCACATGTACACACATCCACACACGTGTGCACAGGTACACAGCACACAAGCAAACAAACAAAAAACCTTGATGAACAGATTTTCCTAAAGCTATTTTTAACTGTTCATAAAAACAATAAAGCAATGACTTCTAAGTCTACCTCAAAGAGTTGGGTTTCAAATAGTAAGAAATTGAAGAAAATTTTATGTTATGTAATGGGTGGTTGATCCTAAAATGGAGAAATAGGTTTTTGAAGGTTTTAGTTTTTTTTTATTTTTACTTCCTAGGTGTCAGCATGGGTGTAAGTACTTTCAAGGGTGAACAGATAACATGGGAACCAGGACACAGCTCAGTGGTAGAGTTCATATTTCGCATATGCAAAGCCCTGAATTCTGTCCTCAATACCAGAAGGTAAAAGTCAGTAAGACGCATTAATGAGTTTTTCCCCTAAGGCAATTCTAAACATGTAGGAATTACAGCTCTATTAATAGCTCAAGATAATCCCAAAACATAACCATCTCTTTGCTTCAATCCTCCACTGATGAACTTAGTATCAGTCACAGGCCATCTCTCTCTCTTTTTCTCTATGTAAGATTGACTTTAATATTTATTTATGTGTGTGCATGTGTACCTGTTTATCTGTCTGTCTGTCTGAGTCTCACAAGTGTGTGCCCATTGAGGCCAGAAGAAAGCATCAGATCCTATGAAGCAAAGTTACAGGTCCTTGTGAGACACTTGAGGCACTGGAAATGGAATTTGGGTCCTCTGCAAGAAGAGCAATTCTTCAACTGGGGAGCCATCGCTCTGGCCTTTTTGTCTTTTAAAAAAAGATACATACAAAAATGTGATGAAACTTTGCAAAATTAACTCACTCTTCACACCTCATACTCTTCCTGGCATCACTAGAAAATGACAAATGACCCTCACTCATCTCCCTCTGGCATTGTCAATGATCACAACTGTGTTTGAAAAGATCAAGAAAAAAAAATCAAAGATCACTGATAACCTTTGACTCCATAATTATATTCATGAATTAATTTTACAATAAACAGAAAAACATTAAAGTCACCTCACTGACGGACCATCTGTCACATAAAAACTATAAAGCAATCCCTTTTAAGAAAATGTGTGATTTAATTATGGTTTTTATAAAAGGTAATGCACTGTTATATAGCTATAATGAACCACATTTAAGAAAAATGAGGAAAACTGCTTATCATTGGCTATAAGTAAAAATTCTGTGCATCTGAGGAAGGAATAAAGCACACAAAGTCATCAGCTACTTAACTATGGTATGGCATGGTGGTTTGAATAAGAAGTTTTTAACCTTCTTAATTGTATGTTACAGTATCATAATTTTTGAAAGATTGTAGACACATTCCACATATATACATTTATATATAGTTGTATTTATATATTTCTACCTATCTATGTATGTATCTATGTTTGTATCTATGTATATATGTATGTATGTGTGTCTGTCTGTCTGTCTGTATGTATGTATGTATCTATCTATCTATCTATCTATCTATCTATCTATCTATCTATCTATCTATTCACACTTGCTGTCCCTTGCCCCTCTCATCCTTGTTTATTCCCCTTCTAATTAACTATATTTTTAGAAATAGATAATCGTAATCAACTGTTAATATTCAGGTCACTCAGCATCACTTAGTCTAGAACAGAGGTTCTCAACATGGAGTCCCAACCCCTCTGAGGTCCAATGACTTTTTCATGGGAGTCACCTAAGACCACTGGAAAATACAGGTATTTGCATTATGAGTCCATAGCCATAGCAAAGATATAGTTATGAAGTAGTAATAAAAATAATGTTATGGTTGGGGGTCACCACAACATGAGGAACTGTATTAAGGGTGGCAGCATTGGGGAGGTTGAGAATCACTGTTCTAGAAGCTTATAGCAGCTTATAAAGAATACCTTTGAAGGTTAAAGCCACCAAGACAGTTCTGCCATCTCTCAATGTCTTAAGGGTAATGTTGAAGACAACATTACAAAAAGCCTTACAAGAGTCACTAACATTACAAACTCTCACATAGGTAAAAACATCACTTTCGGGTGAGAAATTTTCATTTAGGAGGTAATGATCTTGAAAACCACCACAGCATGGAAGCAAACCTGAAACCGGGAGTCAAGCTGGAATCTCATGAAAAGCATCAAATATTCAAAGGCTTCTTTCTTTATACTTTATTTATCTGAATTTTCAATTAGACTTATCTGTCTGTTGGAGGTGGGACACACACACCATGATGCCCACGTGAAGGGCAGTGGACGGCTCTCAGCAGTTAACACCCTGCCAACCTGTGGATCTCTGACATTGAACTCAAATTTTCCTTCTTGGCAGGCAGAACTCATACTCACCAAGCCATTTCCCTGGTCATAAAGTTTGATTCATACTTAGACTATCTAAGGTACATTGCATTCAAAGGATAATTGTATATCGGTTATGTTCAAGGTACTGTGTATAGCCTGGAATTAGAAATATTCATCATGTTAGACCATGTAAGCAAGTCGATGGTGTCCAAGGGTCGGTCACTCCTACACAACAAGCTGGTGTGGACCCACCACTCCCCACTTATGTGTTCTTTCAACTTTCCCATACATTTTCTCAATAATATTTTCCTTAAGTAATTTTCCTATAATTATTGTTTTTGTGTGATTTACAACTTATTGCTGTGATTTATAACTTTATGTGTTTGGATCAGTCTGCACATCATTAGATTTTTACTTAACATGCAGATTGTATCTGCTTCATTCTAAATCACTGGTTATACTTAAAAATGTGCTGTCCATTGACTATCACATAGATTATTCAGATCAGCTAGAGATGAGCAATCTCACACTCAAAAAACTAGATGGATTTTAATTCTAAGCTTATGAGAAAGCATCATCATAAGTCCCTTTTATTTTTTAGTGGTGTACAGTGTCAATAATAATTGCCCTTTTCTGCATTTCAACAGATGAAATATACTTTTTTTTATTTCTGAGACAGGGTTTCTCTGTAGCTTTGGTGCCTAGTTTTTGTATAGCAGGCTGGCCTCGAACTCACAGAGATCTGCCTGCCTCTGCCTCCTGAGAGCTGGTATCAAAGGCATGTACCACAGTCTCCTGGCTATTATATTCTATTCTTATTAAGCAGCTATCAAAAATTTACTTAATCTCAGGTGTTGCCAGAAAAAAGAAACAGAATTAATTAGTCTGTTGTGAGAGTAGAACTTGGCAGTGATCTGGTCACCATGAATTATTGAAAAGCTTAGACAAAATGTAGACGTATACGTCTGAGCGATGAGTCTAGGGATCTGACTCAGGCTCAGGGAAGTACTTGTGTAATTGGGTAAACACAGAGAGAGAAGTGAGAGGCTGTCAGGCATGAGCTGACATAGGGAGTATCTTAGGGTGGGGAAAACCGTCCTCCACTACCCCGAGATGAGGTAAACTGGAGCAGAGAGGAAGCAGGTGGCCCAAGCTGTGCATTAGGTGTTGTCTGTTTTTGCTGGAGCATAGTGGAAAGTGAGCTCAGATTCCACACAGAACAACCAAGAAGCATTTCTGTTTAAAACTCTGCAGATAAATTCACATATGTATGAAGACCTTCTCTATGATTTAATTATATTGGTTTACCGAAAGGTTCCTTTTAGTGCCTGTAGAAGATTTAAGGAAAGAAACATATATATTATATGTATATTATGCAGGTACATGTATATTTTTATGTGCTTGTACTTGTCTGCCTATGTCTGCTGAGGGTAAAAGTTGATAATCCTCAATCACTCTCTACTTTATTATTTATTTATTTAGTTAGTTAGTTACAACAGGATTTTGATGTGGGAAGTCCTTTTGTAAATGTATTGCTTTTATTGGTTAATGAATAAGCTGCTTTGGCCTGTGATAGGGCACAATATAGCTAGGCAGGAAAACTAAACTGAATGCTGGGAGAAAGAAGGCAGAGTCAGTGAGATGCCATGTAGCCATCACGGGGGACAGATGTGCCAGAATCTTGCTGGTAAATCACAAGCCTCATGGTAAAATATAAAATAATGGAAATATGTTAATTTAAGATATAAGAGTTAGTCAGAAATATGCTTAAGATATTGGTCAAACAGTATTGCAATTAATACCGTTTCTGTGTGGTTATTACAGGTCTAAGTGGCTGGGAAACAAACGAGCGGCCTCTGACTAGAGGGCTTCTTTGTGTAGTTCTGGCTGTCCTAGAACTAGCTCTGTAGAGCAGACTGGCCTCAAACTCACAGAGACCCACTTGTTTTTGCTTTCCAGGTGCTAGGATTAGCGCCTCAGTCTGGGTTTTATACAGCATAGTGTTACCAAGATGTGCTCAGTTTCTTAAGAGTGAAAGGACCTCAGACCTGACAAACTGTGCCACCAAGGCGGGCTATGGGAACTAAAGCAATACAGAGGAGGTATCAGTTCCCAGTGTAGATGACCCTCAAAAGACTTAGCATGAAAGCCAATGTGACGGTCACAACCTCAGCACTTAATTCCTCTCAGGATTCATACACTTCTCTTGACTTTCCAGGTTTGGTTATCCTCTAGTTTACTTCATATTTGCATTTGAATATTACTTCCTCTAGAAAAGCAGTCTTGTCAGGTCCATGTATAAATGCTCCTTGTATTTTCCCTTCTCTTCAGCAGCAAATCTCGGATACTCCCTGGTTTGTGACAGAGATAAATCGTAAGGAGACAATATTGCATGATGAAAATGCGCGCAGCGTATTTCAGCCTGCAAATGCCCTAGTTTGCAACATCTCATACTCCATCCACGAGCAGCTGTTTCCCTTCACACTGTGGCAGCTGCTTGGGAACTGAGGTCCACAGCCATCACACAGCCTCACCCGAGAGCATGACATTGCAACAGTGCATATGGCTAGGCCAGGAAAAGACCAAACCTCAACTTGTGGTTTCAGCCATGTCGTCTGCACACAACTGGAGAGTTGAAACATTCTGAGTGCAACTATCGTAAGCTGGGGATGCCTGAACATTAGGATGCTGTGATTGTCTGCAGCATGGGGAGATGTTGGTCCTTTCAAATCCCTGTTGTAGGAGACAACTGAAAGATGCTAAAAACATATAAGAGAAGAGAAGCAAAAAAGGAGAGTGTGGTTGGTCTGAGCTACAGTGTTGTTACTTGATTTCATTCATTTTCTAAGCAAAATAGTCTACATAAACCAAACAAAAGCCGGAACATAGTTCTGTGAAAGCAACCATTCCACCCCTCACTAAGTTTTAGAGAAGCTAAAAATTCATTCCCAAGGTGATGGATGGAGAATGCATTTGTCATCCTAACACAGTTCACTACATTCTTTTTAAGAATACTTAAAAAAAGCAGTCAAAGAGATGGTTCAGTGGTTAACGGCACTGATTGCTCTTCCAGAAGACCTGGGTTAGGGTCCCACCACCAACATGGCAGCCCAACACAGTCTCCAATTCCAGGGGAGTTGATGCCCTCTTCTGGCTGCCTCAGGTACCAGGTATGCACATGGTGCATAAATACACATGCAGACAAAAGACTCATGAACATAAACAAGATTTTTACTGGTTATACTTAGTTGTGTGCTTGTAGAGGGGCACACACATGTACCATGATGCTCATGTTGAGATCAGAGAATAACTTGCAGTACTCTGCTCTCAGTCAGTGCTCACCTGTGGGTCCCAGGGACTGAACTCAGGTCAAGAGACATAATGTCAAACACTTGCACCACCTACACCATCCAGCCATCTCACCAGCCTTGGTACTTAACCACCTCCTCACTTCCTCCCTCTTGCTCCCTCCCTCTCCTTCCTCCTTTCTTCTTTCTGTCTCCTCTCCTGCATGCCTGTGTATATGTGTGTAGGTATGCGTGCATGTGTATTTGTGTGTACATGCATGTGTGTACGTGTGTGTGTGTGTGTGTGTGTGTGTGTGTGTGTGTAGACAACAACCATGGTGTTCAAACTCATCCACGGGATCCCCATGAAAAAAAGGAAGGAGTGCCCTCTCATTGGTCTGCAGCTCACCAATCAGGCTAGGCTTCTTGGCTAGCTAGCAGGATCCCAGGGATCCTCCTGTGTGTACCTCCCCAGTAGGGGGATTACAAAGGCTGGCCATCATACCCAGTCAAGGCAAGGCAAGTACTTTGTCAACTGAGCCATCCTCCCAGCCCCCATTTCACATTCTTCAAAATGCCTGAGACCAACATCTCCTCAGAAGCTATCCAGTTTGAAGAAAAAAAAAAGTATACAAAACAAATTCTGAAATTCAAAATTTATACTGTTAAGACTGGTAATCAAAAGAAGAAATTTCCAATCCTTGCAGAGTTTTGGGGCTGGAGAACATTCTGACAATTATTACTTCTTTAAAATAAACTAACATGTCTTTAATGTCAGGTAGGAGCTCGTACTTTGGGAAGGAAGTCGACTTGAACTGGCAAATCTAGGAGGGCTGACTGGCCCTCCTGTCCGCCCCTCCCCAGCAGTTCCATGGCAGCCCAGCCCTCTGAACAAGCTCTCTCTCAGCGGCCCCTGCAACAGCAGCTCCACCTCTGTGATTTGGACAAAGTACTCTCTTTCTCGGTATTTATATAAAGTGCTTCACCCTGGCCTGTTATGTGGCATTAAGGGGAAAATTCTTTCTCGCCCACTGGCTAAATCCTCTAAAAAGACTGTTAGTTTCAGAAAGATAAAGACTTTTCAAACAAGTCCCGCAGCACCTAATAGAAGAGTTAAAAATTGATTGTTAACGCACTGGAACAGGGAGGTTATGTTCCCCAAATGAAAAACAAGCTATTTTTAAAGACCATGCCTGACACTTACCCAGACTCCTGGTCCCCACCCCCACCCGCAGACTCCCAGATCCACTCCGCACACAGGAACAGGACCCCAGGGACAGAGAGTTCTCAGATGGGCTGAACCTGAGGAGCTGGCAGACTTTTCCTATCTAGAGGATTGGTGAGGGTGTGTGGATGCTTTTCTCTGTATAACAGGTTTTTCTTGTTCCTTTGTGGGGGGGAAGAAAACAAAACAAAACACCAAAAACAGCTCTGCAGTGGGAGCTGAGAGGGCTGGGTAGGAAAGGAGGCTAGCTGAGTCAGCAGGAGGGGACAGTCCTTTCAGAGCCCAGGCTAAAATCCCCAAGACCTTCCTTACCTGATGCCCTATCACCAGGCAATGTCCAAAGGAGGAAGTGAGAGGGGGCAGAAGGAGAGACCGGCCATGCTGCCCCCTCCTCACCAAGTCAAGTCTCGCCTTGATGCATTTATATCCTGTGCAAACTGGCATGTCTATTTTTATCTGTGTGACACGGAAGTTACATTTTTAAAAACTCAACAATTTCTTCCAGGAAAAGCTGAAGGCACCTCCCCTTGCCTTCTGCATCAAGTTCTTGCTGTGTGGATGGGCATATCTGCAGCCCTGGATGCTGTCTAAGGGTGGGTGTCCTTATGTCACACAGTCACCTAGTCAGACAGCCCTAGGTCTACAGCACGCCTCCAGCTAAACAGCTAGGTTATACAAATGCCATCCCTAAGCATACAGAATCAAACTCACTGAACACTCTAATCCAAGTTTCCACTCATAAGATCATTTCCATCAAATGCACCTGTCAGATTTAGGTCAGTAATAACATGAGTATTGGGTTGTTTTTGTTTTGATTTTTTGTTCTCTTCTTTTAACACTCTACTGATGTTCTGTAATGCCATGCTTCTCCATAATAAATACAGTGGGGGCTGCAAGCTGTGATCCATGGGACTGGGCTCTCCTTATGATAGTATCAGCAACCCTAGCCCCAAGAAACAAGCCTCTAAGATTCTTTTTTGTCTCCTATTATTTCAAAATTATCCATTTTACATGTTCATCGTACATGACACTGTGTTATATAGGACACGACAGACAAGTACACATTGTACACTGAGCACACTCCAACCCCCATGCAGAAAACCAGCTTGGCTCAGAGGTGAACAGCAAACTAGAGAGTGGTCAACAAATGCAATCGTTGCTTTCTCTTTTTCCATGTAAATATCTCTCACGTGTCACAGTTTAAAGGCAAAGTGCAAAGGTAGAACTCGTATAAACTTGGTTTAAGGGAAAGGAAAGAAGTTTGTAAAGGATGGCTCAAAAAAGCCTGGAACAAATGGAGGCCCTGGACATAAACCCTACATGTGGATTCTGGCATTCATACAAATTTACGAACATTGAAAGCTAATTTTTTTTGCCCTGGCAATGCTGAAGCATGCATGGGCATCCTGTATATGGTGTTCTGTTGAACTTGTCCATATTGGGTTTCATGGTCTAAGTTGATGAGGACGACTGACCAGGTCTCTTCCTCAGATCTCATTAAAGATGGTTGTGAATTACCATGTGGTTGCTGCTGGGAATTGAACTTGGGACCTTTGGAAGAGCAGGCAGTGCTCTCAACCGCTGAGTCATCTCTCCACCCCATACAAATTTATACTTGAAATAAACTTGCAGTGAACGGCATGTACACGCACACAAATAGAGGGTTATGTAAAACTAGTGAGATCTGAATAAACTGCATAGATGGTACCAGTGCCAGTGTGTTGGGTTTGATCCCGGACTCTGTTCTGGTGAGACGTGAGCAATGAGATTAGCTAGGAAAGGAAAAAGTAAGGGATCTGGGTCTTCCTGAGCTAGGGAGAGGCAGGCCCAAGTCACTTCTGTGAACCTGGATTTCAAAGTTACTTCTAAAAAAGACTCCTTGCTTGCTATCACTGATAGCTAAACACAGATACACTTAGGCCTCCATGTAGTCGGACACATTATTATTATGCACACATTCTTGCCTGGCACCTACCTACATACTGAGATGACAGACACACAGCAGTGTATCACAGTGTAATCCTCCAACACCAGAGTCAGCAGAGCGGGGAAAAGAAGGCATGGGTGTACTCTACATGGAGAAATAATGACTGACCATGTGCAGAAGATCTACAGTCAGACTCTGCAGAAAACACACTGCCAATCACCACCCCGTTCACATTCACAAAACCCATGATGATACCTGACTATCACAAAATAGTCATGTTAACCTGAGGTTGACATCATTAAAATATCTGCTCTGGGGAGAAGATTTTGCTCAAGTTGTTCTGACATAAAGGCAAAGAACAGCAATAGACTCTACATAAGACAGGGGGATGCATTTGACTGAAACGCTCAGTGTTTCTGTAAAATTGTTTTTTGATATATATCTAAGAAATATTAAATTCTTCAAAATGAAATTACGACATAGTTCAAAATAGTATATATTACAGGTAAAGACAGCCCAGGGGGACAGGGAGTTTTACTAGCAAATATTTTCACTAGTAAGAATATTAACCTGGAACAGGTATTATGTTTCAAATATCCAGGTATGGATTTATTTTACATGATCTGTGCTTTCCTGGGAAGGTGTTCAATAAGCAAATAATTTAATTTCAGACTCGTATGCGCTCCTATCAAACGGCACTTTCTCTTTACTTCTGATTAATTTACAATTCACAATACTATGATGCTTCTATTGTATGCCAAGTTGTTCTAGTCAGTTCTTTGGGATTCATATCTCCAGCATAATATATAAAATGTATTATAGGAAAATTAACTATGATAAAATTTTTCAAAAGCAAATAATAGAGTTATTATGCTTTGGACTCACTAAAGATTTATTGCTCAAATAATTTTGTTTTGAAATGGAGGAGACAGAATTAAAGTACTCAGCTTCAAAATAATACATTAAGACAAACATAATATTTCTACCTACATCCTTATCCTCAGCTCAGATGCTCATGGTACTGAAGACAACACTGACAAAGGTGGAAAAATTGCCTCCACCAACTGGTAGATGGGCACATGTAACACGGTAGAAGACCATGTTACAATGCCAATCAGATTTACTCATAAGTTATGGTCCAAGCACTTCACATGAAACGGTGTCTCCCACTGTAGATGTGTACAATGTGGCCTGTGCAAACAAGCTCATGGATGTTTAAGAGTGAGTACTCTATAAACAGACATTCTCCCAGAAAGAATTCAACCACATGTAACGACTTGACTAATAAATGAGTTATATAGCAGGACTTTAGAGCCCAGTATTCTCTAATAAACAAGTCATTAAAACAGCCCTAAAAACTGTATTTTCTAGGTCAAAAGTTATCTACCACACTAGAGCCATTACTCATCAGCATTTCACTTTTTTTTTAAAGTCAACAAGGCGCTACCCTAATACTAATGCTAGGGCAAATATCATCTGAGGCAGACAAAATTTGTGCTATATCATGAAGAGCATCTCCAAGAAAGAGAAAAGGTATGGTCCACACTAGCTGTATGTGGGAAACAGACCATACAATATGGCCACTTCCAATTCCTGAAAAAGACTGAAGGAAGATAGAGCATCTGAGGTCCTGGCCCAAGTTCTTCATCCCTTGGACCCAGTGAAAACCTCCATTGTGCCCAAAAATAGACTTCTAGACTGCGGACTGAACGCCAGCACTGACACACACACATGCAAACTCGCATTTTACACTTCACACCCTCTGAAGACTCCCTAGTGCAATGAATAAAGAGCAAACCGGAAAATGGGCCACCTTCTTCAGGGAGTATCCGCAATTCTTCAATACATAATAACACACAATATTAAGTTGTGTAAGACAGGTTTTCAAAAGCTGAGGTCATCGAAAACACCCATACTCAGTGTCACAACAAAGTGGGCCAAAAGAAAAGAAAAGAAAACAGCGCACTCCATTTCTATCCACTCTCCTCCATTCAAAAGCTTTCCATTGACCTTGACCCCTTCTCCACTCAGATCGTTCCCATTCGAAGACTTGTTACCAGGTCCCATAAATTTCAGCTGAGAACGACTCCTGGAGCCATCACCTTTCCATCTGCATTGCCTTTACTGTTGTCCAGAGTCTCATTAAATAAAAACCCCACTAAAACTTCATGCATGCCTCTAAAATCATTTCCCCCAATATGCTCGCATATATCTTCCCGAACAATCACAGCAGACCACGAGAGCAGGCTTTTTTCTCCTCTGCACCCATGCTCACAGCATCCCTTTGATTGCTTTGGACAGAGATCCATCTCCTTTATAACATAGCTCAAAAGCAGTTTCCCCGGAGAAATCCCATCCTATTTCTCTGCTGTTCCTGAGCCCCGCGGGATTTTGCATCATTCACATGCTTTGGAATTTAAGTATGCCTTTAGTATGATTAATTACTGATGAAAGTATTTATCAGAGTAGTATTCATAGAAAAGAATGTGTATTTTATTAGACCCTGAACACAAGATATGGGTTAATGAGTATGAACTCAAAGGCATTGACATTATTCTTAAGACACTGATTTTATCAAAGGAATAACTATAAAAAAGTTCATTCAATAGTTGACTTATTTACAGGAATCATTCAAATACTCATTATCAAAATTCCAATACCTCAAATTAATAAAAGAGGAATCCTAAACTAAAGCCATAGTGATTCAAATCTCCTGGTCACCAACTTAAATACACATGAGCACATTTACAATCGCAGATTCCCAAAGAAGAAAACAATCTACAGAGCTCACCAGAGGTTTTAGAGAGATTTAGAGTCAAAATGCTTTTGCCTTACTTTGCCTTCACTGTTCACTGAATGAATGTATATAAGTACATATGTGTCTATGCTTCAATCTCATCATTTGAAAAATGGCAGCACATAAAATGTGCACATTAAAGATATGTAGTTTAAGTGTTTAAAACTATTTTCTGTAAAATTTGGAATTTTATTCACAACGTCAGCATTAAGAATGATGGTATCTATTGGCTTAATTCTTAATTCTTTTCTTTTTTTCTTTCTTCTCCAAGACAGGGTTTCTCTGTGTAGTCCTGGCTGCCCTGGAACTCACTGTGTAGACCAAGCTGTCCTCAACCGCAGAGATTCGCCTGCCTCTGCAGAGATTACTAACTTAATTCCTAACAGTTAAGATTTCATGTGCTATTAGCATGAAGACAATTCTGAAAACACGTATCTGACCTAGTAGCCTCCCCCTTCTACCCTGTTAAGAAATACTTCCTGTTGTTACACTAATAATATGCCAAGTGGTCAGAGTATCCCAAATATTGCTAAGAAGAAGGAAAGCAAGAACACCTTCGATTCTACTCCATATTGAACATTTTATGAAGTGGGCTCCGAGAATCTTAGTTCTGCCATGGTCTGAGTGAACTGAAAGATTTAACAGATTGCTGAGTATGAACATCAATTAAGTAAGACCTGATAAGTATGTCTAAAGGGCAATAAAGTAATTCAGAAGGTCCTTATAAATTTGTAGTGTTAAATATTTGCAATGTGTCATTCACTCAAACAGATAAGACCTATGCTTCATAGAACAGGAGCGCATAAAGCAGTTAAATGAATATGAAGAAGGCATTTACTGAGTCACAAATTAAAACTGAGACAGCACAATGAATCTTGATGAGTAGGAAACCCTTCTAGGGCAGAGACAGATAGGAATGTGGTCAGCAAACAAGAGAGTCAAGGGGGAGCAAGATCTTTCACCTGATTATCCAAATCCAAAATCAAAAAAGAATGGAAGAAAGGAAAAAAGGAAAGAAGGGAAGGAGGGGAAAGAAGGGAAGAGGGAGGGAGAGGAATGGAGGGAGGAGGAGAGGGAGAGATAGTGACGAGGAGAGAGAGAGAGAGAGAAATAAGAGAGGGCAGGAGCAAAAAAAAAAAATCCAGGCTGAGCAAGAAGGCATATGGCCGAGATCTGAACATGCAGAAGATGGACAGATAACTATCAGGTATTTAAAGCAGCCTGAACTAAAGGCTGGGAGAGGGAAATAAGAGATTTGACTTCTAAAGGCTCCGCACATGATAAGTAAGTTCTGTCTAACTGACTGGAAAAGCTCTTCATAAGGCTGAACTGGGCATCCGTCCATGAGATATTAGTTTTCATTAAGTCTGTAAAAAACTTGAAAGATTGGAGGAAATGAGGGGCTCTGTTTGCTCAGGCTTTCCTAACTACTCCACAAATGGCCAGAAGGAAAATAAAATTAAGATCTTCATCTTTTGACAGACTGAATTGTTTCAAACATCAATAATTAACACATTCAAATGTTTCAAAGGAGTAGAATGTAGTTACTGCTGACTGAAATCGTGGATGGGAAGGCGGAAAGGGAATTCCTCTTGGTTTGACATGATGTCATTCTGTTGTCAGAAACATAGAAGCGAGGAAACTTGAAGAACTAGGAAACTGACTCCATGGTGGTTAGAATGAGAAATGTTCCTCATAGTCTCAGGCATTCGAACACAAGGTCCCCATAGGTGGTCCTGTTTCAGAAGGTTTTGGAGGTGTGGCCTTGTTGGAGGGAATGTATCATTGGGGCATGGCTTTGAGAGTTTAAAGATTTGAGCCACTTTTCGTCCACTCTCTCAGCTGTGTTTGTAGCTCAAGATGTGAGTTCCCAGAATCCTGCTCCAGCCATCTTACCTGTCCTGATGGAAGGCTGGAAGGAAAGAATCCGTCTGCATGAGAGAAATAGAAACACACATACACACACACACACACAGAGAGAGAGAGAGAGAGAGAGAGAGAGAGAGAGGAAAGGAGAGAGAGGGAGAGCAAAGAAGGAAAAGGTAGAAGAAAAGAGGAGGTGAGGGACACAGAAAGAGAAGGGGAGGGAGGGTGAATTGCTGTGCTCCGTTAATTAGCTCTAAGGGATAAAAACAGTCTACTCCACATCTGAGTGTAAATCCCTCCCTTAGAAAGAGCTTCTTGATGAAAGTGTGTATTTCTCTATTCAAGGTAATATTTATGCTTTCAAGAGAGATTTAATTGCTAAAACATTGGACAATGGGTCTCGTTTGAACACATTAAACAGATCCCCGCCGCAATGGCTGCGTGGGTCGGAAGATGTGTGGGAAAGCACTAAACGCGTTAAACAGAAAGCATGCTGTCTTTACTTAAAGGACAATTGTGCAGCCAAGTCTGCATTTATTCTTACTGCCAACACCAATATACAGCACCCTTTAACTCATCACGTTTAACTGCTGTGCCTCTTGGACAAAAGAGAGAGAGAGCGAGGATATGTGCAATCAATAAATAACTTCTCCAGCCAGTGTTAATGAATCTTCCCTCACATTTTGCCCTGAAATGAGTAACCCTGCAGAGGGCCCAGGAAGATAAACCACCTTGCAAAACTCTTAGGTGGAGAAAGAAGAGGCTGCAGAAAAATGGGGGGGGGGGGTCCAGCTGTCAAAAAGCCTGGGTGGCCCTCATCATACACTGATGATAACCACATCTCGTCTTCCTAAATTAGACATGCCACTTAAGGATGTTTCATTCTGCATCTGTAAATCAATATGATAAAACAAAACAACAACAACAACAAAAAAAAAAACGTGTGCCTTGCAACACCCAGCCACAGTAAGCACAACCCACGCTAGGATCTCGGGTTGTAATACCACCATTCTCAAATAAGGGAAGCCTCAGCTGCTTGCAGAAACTGCTGATGCCAGGGCTAGGGGAAAGATGCACAAGAGATGAGTATGGAGTATATTCAAGCATCCAAAAGAACAACACCACTATCTTCTAAAAAGTACTTTTAAAAAGCACACAGCAGTGACAGTAAGTCAATACGTAAGAATGCTGGATTACAGTCTACGAAAAAGAAATACACGAGCTCATACTGACACACAAAACAGGTAGAAAAAAAAACAAAATGGGGAAATATCCAACAAATCCAAATTCAGCAGGCAACAGAGGCAAGGCATTCTGCCCTAAAATATGTCCCTCCTCCACACAGCCCAGACTGAATCATGAGACGAGCATTCAGGCCATCCCAACTGAGAGGCACTATACATAGTACCTGACCAGAGGTCCTCACACTGGTCATCAAACACAGGACAGTCTACTGTCAGAGCAGGAGCATCAAAGAGATGGGACCACAGATGATACATGATGCACCAAGTGATGCTATCTAACAGAAATAGGAACTTCTAGGCAAAAGTTGAAGCAATCTGAATGAAAGATGAACTTTAGTTAAAAGATTTACTACCTAGGAGAAATATAGAAGCCCAGTCAAAGATGCCAGGGGCAGAGGAAACTGAGCAGTGTTCAGGAAAACTCACTCGAGTTCTATTGCATTGTTTCTACTGCAGTTCTTTCTACAGTTCCACGAAGGGGAGGGACTTATTCCTCAGGACAAGCCCAGCTGTGGTGTATTAAAAACAAACAGGTGTATTTTGCAAAAGAAACAACATATTCTATTTCTGTTTGGGAGGTATGTATTGCCATTTAAAAAAGGAAGAAAACAAAACAAAGAAAACGGTGAAAACTGTCAGAAGGTGAGTGCCTTCAAGGAACTCTTTTGAAAATAGTCACAAATTAGAAGGACAGGTTGGCAGCTAGCTTATAGGTAACAGCACATGTGCGAGTATGAAGACTTGAGTTCAAATCCCAAGCACTCATATAAAAACATAGAATCAGAACACGTCCACAGCCTTAGAATTGGACGACAGTGACTGACAGCTCTTGGTCGCTCCCTGGTCAGGTACCCTAGCTGAAATAGAGAACTTCTGCTTCAGTGAGGGATCGTATCATAAAGGAGTAAACAGGAGAGAAACAGAAGGGAAGGCTTTGTATGTGCATGTGCACCGATACATATGTGCACATACATGCACACGTGTGTGCACACACATACACACATCCAAGTTAGAAATGAATGCTGTAAGACTGTTTTCTCACTTGTGGTGGAAACCATTTTCTCAGGTACACATTACCCTCTTGAGCAGAGATGCTCAGTTCCCACTAATTGAAATGCTGTCCATTTAGAACACATGGTTTTCTAACCATGGGTATTTTTATTTGATCGTCTTACTGCCCACGTTTACAAGAAGAAAATTTCACTTACAGTTAATACTTAACTTTGCTTACTGCATCGCTCTGTTATTTATCATTTACTTCTTTGGGATTATTGATTCACATAAATTATTCATTTTTACATTAATTGCTTTGGATAGAAATAATTACTAAAACATGAAGAAATGTATCAAAAATTAACATATATATTGTTTTTTAAATCAGTAAGATGAAGTACAATAAATGCACACTACACAACTGGATACAGATATGTATGTCTTGCTATTATCTTTTCCAACACAATCCTCTTCCTTCCCATAGAAACTCTGGCCAAGCTGATGTCACTGTTAATATGTCACTTCTTTCTATGCTATCAGTGGGCACAGCAGCCTGTCTATCCTCCCTGTCATCCTGACAGAACTCGGGAAAGGGTGAGCAAGCCAACTGTAAGTCATCAGAAAAGTAGCTGTTCGTTCCCTGAGAGCAGAGTCTCCACTGTGGAATTGGAGGCAGCTGGCAGCTGCATTGCTGCCATGTTTTGATATTGCAGAACAAAGAGGAGAGGATCAGCAAAGCTGGAAGCAAAGGAGACCGAGAAACAGACTCAATGTGATAAGCAAATTGCAGAATGCAGGGTCCTAAAAACATTCACCTCGGGAATATCCCAGTTCCACAAAACCATAAACCACAAGCACACTTTTCACCCCTCAATCCTGAGCTAACTACAAGGATTAGGGTCAGCTGGCTATGTCAACAGACTGGACAGTGACTGCGGGGTGGCTGAAGTAGCTGTCTGTCAGCATGCATGGTGAGCCAGTCTAGTCCAGGGCAATCATGGAGGCTGGACAGCTCGACCATCCTTGGACTTGGGCATGTTCCTCAGGAATCAACACACTGGTTTGACCTCCAACAACTGTGTCTCCATTGCATACAGTAGAAATTGAGAAAGGATGAGATGGAGCCAAAGGAGTGATTTGTCAGATGACTTTTTACAATCAAATTCTTTTATCTATATGTAAAACAGCACACCATTCGTGAGATAAGAAATTCAGTGCATAAGAACTGGGTTATATCCACTTTCGGTATAAAATATTGCACTATATACAGCAACAGAGACTCAAAGAAACTTGAAAAAAACTAAAATCTGTGGTTGGCAAAAGCACCAATGGCAAAATAGGTTAGTTGATGGTATTTATGTGCACCAGATGACCTTAAAGATGAGTTCACATGTGTTCAACATCCAATTTTGATCTCACCAGATCGAACTTACTTGTCTACATCTAAAGAAGAGACAGTGACATCTTTACCATGGTATCCATGTGTCATCTACAGCCACAAAGACCCTAACAGGTAGAAACCCTATAATGAATAAGAAAGGTCAGAACAGGTAGTGGGAGACAACCTGCCTGGAGCAGCTGGGTTTGTATATTTCCAAGCAAAACAGCTAATATAAATCAAATGCTCCATAGTAACCATTATTTCAATGACTGATTTTTTTAACACCAGAACTGCAAGGCATTTAATCACTTATGATATTCATGTTCTAAGAGCATCCTATAGGAATGGGACTTATATAGACACCAGCCGTAGTGACACCCTGCAATGCTTGGAAATCTTTATCATGTGGTCCAATGTTGCATGTACGATGATTTACATCTATGAATGAATTAAAAGATCTAGAGGGTGGAGGAGCAAGGAAGAAATCAAACAGAAAAGCATATGGATAAATAATTGACAGGAAAGCAAACTCAGAAGGGTAGCAGGGATATGGCTGGCGTCTGAGCAAAGAGCAAGCTGAGTATAAACATTGACTTTCACCCTCTCGCCAGGTCAAATACAGGAGCAGGTAACAGATCTCTGTTCAAGTAGAGAGTGAGAAATGGCTCAATACAATCAAAATTGTTTTTGGAAAAGTAAAAGGAAGGCAGATGGATGAAAGGTAAATAAATGATTTGGGGACCCTAAGAAGCAGAATGAGACTAAGCTGGCCATGGGAGAAATTGAAAATAACATAACTTACTTACCAAAATGTACCAGAATCTGGGCAACTGTCAGCCATTTCTGACTCGAGAAACAGAGGAAAGGGTTAGCTAAAATCGGGGAGATTTATTGATCAGCTAAAAAAGAAAAAGTTCCCCATGCTAATAAACTCACCAAAAGAACTGCTTTTCCAAGCCCCAGGAGACCAGAAGCTTGTTTTGTGCATACAGTAAAATACAGAGCTCCCCTGAGAAATCACCTTCCCAGAGAAGGGAATGAAAAGGACTGGGAATTGAGTGAAAAAGGTGGCGGGACCTTAGAATCCAGGCACTTCCCATCCAGTCTACACGCTGCCATCTAGGTGGTTCTACAAAGAAGACAATCAGAGGTAGAAGACCTAACATGCCTCCTGCCTTAACAAACCGCTGCCTTGCCTATGGGCCCTCAGAGAAGCCCTCAGACACACTCAGGAAAACCAGAAGCTGACTGGTAGCCCAGGCAGTGACAGCATTCAACAGTGACAGAGGATGCTCTTAGGACAAGGATTCTTCTAAAACTAAGGGCTCCCAGAATTTAAAAATGACCATAAGAAAATGGATCAGAAGACAGTAACACCTTCAGTTTTTGTTTGTGTTTGTTCAGGCAGAAAACAACAGATGCTAAAAGGAGGGAAATAATGAGAATGAAAACGGAACTCTTGTACCACGACATCCAACATTGGAGTATGAAAGTTAGAAGGGAAAAAAGAATCGCAAAGAGGAAGGCAAAACATAGGCAGGACCTCCTTGTTCCTTATGCTCTCGTTACTCAAACCAGAGAGCTCTTATCGCTATGAGATCTTCAGACTGAAAGAGAGAAAATTCCTATCTTATTCTGCCTTACATTCCTCTCTAGTGTTGGGATCAAAGGTGTGCTCCAGCACCGCCTGCCTCTATGGATAACTAGTCTAGCTGCTGGGATTAAAGGTGTGTGCTACCACTGCCTGGCCTGTATGGCTGACAACTATGGCTGCTTTGCGTTCTTATCTTCAGGCAAGCTTTATTTATTAAAATACAAATGATATACCACCACACCACTTAGTACTTTACAAAGCCTGGTGCAAACAACCACATTTTCTCTCAAACCAACACACTTTTTTTTTGACAAAACTACTTATATCTCATCTTTCAATAAAAATAAAGAATGGATGTCAATATTCTTTTTTTAAAAAAAAGTCATACATGAGATCCAGCCAGATCGCTCATCAAGTAAAAACTCTTGGCACTCCACAATGCAAGCCTGAAAACTTGGATTAGAATCCAAGAACCCACAGTAAATGTAGAAGGAGAGAACTGACTCCAAAGTCATCTTCCAACACACACACACACACACACACACACACACACACGCGCGCGCGCGCGTACTTTAAGATCTAGTCTAAAAATCATACGTGAGCTTAACTGTCTTCATTTGCACTTCTATCCTCACTTCAAATTCCCAAACACAAAGGCATGAAAGCAACACAAAATGCATTAGCAGTTTGCATTCTGTGATGATGACACACTGGGTCCCAAACACCAATGTGGAATGTCACATACCAAAGCCTCTCCATGAAGGAAAGGGGAGACAGTGGTACAGGTAGCAAAATCAAAACAGTCAAGGCACGTGTCATATTCAAGAGCATTTGGCATCCAATGCAGGATACAACTCCTCAAGTCTCAAGGCATCAGCCCTTGCCAGCACAGCTAAGCATCTTAGAAAGAATCAAAAGCAAAGCCACCAAAAGAGAAAGCCCACTTCAAGTTTTAATATGTCAAGTTCTGCCCTTTATAGCCTCAGCGAAATGACTTGTAGCCTATCATCAAATAAATTAGCAATTTAGATTTCTATTTCTCAAATCCACCCCCACTGATTTATAGTCTCTTAAAGGAAAAAAAATACTCTTGCAGCAGATAATTCACCAGAAGAAAAAACAATAATGGCTATAGTACAAAATAAATACCAAAATGTATTTAACCAGGCTCTATGGAGCATACTTTGCAATCCCAGCACTCTGGTGGCTGAGGCAGGAGGATGGCTGAGAATATGAGGCCAGGATGGGTTACAGAATGATTTCTAAGCCCCAATATGGGCTACATGGTGTTGGGTTATACAATGATGGTTTATATATTATGGGTGACATAGTGAAATCTTACCTCAAAAGGTTAACAAAAAACACAAGAAAAAGCAAGTCAGCCATACATTTGCAGTGTCTTCAAGTATCTGAGGATGTTACCAGATATACTTCATGCTTCTCTTCAAAATGGGGCAGAAAGCAGCCCAGCCCCTACACCTTGTCCGATTTCTAGCCACTGCACATGTAACACACATCACCCATGGAGTGTAGAAACAAACTGTAGGTACAGTCAGTGTTCTTTTACCTACTTTCTTGGATGTTCTTACAAGGTGGCTTTGCTAGTCTGAGCTTCTCTGTAGCCTAAAATCACAGAGGCTCAGACCAGAAAGGGCCAGACTATATTCCTATTTCCCCTTGGGTATAGGAAAGGAAGGGTAAGCAATAGTGGGAGCCGGGGCTTTGATCAGAATCATTTTAGCCAAACCCTGGGTTGTTCCCAAGTGCATGTGGTTAGCAAGCTATGGGTAACAGTCCTGGAGTTGCAGGAAACAGATGTACAAGATGAAGCCTAGGAAGGACTCAGAGAAGGCATGGATGAGAATCTAATGATAGCAGTACTAGCTCTGTACAGAAGGGCAACA
Source organism: Microtus pennsylvanicus (assembly GCF_037038515.1). NCBI lineage: Eukaryota > Metazoa > Chordata > Mammalia > Rodentia > Cricetidae > Microtus > Microtus pennsylvanicus. The sequence continues at coordinate 53,692,274 of NC_134593.1, forward strand.
AATGCAGGCAGGAGAGGAACATAGAGAGCCAAGCTTAGGTTTGGTGTGCCAACACTTTCCAAATAACCTGGGAGTGCAGGAAAGAATGGCGGGGCTGAGACTGGGGTTAACCTGGGAGATCAGGGGCAAAAGGCGGGGCTGAGGCTGGGGTTATTTATACCTGCGGATATCTCCCTAAGAAAAGAAGGAAGTTAGAGCCAAGGCACTCCCAATCATAGGTAACTTTATGAGTGGGAAGTTGAGGAGAGAGAGAGCAAGGGAGCGAAGGAGGGACAGAAGACAGGAGGAGAACATGTCAACAGGAAGAGTGGGGAACAGAAGACGGAGGAGGACAGGCCAACAGGAAGAGTGGGGGACAGACAATGGAGGAGGACAGGACAACAGGAAGAGTGGGGGAGGGGAGATGGTAAGACTGCCAGAGAAGACAGCCATGATTTGAAAAACAAGGGCACAGAGAAAAGCATCAGTCATGTGACACACACGTAACCCAAATTCCACTGACATGCCCTTCCCTTCTTTTTGTTACACATTAGAAGATTTAGTGTTGAGTGCTCGCCGGACATTCACAAGGCCTGCCTTTTGTTGCTCACTTATCCTTCTAATAACACTACATAAGGTGCATACGGTCCGTGATGAATTAAAAAAACTGCACTTCCACCACGCAAGCTGTAAAACCGTGCAGTAGGCTGCCTTGAGTGTGTAAGAACTCAGTTCAACAGAAAGAGCTCTTGGCATAAAGAGAGGATGTGAAATCTCCCTATCTCCCAGGCGCTGCTCTATGAACAGGCTTAGAAAAAAAATGTGTGCTCTCTCTCCTTCTGCTCCTGATTTGGACCTTGAGATTTCTGTCCGGTGCTCCAATGTGGGTCTCTGTCTCTGTCTCCTTTCATCGCCTGATGAAGGTTAATATTCAGGAGGATGCCTATATGTTTTCCTTTGGGTTCTCCTTCTTATTTAGCTTCTCTAGGATTACTAATTATAGGCTCAATGTCCTTTATTTATGGCTAGAAACCAAATATGAGTGAGTACATCCCATGTTCCTCTTTTTGGGTACTGGCTTTGTGGGAGCCTAGGCAGTTTGGATGCTCACCTTACTAGACCTGGATGGAGGTGGGTGGTCCGTGGACTTCCCACAGGGCAGGAAACCCTGATCGCTCTTTGGGCTGACGAGGGAGGGGAACTTGATTGGCAGAGGGGGAGACAAATGGGAGGCGGTGGCGGGGAAGAGACAGAAATCTTTAATAAATAAATAAATTTAAAAAAATGTGTGAAAATGAAAATTGTTTCCAATGCTACTGTCAAGCTCAAATAATGTATTTTTTTTAACCTACAATAAACTTCAAGTCACCTAAAATCCACTGGACTGAAACATTACATCTACCATAATTGGCTTTGGCTTCAATTCTATGTGTAAAAGAAGAATGGAAAAATATTTAGAATCCATGACTGCCTTCTGTGGGAGAACAGAGGGTGAAATTCATCTCAATGGAAAAATAAATCTGCATTCTTGCACCTCCCTGGTAAGGCTCAGAGTAGGAGAAGAAGCGAAGACCTGGGGAAAATATTAATAACAGGGGTCTAGATGAGCCAAAGAGGCCCAGAGCTAGGTTTGAGCTCAGGGCCAGAGAAAGCTGTTTGTGGTGTGATGTCAAGAACACAGATTTTTTTTTAAGGTGCAAAATTGGAGAGGGAGAAGACTGAATGGCCACAACGACCTACCAGGCATGCGCTGGATCCTGATGAGTCAGGCACCTTTAAAAACTCCTGCTCTAATATGTGATTGCATTTTTGTTTCTGAACTGTTCACTTTCCCTTATCATAAAGTTTACTTAACACAGTCTTAAATAGAAAAGGAGAGGAGGGAGAGCAGGAGAAAGAATGAACCAAAAGGAAGGGAAGGGAAGGGTAGGAATGGGACAGAAAGGGAAGGGAAAGAAAGAAAGCTGTGCCGATGTTATGTTGGCAGGTAGGTACAAAGTACAAGCCAACCAGCCAAGCCGAGGTCAAGGCAGGGCAGACTCTAGCTGCCTACTCCAGCAACCAGGATGTGCCTCACTCACATGTTCCCCCAAAGAAACTTGCCCTGCATGGGCTGCAACTCGGTGGTTCATGCCTTGCTCTCACTAAACCCTGGGTTCTGTTCCCTGTACTACATAAAACTGGGTGTGGCAATGCAGACCTGAAATCCCAGCCAGGAGGAGGCTGAAGAGTTCAAAGTTCTCGAATACAGCAAACCGAAGGCCAGACTTAGCTGTGTGAGTCCCTGTAAAGAGTGAGGAAAGAAAAGGGGTCTAGGGTCATAGTTCCATGGGTAGTGGTAGATGTCCAACACGGATAAGCCAGACGTGATAATGCCAGGAAGATTAGAAGTCCAATCATCCTCAACTGTACAGCAAAGTGGAGGCCAGCGTAGGATAGATAAGGCCCCAGATCCCCCCACACACAAAAGGAAGTGAATGAGGGCTGTTTAACACTCTGAGAAGTAAATGTAAAAGTGAAGAGATGGCACCCAGACACTGTTCTTCCTCACTGGGCCAGGAGAGGGGGGAGTGGACCAAGGAGAGACATCACTGCCACAGAGTTCCATTGGTACCATTGGGACCTGCTGAAGCTAGAGGACTAAGCCCAAGGAGAAACGCTACAAATGAGAAATCGGGAAGATGTATACCAATGAGTTACTTCATCTCCCAATGTGGATCAAGTTACCTGGTTTTTACCTACTTTTCTTATTTGTACCTCGTCCTTGAGACATAGAAAAGGTGAGTTTCATTCACAGGCCAGAGATTGGTAATAACTTAAAGTGGTCAGGAAAATGAATGCCAGAATATTAGGGACAATATATTTTGTTCATTTATTTTTTGGTGTCATAAGCCACCTTTTTTGGGTGCCTTTTGCCACAATCCTAGCCATAGCGAGTTCATACATTCCAGACTGGGGATGTGAGGTTTAGAAATGTTAGGTAGGAAGAACAGAGATAAGAAACAAATAAGAGACAGAAACATAGAACAGCATTGGGAGGAACATTCATTGAATACTGAATACTGAATTCACCCATCTTTATTTTCCTTACACTTTTATACCCCAAGCGGGGAAGAAGGCAAAAGACTGCTTTAACTTGACACAAAGGACAACCAGAACAGTTACTGGCTTCAATACTTGAGACATCAAGCCATTATTTCCTGTGTAAAGTATTTGATGTTTGGGCAGGGATGCGCAGTGAACACACCAAGTATCCTGTAGGCAGCCATTTCTGATATCAAGCCTCCGGTTTTAAATGAAGGAGCACAGGAGTGTGCATGAATTCTCTGACCTTTGATCAGCATGGAACAGATCCACCTCTCTGAGCCATCTTAATGTCCAAAATGTCGAGTAATCACACCCTAGGTCAGGATATCTTATTTTGTAGCCACACCTGTTGTCAGCAACTTTGGAAGAGAAAAAAATAAGCTCAAACTCTCTGACCTTCAGACAAGGTGGAACAGGCTCACATCTGGGTGTGTCCGGCAGTTTGGTGGCTTTAGGGGCTAACCCAGGATGTCAGCGATACTGGGCATATGCTTTGCTACTGAGCTACATCACCCTGGCCCCTTTCTTGGGTTGAGACAGGGTCTCACAAGGTTACCAAAGCTGGTTTTGAACTCACCCTGCAACATAAGAGAGACTTGAACTTTCCATCCTTCTGCCTTTACCTCCCAAATAGATAGGTTTGCAAGGCACCAAATTCAACTGAGATGACAGCAACTTCTCAATAGTTGCTTTTGCAATATATAATCAGGCAAGAAACCAAAACAGGAGGATGCTGACACTTCAGAAGAAAAGGAGAGACAGTGGAGTAAAGAAAAGAATCAGGCAAAGACTGCGGGGGAAAAAAAACGGAAATACCAAATCAATCCAACAACTATGTTTTAACTTTGTAATCTTTGGTGATATTCTCAAAACTTGAGTTCTCTCAGCAGCAAAAGGAGTATAAAGAAATTTCCCTAATAATCTTACCTTTTAAATAATGCACAGAATACCTCCCACACATAGAAACAGAGTACAAGGCATAGTGAGACCGCCCAGTGTAGTATGGCCACGAGTAGGCTGCTACTGTGAGCTGAAGACCCTGCTTCCGCTTCTTGCTCTTTGAGATGCTCACTGCCTTCTAGTCCAGCTTTTCACTTTGAATCTTCCTCCTTCCCACAGCCTCTGAGAAGGGAAATTAGTTTACAGTTCATGGAGTGAGGGGTGTTCCATCCCATGAGCTGAAGTTATGTATACCTTGATGCCAGGTTTCCTGCAGTGTTCCCACACTTTCAGGAACCAAAGAAAATGCCTATTTTTGAAGCAGGGCCTCAACACTACCAACAGAGCAATACTCTTCTTGGGCCTGGAGAGCTGTCCTCACAGTTAGAGTGATAATTGTTCCTGGATCCAGTTCCTAGCACTCATAGGGCAGCACACAACTGTCTGCAACTCCAGTTCCAACAGCCTCTTCCAGCCCTGTCAGGCACCAGGCACGCATGTGATATACACACACAGACTTGCACACAAAACACCGAGTCACATGAAATAGAAGAAACTCGGTTCCTCAGAACAACAGTTCACACTGAGTTGCTTCTTTTTAGGCACTATGGACCACGGCAGGCATTTCAGACCAACTTCTTCGGAACTTCTCAAGGATGCTCTTAGGTAAGCACTGTCATTCAGTCACACTACAGGTAAGGGGACTGAGGGTCTGGTATGATAAGCAACTTGTCTCAGTCACACAGCAAGAGTGGAGCTGGGTTTCTGTGATAGATACATGGTTCTAACTAAACCCCAGGTTTTAACTACCTCAGCAAAACTTAGTGTCTGCAAGAACCTTAGAAACACCAGAAAAGGAAGAAATTGGGTCTAAGAAAACTGAAAGATAAGTGCCTTCAACTGTTCCAAATTCCTCTCCATGAAGTGACGAGCCAGTTACTGAACAGTCTCAATTAGAATTTGTGGAATCAAATTCTCATGGTGCGTGGACTCTGGAAACAAAGAGATGAAAAGATGCCCTGGGGCCTCAGTTTCTTCATCTGTAGTTTTCAAATCCACAAATTCTACCATGACTCTAATCAACTGATACAACATTACTCCACAACTGAAACAAATCCCCAAACTCTTCTAAACTCTCTGGCCAGAACAAATTGGTGACCTCTGAATAAATGTCCTGTGGGCTAGTTCGAAGGAAGCTATACATAAAAATTACATTCCCGTAAATGCACGATCCTGTACATTGGTGCCGTAGTTACCTGGCCAGTTCAAAGGAAGCCGTTACTGAGTGTGTACTGTCCTGTACTGGGCATTGGTACTGTAGCTACAACACTGTGCGCCCAATTGATCCTGCGACTTCATCTGACAGCTTGATGATTGCTAAGCATCGCTGAATAAGAGATGGAAAGGCTGTGTCTTCCTAAGTGTAGACTTGAATCGGCCAACGGAAGACAATTCAAACTCTTATAGGAAACAACTAGGCTTCGTTTGGGGGTTTTGTTTTATTTTGAGATTGCTATACAGGATGAAAGTACCTTCAGAACCTTGCCCATTGTCTGAGTCGCTGGCTGTCTTGTCCTATTTGTAACACACAAGACAGCTTCCTATCCCTGCCTTGTCATTTCAGAATCAGGGCTGATCCTGGTGGCTCTTGCTGCCCTGACCCCACAGTGTTCTGACGCCTAAGGACTGCGTGCCTCATTCTGTACTGTAAGAAGCTTCTCGCCCAAGAGCATACCCTGCTTCTGGAACAGAAACATTTCCTGCGGTGGAGCTGAAAAGGAGTTAATTTCTTACACCCAGAAGTCGATCTCATTATCTCTAAATTTATCTCTGTTTGCTTGATGTTTCTGGACTTTTTTCCCACATCTCTAAAGGGCTGAAGCTGTGCCTACAGTTTTAGATCATGTCACCAGTGGTTAAAACAGCAGCCAGCAGAGGAATCTGCAATCTGGCAAATAGTTATTTATGCTGTTTTCTTAAAGACTGTTGATGACAAAGTCCACAGGCACAGCTTATAGAAAATTCAAATGAATTTCAGGTTACAAAACATGTTTTTAAAAGAGATTTTTTATAAAGATTTAAAAATACAATTTTCCAATAGTTTTTCTACTTTTGGGTTCTTGTATAGTGATTCACTGTTCATCGTAGTACTCAATTTGGTTTGAATATACAGACAAATTATATATATGTGTGTATATGTATATATATAATACATATGTATTTATGTATGTGTGCATGTATAATTTTTCTTTATTTTCTCATGCTCTCCCGTAGAGCTGGATCAGCAAGCTTGTACTCCTGACCTTGTGTAGTTAAGAAACAGTAAGACAAAGCAAAGGAAAACCTCAGAATAGTGTGTGTCTCGGGGTGTGGTTCACTGGCAATGTACTTGTGTAGCCTAGACAAAGATCTGTGTTTGATCACCAGACCAAGCATGATAGTACATGGTTTTAATTCTTGCACTTGGTGGGGGAGGCAGAAACAGGAGACTTATATATTAAAGGGCATCCTCAGCTACATAGCAAGTTCAGGGCAGCCTAGGACACGTGAGACCCTGTCTCAGATAATAATAACAACAGCATCTTGTCTTCAGCTTCTCACCATCACCAAGTTTGTAACCCATGTATCCTGTTGTGTTGGACAGGGCTGGTCACTCTTCGGAGAAGAAGCTGGAGGTCTCCCGTAAGGGTTGGGTGTAGAGCCAGCCCACACCACCATCCCTACCTGGGCAATTAGAGGTGCCAAAGGTCACTAGGTGTGAAGCAGGGATGGTGTCAGTCAGCAGGGACATTTTCTGCCTCTCAACATTTCTCCCTGCTTCCCTGTGCAGCACCTCCAGCTGCCTCTCCGCCCTCTGTGTCAGGATTAAAATAGCTCCGGCTTGGTGACTTCACTGGTTCTCACAAACGGGCCAGTTGGCAGAAGGCAAATGCTGCCTGCTCCTGAGGGGAGGATTTCTTTTTGGTTGTTTGTCTCTTTCCATATTACCCCCTAATATGAATACTTGGTTTCATTTTGACTCTGAAAGACACTTCCTTTCTGAGGTTCAGTTCAGCACAAACGCCATGCAAATCTCTCCAAATACCTTTAAAGGGCTCAAGCTAAAAGGAGGTCACTGGAAGGCAACACTGAGCATCCAGAGTGTATTATAATTTCTGAGGTGAAACTTCAAGGACACCGAAACCACAGGGTAAGTTAACCTTACATAACACATCAACATTTCGTTTATTCGAGGGCCAGATACCTACATCAAAAATACTAGTGATGCTTGATAATCAGCCACAATTTTTAATGTCTCATTTCTCATGCGTTCTCTGGTACCACAAGTGAAGATGTCAACACAAAGTACAAAGAGCCGATCAGAGTAAGATGGCAGAGGGCTTTAGAGGATCCCATTTCACTATCCCAGCTCAGGTAAACTGTAAAACTGAAAGGGAAATTGGCATACAGCATTCATATAATGAAAACAGCACACTTCGCAATCAAATAGCAGAATCTTATCTTAGCCTTTAGAATATTAGGGTTTGTTGCTTCCTTTTAAAACACACCACATATTAGTAAGAGAATATTCTACCAAAAAGCAAGTCTTTCTTATTATGTTCCAGACTAATAACTCAGTGCTATGTCCGCACCGCATTTTGAATCGAAGAGAGCATTTAGATTAACTGCATCAGTGCCCTATGGACACGAGATTTATATGCGGAGAGAAGACTTCCATATGACTCTGGGGAGATGGAGCTAATGAAATAATGTGGTTCACTGGCTAAGGACGGCCGCTCTGAAAGGGTACAATCGCCATCCCTAAGAGTGGAAGAAAGTCACCATTATTGTCTTCACAGCACACCGCCATTCTTCTCAGCTATCCTGGGATCCTGAGCATCTAAGCAGTGATGGCCCCTTATAGCCACCGTGATGAGAAGCCATCTTACCCCGCCTATGCCAATCAAGACATCACGGAACTTTGCCGTTAACTGCGAAAACATCTAGATGACAGGGCAGTTTAAAATGTCCTACCACGATGTATTCATTACGCAAGCATATGCTGAATATCTCATGATATATGAGAACGGTGGATGTACTGCCCACAGGGATAAAGTAGGTACCAAAAATGGCCTTTCAGAACTTCACCTAACCTGAAAAGAGATGGCTCGGTGTGTGAAGTGCAAGATGCCCAAGCCTGAGAACCCGACTCAATGGCCAGAACTCATGTAAAAATGCCAGGCATGATTCCCAACCCTGGGGGGTGGGGAGAGGCTGACCAGTCAGTTGGCACAGACTATTCAGAGGCACAGGCCTGTGAGAGACCTGGTCTCAAGAAACAACTGGGATGCTGTGATGATTTGGAAGAGAATGCCTTTCATAGGGAGTTGCACTACTTGTTAGGAGGTGTGGCTTTGTTGGAAGAAGTGTGTCAATGTGGGGGCGGCAGGCTTTGAGGCCTCTTTTGCTCAAGCTTTCCTCAGTGTGGGCATCAATCGACATCCTGTGGTCTGTAAGCCAAGATGTAGCCAGTACCGCGTCCGCCTGCATGCCGCCATGCTCCCTGACATGATGATAAAGGACTAAACCTTTGAAATATAAGTGAGCCACCCCAATGAAATATTTTCTTTATAAGAACTGTTACGGTCGTGGTGTCTCTTCACAGCAATATCATACCCTAACAATGACAGGTGGCTTCTAAGTATTTATACCCAAGGTCCACCTCTGATATTCCCACCATTGCACATACGAGTGTGTAACACACAAGACACACAGACAAAGAGATAATTTCACTGAGTCCTTCCTTTAGCTAAGCACTGTCCTGCTGCGTAGCTTTGGCCCTGTGACTGCTGCCATCATAATATGTGTATGAGCCAGAGGTCAGTCTTTTCCTCTAGTCCTCTCCATCGTATTATTTGGAAAAGGCTCTCTCGCTGAGACTGGAGCTTGCCAACTGGCTACATTGTTGTCCTTCAAGCTCTGGAGCTCTCTCTGCGCCTGTTGTCCTGCTCCCTGCCAACGTAGGGATACAGACACAGCCCACCACACCCGTCATTTTCGGCTGGTACTGGAAAACCCAACTGTACCGAACATGCTAGCATGGTAGGAACTTTACTGACAGCCATTTCCTCAGCCCCTGAGATCTTGTTATCCTAGTCTATTGGGATGCTTCGTTTTCATTATCAATTAGACTAGATTTAGAATCACCCTGGGAAAAAAGTCTCTGGGTATGTCTTTGAATTTCCAGACCGAGCAAGGAAGGCCCCTCCCTGAAAGTAGGTGACTCCCTTCAATGGGGTGGCTTTTCAGAATGGAAGGAAAAGGCAAACAGCACTGGTAGTCATTTTTCATTGCTTCCTGACTTTGAATCCCATGGGACCAAGCATCATATGCCCCTGCCTTCATGTTTTTCTACTATGATGGGCTATGTTCTATTTTAAAATATAAACCAAAATGCCCTTCTCTCCATACGCTGCTTCTTGTAAGGTATTTGGTCATAGCAAAGAGAACAGTAATCAGCATACTGATGAAAATAACTGAGAAGAGGTTGGCTATAGTTTTGGAAGAAAGCTAGTGAGATTCAAGTTATCATACCTAGCTCCAGAAGCTAAAAAAGTGTTGGGGTAAATGTGAGCATTGAAAGTCAACTATAAAATAATATTAAAAATAAATCCATTCACACCGTGACAGAACAAACTGAGCAATCAGTGATGGTAATTTCAACAAACATCAAATTTTGGAACCATAAAAGACCCCCAGTAGACTTAAAAATTTCACCTTTTACTAATAAAACCTACAATAGTTGAGTGGTTCCTAACAAATTACAAAGCCACATAGGTAAAAAATTACATCTCAAATTAACACTAAGCTTTATTTACCCTGCCTTTTCCCTGCTATTCCAATTCAGATGCACACATCCATATATGTTAGTCTATATCTGATTTCTACTCTAACACACTTATACAGACCTACCCATAAAACTTGTCTCAGACACTTCCAATATTACATTAGTGTCTGTTCCATATACATGCAATTTCCCAACCCACTCCCACATAATATACACACCCAATATTCTGTTAGAGGTGGAATCACAGGTATACAACTGTATGCATACCCTCCTGTTGGATACATCCACAACTCACATATATGTTCTTTATTATTCTGTATCTGATTTGTCCATCCATAAATACATTTCTCATTTATATGAATATTTCTATTGACATATTCCTATTGTACACCTATAAAGAAGCTTAACATATGTTTGTAAAGTAATAAATACAAATGTAACCAAATCATGCATAAAACCATAGGAGCATTATAGCATATTTCAGGTAATTTACCTGGACTTATTTACATCTATGACTTCCCACAGACATGAGGAGTATGAAACCAATGAGAAGTATGGACTCTTGATAGGGATCCAAGTGCACGAAGACTTCTCGTTCTTAGTTCATGCTGAGGATAAGGTGGTGTTGGTATTGTATTCTTTTCACACTGCAGGGCGGGTAAGGGATAGAAACAGAAACCATGGTTAGATCTGTGTCTTTATCCTAGGATGAAATAGGAACCTATATGGTACAGGATATGAATGAACAACAGTGTTTGGGATGCTGGCTACAGAGCATGACCTGAAGAACTGCTTCCCCCTACACCGGAGCTGACAATCCAGGAGGGCTGAATGACTTCTATTGACATAGAAACTGGGATTGTAATGGGGCTCTACAAGTAAGACTCTCTGAGGGTTCAGGTATCTTAGACGTAGATCCATTCAGGGAGACCTAGGATGAAGCTAGAATCTAGCCCTACAGGAGCAGGGAAGAGCATTAGCAGATTATTGTGTATGGTCAGTAAGGCCTGTGTCCCGCAAAGAAGTCTAAAATGTAAATTTTAAAAAAAGAAGATTCAACACCCAATGGCTATAGTTACCAACTGTACAGTGTAACTTTCTGGAGTCTACCAAACCATAAAGTCAGTAGTGTGGACTTGTGTTTTCTTCTTTAAGCTATTTGTACTATGAGATTAGTCTACTTTTACTTAACAATAAATAGTTCTACCTTATCATTAAGTATGAGCATTACCGGCTCATATATGCATTATACGGAAAGGTCTTTTTTGTAGCCAAACCATGAGGCATCATTTTAAGATCCTCTAGGTAATGTTCTCCTTGTTTTTTTTATCAGTTATTTTAATTGCAAAATACAGAAATTATCTAGTTGGAACTTTATTAAAAATTACTCCTTGCATGCTCATTGTCATAGTACCAGAATTCAGACTGCTTACAGAGAAAATGTATCAATAATCTTAACCAGTTATGAACCCTATAATCTATAAAACTAGCTAACCAGGCAAAACATGCCCACTTATGCTTTAGTGGTATGAAGATAAGGGGATAACAAGGAGCTCTCTGATGGAAATTGAAGTCTGTTCTACACAAAGTCCTCTATGACTGGTATTAAAATTTCTGTGAAAATCAACATGGTTGGACAAATTGTGACTCCTAGAGAGACACACTACTGTCATTTAGCTACTACGTGAACAGGAAGTGTAGTGAGATGTACTAGGCTGGATATGCACATCTTGTGTTTCTTGGGTAAAGCTAACTGACAGTTACTCACTGGATAAGAGGCCTTTTGTTTTGGAAGGTACTAATCTCTCTGGCCTTGGAAGACTGCTGTAAAGGTCTCTTGAAAATGAGGCATTATTTCTCAAAGTTAAAGGCTCTAGGCAAATAAACCACAGATACTTTGAAGTCCATTTTAAAGAGTTTCTTCATTGCCTAAGATGAGGATCAAGAAGAGCAGTCTCTGGGCAGAAGTTTATGGGACAGAACAAGCAAGGTCAGCAAGCCAGTGACCACAAACTGCAGTGTGAATCTAACGTGGTAGCATAATTGACAGGTAGAAACAGGAGGGATATGAGTTCAAGGCCATCTTTGGTTACATAGCTACTTGACTGGGCTAAATCAGATCCTGTCTCCTCAACAACATTAATAAAAGGGAAAGAGAGCCCTTCTGTCAAAAAACACAAGGAAAACTTTTAAGTTTAATGGGCCAACTACAAACTAATAATCAGGCTTGCCAAGAAATAATTTGAGCAACCATGCGAAGTGCTCCAAAGTCAATTAGAAAAAAATGTCGCTTCATTAAATAAAGGCAAAAAAAATAAATTTTTTTGCAAAATAAAAAAGAGTATGTGTTTAAAGTAGAATGATGGTTTTCTTGATCTTTACAGAAACAAAAACTCTAACTAAAACAGCATCTTTTACTATCAGTCTAACAAATATACTAGAGGCAACATCCACTTAGTCAACTGTCTTGAGGAAGCAGTGATCTCCAGTCCCTTCTTAAATCATACTGGCCAATGTGCTTAGAATGCTTTCAAGGAGGTGGCTCTTTGGGGCAGACTAAAAAACTCTGCTCCCATCAGTGGAGGCTTACGATAATTAAAGTAGTTTTTGTCCTAAACCTGTTTATTAGGTAATACCATATTGTAATGATAGGATTACTAAAACCTGAGAGATAAGAATGTGAAAAGTAGCAGAGCATCTATGAAAAAAAGATCACGGCTGAGAAAATGCTCCAAGATGAGCCTCCTATAATATAGTATTTTTCCTGTTTTGAACAGGGTGTGGATATTTGTAGAACAATAAAAACTACAGCAATTATAAATAGCTTCATCCTTATTTAATTTTTAAGAAATGAACCAAGCTACAATCCAGAGGAGATTGATTTTAGTGAAGAATGATAAACACTAGATTCAATTTGCTTTTATGTTACTATGACAAGCATTGACCAAAGGCAACTTGGAAAGGAAAGGGTTCATCTCATCTCGTGGAGTATAGTCTATCATTTAAGAAAACAAGGGAAGAAGCTCAAGGCCAGAACATGGAGATAGAAACTGAAGCATAGACCACAGAGGAATTTTGCTTACTGACTTGCTTAATTTGGTCTCTTACACAACTCAGAACCACCTGCCCAGGGGTGAGCCATCCACTCTGCCCAAGACATTACAACCAGGACTATAGATAGAAAGAATAGCAAGTTAATCTGTTCATGTCCAAGTACAGTCAGTCAGTACTGTAAATAAGAGGCAGTGCCAACCACGGAGAAGAACATGCTTTTCTCTGGATTTGGTGGGGTGCCATGGCAGTAGCAAGATTTTAGAGGAAACCTAGAGAGAGAGCCCATGTGAGTCTGAAAAAAGTAGAAAACAAGAACAACATTAAGAAATGTAAAATCAACAGGATTTAGTGGCAGAGAAGAGATAAAAGATATAGGATAAAAATGACAAACACAATCACCAAGTCTGGGGATTTTATATACTTAAAAAATAAAGATAAAGAATGAGTTTGAAATGTTATACATTATATCCATAGGGAAATATGTAACTAACAGTTGACTATCTACATCCAAGCCCCAAGGAGAATGAAGGTGACTATTTAAAATGGAATTGGAGCCTGAAGGCAAAAATGAGCCTGCTCACGGAAGCAAAGCAAAGGGCAGGGTTGGGAGGGAGACTGGCAAACACCAGTTTTAGAGGCAAGAAAGGAGAACTCACTCCCTCAGAACACATTGGTGTGTGATAGATGGAAAAGAGGCAAGGGATCTCAGAAAAGAGCTTCTATGGAAAGAGTCAAACAGACATTGCCATGGTAACTTAAGTCACTTGATGTCTATTTGTAGTGGCCCTTTTCCTAATTTTCTACAGTATGCCTAAGGCATTGATAGTCATGGTTTTGATCTTTCTGCTCATATGCCCTAGATGTTTGAGTGTTCTCCACCAAATGTCTAAGGGGCCTTCACCTCCGAAGGGATGGCAGATGAGGCATTGCAATGTGACTGTGTAGTACAGGATTGCACCCTTTATGAAGAGGATCCTAAAGGTAGGTCTGTAGGTTAGTCGTAGAGAACAGGCAAGGTCCTCCATCAATCCCAAATATGAAAGAGACACACTGTGAGTAAGAGACACAGGGAAAGGCAGAGATTGACAGGCCCCCAAGAATTCCTTCATTTTCCTTCTGCCATATGAGGAGACAAGGAGACTTTCGCCATCTGCAGCCAAAAAAAAGGCCTTGCACAAGAGGACCTGGCCACACTGGGGCTCTGATCTTAAATTAAAAAAAAAAAACTGAGCCACAAAGATCTTAAAGGACAGTGGATGGGAGGAGAAGAGAGAATGTGGGCAGAAAAGATGGAAGGAGAGAGGAAGCAGCAGTGAGGAAAAGTGTATGCGACAAAGAAGAAAACTGAGACTTAAGTAGTAAATTAAGTCAAATGAAAAGCAAGGTCAAGTGTGACATCATGAAAACACAGCAGGCAGCAGTTTGGGAAACCTTGGGCCAAGTGTGAGCTACCCAACAGGTGTGAGCACTCAGGGGCTGGGGTTGAGAGCGAGTGGAGGGCCAGCAAGCAGAGAGAAACTCTGTAAGGAGCTCTCCTTCAGCTGAGGAGAAAGCAGAGAGTAGGGGTCTTTCCTAGAGGAAGAAACAGAGTATATAACAAGAATCTGCCTGGACTACACAGCAAAATCCTGTCTCACAACTAACAGACAGGAAGCTGACAGAGATTCAGACATTTTCATCTGGAGGAAGCCCAGGCGGTAGATCAGAAGCAATGCTGTAAGCAACAGCCTGAGACCTGAAGAACTGGCCCTCCTCAGGGCGAGAAGGGAGGAGGGAGACAGTGCCTGGCGAAGGGAAGAAAGAAAGACTAACTGAAGGAGTAACTGAGGGAGATCCTGGATCCCAGAGAGATGCTCAAGGTGTGATGGTACTCCTTCCTATTGGGGAGCCTTGTTCCTGCAGGGGTGTGGGGTGATTAGGCAGCCCACCACCCCAGGATTTATAGCAAGTCTGTAACATTTCCTTCATCAATGATTAAAGGACGCTAGCTTTAGTTTATAGAATCACAGGTGGCAAGGTTATTAATAAGCCAAAGGAGAGGCTGAAGCGATGGCTCAGTGGGTAAGAGCACTTTTCTTTGCAAGTGTACGCGTGGATCCCAGCATCCACATTTAAAGCTGCCTATGGCCACATCTGCTATTAACCCCAGGGCTGTGGGAAACAAGGAGGTTGGCTGGGACCTGATGGCTGCCGGTTCAGCTCCCATTTCAGTGAGACACCTTATCTCAAAAGGGTAAGGCAGAAAATGATAGAGCAGGCCTCCTGAAATCGTCCTCAGGCCTCCACCCATATGCCATATATGGGCTTGTACCCAAATGACACACATATATTTACCATATGCAGATACTCTACACACACACTATACTCACATGTAAATAAGTAAATATAAATCAACAACAAAAAAATAGCAGGAGTTCAACAGTCACAAGAAGCAACTCATGCAGACTATCAATTTAATGTATTCTTACCATGCACATATACACACTAATGAAATATAGGCATCAGCAAATAGAACAGAAAATAAAGCATACACCATAACCTTTATGGAACTATGATGTTGATGATAATGTTAGCCATCATATCATACTGTGATAAAGATTATAGTTACTAATTCTCTCAAGCTGGACACCCCAATATAAAAATAACACAAGGTTCGTGAGTCTAAACCATACCAAACAATTGTGGACTCCTAGTTACAATCTGCCCGTTACCCCGGGAGCATTTCACTATACCTGAGCAAAATATAAATTTTAAAAAGGGAATTAATCATTATTTTACATGGCTAGTGGGGAATGTTGTCAGCAACAGCCTCAGGCTGTAATCTGTAAGGCTAAACTTTGTTAGAGTTCATTAAGTTTTAATAAGTGGATGAATGATGAGCTAAAATGGATCTGACAACAAATAGTTAAAAGAAACAGAGATCCCAGCCCCATCACAGCGGTCCAAGAGACAAGACTCTGTGACTGTCCATGGTGCAGCCCTGTATGGTGATTGTTACTGTTTTTAATTGATGCTGATGGGGAAAGACTGAGCGATTCTCTACATATTGAGAGGAAAGCATAAAGCACCGTGTCACAAATCAGCAGCATCTCTTAAATGTCCATTCCTCCAGGAAGAGCCGGATAATCTTCCATAGGAACTTAGCACAGAAGACGGGGGCAGGGCTAGGGTTCGGGCTTCATGATGAACCCTCCCGGACCCCAACAACTTTTCTCTACAGAAGATGCCTAAATGGAAATGTGTTTGCCTGGAAACAAAACCAATTGACAGGGGAGCTCTGCCACCTTTATCCCAGATTATAACCTCCTTTACCAATGAGCCAAGTACACGTTTTTTCTATACTTCTGAAAGTTTCATACATATATAGAATGCATTGTGATCATATGCAAATCCTCTCATTAACCTCCAGTTTCATCCTCTTTTCCCCCGAGCCCCTTCTTCTTCCCACTTTGTCCCCCCCCCCCCGTGGTT
The DNA here is from genome assembly GCF_037038515.1 of Microtus pennsylvanicus. Lineage (NCBI taxonomy): Eukaryota > Metazoa > Chordata > Mammalia > Rodentia > Cricetidae > Microtus > Microtus pennsylvanicus. The sequence continues at coordinate 53,708,631 of NC_134593.1, forward strand.
ACACCTTTAGAGAGGATGATGCTTCCTCCAGCACCATCAACAGTCCTTAGCTCAGTAAACACCCTTCACCCAGCACAGAAACTCAGAGGGCCCAATCTCATACATGCACCCACGCCTGTGTATTCGTGGCTGCAACAGTGGTGTCAGCTGGATGGCAGCCTTTCCTGATGTTCTTCCCCATCCTCTAGGTCTGAAATTCCTACTGCCGTCTCCTCTAAGATGCTCCCTGGGCCTTGGAGAGGTGGAGATGGGCTAACACATATGTCCAGTTGAAGACCGTGCATTTATCAGCCCCTGATTCTCAGAAGAGTGCCTGGCCATCATGCCTTGTTTGGGGGCAGGGAGGAGGGGTACCAACGGCTTTGACTGGTCACAACGGTAAAGGAATAGGGTGAATATATCAATTATAAAAGTGTCCACAGAAGCCGTTGCTGCATCTGGATGAAATCTTTTAGCGTGCTTGTACATAGATAATACATGCTAATTAAATGAAATTAAAAAGAAAAATTAATGAAAATATGAGGATCATGAAAGAGGCACAAATGGATTTCTGCAAGTCCCTAAATCTTTAATATTTGTAACGTAACATCTTTATAAAATTCATTAAAAATTATATCAAAGACTATAAATACAAGAAATTGACATTCATCAGAAATAACATATAAAGAGAGGAAAGGAAGTAACACAATTATTATAATATCCCTTAACTTAATTTTCTTAAATTAGCTGATTTCATATTGCCTCATCTTAACATTATTCAAGATTATCTTAGGTGTTATGACCATATAATATAATTCACTATTTCCTTTGGAGTTTTTTGGTTTTGTTTCTTTTTGTGTATGTGAATATGTATGTGTGGGGGTATGTTTAGGGAATGTAAACAATAGGTGAAGAGATGGTACCTTTTAAATATAAGATTCTTTTACCAAACTGGCAGTGCCCTGAAAGCTTCGTCCCCACTGGCTAGCTCTCACAGCTGGAAGGTGCTACTTATGTCCCAGAGGAGAAAAGGAATCATTATTCTTATCTGGTTACAGATGCAGTGAGCTCCAATAACAATGGTCCTGACAAGATACACCCACAGTTGCAATAAAGGCACAAATGTCATGGGAATAACTGCTTTTTGATTGAATTTAAGGCCCGTTCCATAAGATTGAACCCATACCCAGCAATCACCAGGGCCAAGTGTCTATGGCTAGAGAGGTCATGGTACCTCGGGGACAGCCAGTGCTAAATTCTGCTAAATGGACATAGCATTAATATGATTCCTAACGACTTAGCGGTAAACCCTTAAACTAATGTATATCTCCACCCGCATCAGAGAAACTTCTTTTTGAAGCAGTTAGCAATTAGCGGAGACCCATACCTGGTCAACATTCAGAGCATAGAGACTGGGAAGCACCCAGCTTATATGAGGTATCAATAACACACCCTGATGGAGGAAGGTCATTGGCTAATAAAGGAACTGCCTTGGCCCATTTTATTGGTTAGAACATAGGTGGGAAGAGTAAACAGAACAGAACGCTGGGAGGAAGAGGAAGTGAGCCCAGACTCCACAGCTCTCCTCTCCTGAGCAGACGCCTCAGAGAGACGCCATGCCCCAGCTCCGACCCAGGATGGACTTAGGCTAGAATCTTCCTGGTAAGACCAGTGCTCCCAGATTATTAGAGATGGGTTGATCGGGATATCAGAATTAGCCAGTAAGGGCTAGAGCTAAAGCCAAGCAGTGATTAAAAGAATACAGTGTCCGTGTAATTATTTTGGGGCAAAAGCTAGCCGAGCAGGCGGTTGGGGTGTTGGGGACGCAGCCCCACAGCCCATATTACTACAACACCCCTCTTCATAAAACTCAGAAACTATTGTGGGAAAGGGGGTGGGAAGATTATGTGCCTGAGGGAGGAGAATACTAAAACCGACCAGTGTTTTCAGGGCACAAAGAGAGAGCTACACCTGTAAACTCCCAGCACCTGTGATAGCATGGACAAGGCCTGCAAGAGCTCTAACCGGACAAAGATTCCAGCATGGAGGCTGGGAGAAGGGCACAGATTCCCACCTCTCTTTCCTTCAAGAGTGTGACTCCTGGTCTGGTTGAGCACACCCCAATGCAGGTCTCATACCCTAGAGTACTTGGCAATACAAGCTGAACTTGATGGGGAAAAAAAATGAGAACAGGAAGTTATGTGGGTAGGGATGTAGAGTGGTTCTAGGAAGGGTTGGGTGGCAGTGACGGTTATGATTAAAACATACTGTATAAAATTTTCAAAGGATTAAGCATATTAAAAAGAATTATTTCAGAGTCTGTTGCCAATGCTTGGTGGAGGGGTTAGACTGGAGGGCTGCAATGCTGACCTTTGCACTTCCCTAAGTCTCTGATTTGTTTGAGACATGGGAAGTTCCAAATCCTGCTACCTCCTGCTTAAGGAAATGCTCTGACCACAGCCACTAAGCTCTGTGGAGTCTTGATTTCAGCTGGACAGAATGCTGAGTTGGGGATAGGGGACTTAAGAAGTAGAATTCTAATGGAAGCCACAGGGATGCTCCCTTGGGCCACTTAAAAGCTTCCCAAACAAACACATGCACACATGCCCACAGAAGGAAGTATCTACGAAAAAGAATAACCAACTCCAAGGCCCCCAAAGCAATGCAAATCTAAGACAGAATTACAGCTGGAGAACCCCCATTGCTACACACGGCCGCTGGAAATACTGTCCCCCAATCATAGGGTGGCAATCCCAGCTAATTCTGCTCTACATATATACATCCACTCATGCTGGCCATGCCAGTTAGCACTCAAAGAACAGTAACACCTAGTTTTAAAAAAACAGAACAAAACAAAACCTTGCAATCTTTCCATCTCTCTCTCCCTTTAACTCCAATAAGGTCACTACAGCGACATACATAACCCAGCAGGACGACCTGTCACTCTTATGTAGAAGATGCTTCCTGTGTGCTGAGAGCCTAGAAAAGGTAAAGTAGCCATAAAAAAGAATCCCCATCCTTTGCTAATTTCTCATTCTTTAAAGTAGATGCACACATGAACACTGGGCCATCACATGCTAAAATTTCCCATGGCATCTCTAAAAGATGGAAGCAACCTCAGAGATGCGCAGAAAGCAGCTGCCACCCAGTGAGAGCTGAACCCCTCCCGATCCTCAGTCCAGCCTCTACCAAATGTTTCCGTGCCAAACAAAAATGCTAGCTACCTCCAGACTACCTTCAGTGACTCACGATCCACTGGATTCCTTTCGGGGTTGTTCCTTTATCATCCAACTTGACCCTACTACCAGTATTCACAATTTTAGAGTTGATAGATTTCAAGTGGGCCTTTGAGTTATGACCAAAGTTACTACTTCTAACCAACTTGCCCTGAGGGCTAAAGCCTAGTGAAGTGTGGCACCTTCTTGAAAATGAAAGAGGAAAGAGACAAAGAAGTGAGGAACCCACACAGGATTCTTGGAATGCTGCTGGACACCAAAAGGCAGCATTTCTACAAGGGATCTCTCTTGCGGCCCAACAGGATGCCAAGAGGACTCAGCTGCAACGCCATTCGATCCGACAAATATTTACTGGGCATCTTTTGCCAACTCAAATGTATGAAGGATTCTAAACTACATTGATATTAGTAGGATATAAAACAGTGTTGGGACAAAACCCAATAAGCACGTTATAAATGATATAGGGAGACAAGAAGGATGGGGCCCTATGGGATAAACACTTAGCTTACATACCAAGGACAGGAAGATAAATTGGGCAGCAAGAGACTTAAAGTGGTGGTGGCCGGTGGTTTAATCTGGACTCATTCCCCATTTCTTAAGCTGGCTTTTGGTTTAATCAATCACTTTTCTTGACAGTTCAAGTCACAAAAGGAATAAACTAGCTTAGGGGAAAAAAAGCTTCAAGTTTTTATAACTTTTTAAAAATCTTTTTGAGACAAGATTTGGGCTTGTTTGTTTGGTTTTGGTTTTTGTATCCTAAACTGCCCTCAGACTTAGTACAGGTGGAACAATGGCCTTGGATTTCTGAACCACCCTCCTCCAGCTCCAGAATGGCAGGATGATAAGCATTCACCACAATCCACCATTCCTGTATGTAGTGCTGAGGACTGAACCCAGAGTTTCAGGAATGCAAGACACTCTACTGAGTTACACCCTGTACCCCAGCAGTTACAAACTCAGCTCCCGTGCTAGCTATGAATGAATTAGCAAAGCAAACTTCACGTTACCATTTTCTGCTCATTATCTATTGTGGACATCTAATCCAATAATACAAGGCATAAATTTAACCTATTTAATTTAAGGTCCGCTTGCACACTTATCTTCTCACCACACTGTGTAAAACTCAGACAGTACCCGTGTCTCCTTCCCGACTGAACTCCAAGCAGAAGAAGAGATCCAAGAGCATGAAAAGAGACGCGTGTCCACACAGGCAATCCTGACAGGAAACCTGTCCAGCCCAGCGGCAGAAACCGTCTCGAAAGGTCTGAGAAATAATCGCACTGTGATGAAAGGCTGGCAAACCCAGCTCTGACACTAATTGAAAGATTTTGTTATAATTGCCCATACTTTGAAACTCTTCTCTTTGTAGCCCCAAACCGAAAACAGGCCAGATGCACCTGAATACCACATCAACATTTTAAAGGAAAGTTTTTGAATGCTTTAAAATTAATTATGCTGTTGCCCAATTCTGTGACTATACAAAAAAAAAAGACAAGATTATGGGTTTGGACTAGGTGAATGATCTCTTAATCTATTCACTGTATATTATAAAGTTTTACAGATCTGTTGTATTTAAAATTCAAGTGTTCTACTTTGCTTCTCTGTTGTACTAAAACATTGATTAGAAGCCACTTGGGGAAGAAGGGATTCACTTGGGTATAGGTTATATTCATCTTCACTATGAATCAAGAGAGAAACTCAAGGCAGAAACCTGAAGGCAAGGACTGAAGGAGAGACTGTGGGGGTTATTGTTCACTGCCTCACTTTCCATGACTAATTCAGCTTGCTTACAGCCCAGGGACACCTGCCCACAATACACCAGCCCCCTATCAGTTCTTAATCCACAGAATGTCCCACAGACATGCTTATTGACCTGTCTGATAGAAGTAATTCTTCAACTGAGGTCTCCTCTTCTTTGATGACTCTAGTTGATGGAGGAAGGTCATTGGTTAAAAAATATAGAAACTGCCTTGGCCCATTTTATTGGTTAGAACATAGGTGGGTGGAGTAAACAGAACAGAATGCTGGGAGGAAGAGGATGTGAGCTCAGAGACGCCATGCTCCCCTCTCCCGGGCAGATGCGATAGCTCTGCTCTCTGAGGCACACGCGATAAAGCTCCGACCCAGGATGGACATAGGCTAGAATCTTCCCGGTAAGCACACCTTGGGATGCTACACACATTATTAGAAATGGGCTATTCCAGGTGCGAGAGTTAGCCAAGAAGAGGCTAGATATAATGGGCCAAGCAGTGTTTAAATGAATACAATTTGTGTGTTGTTATTTTGGGGCATAAGCTAGCAGGCGGCCGGGGTGCTGGGGACGTAGCCCTGCCGCTCCTACTACTACATCTAGTCTATCTCCAGTTGACAAAAACCAATGAGAACAGCAAGTGTTTTCACAGTTGTTTTCCTAGCTAAGCTGCTATAACAAACTACCTGATTCTGAGCAATTTATAATAAACAGAAAGGTAATAGCTTTCTGCAAGACGCTGCAAGCCCATGACCAAGGCACTGGCAGATTCAGTAGACTATGTTCTCTGCTTGCAAGATGCCGCCCCCGCCCCCTGTGGCTGCATCCTCAGAAGAGAGACATGCTGTGTTTCAGGGGGTGAGGCAATAGAGGACCAAGCAAGCAGAGCATGGAGAGAGGCCTCTGTGGGGTCCATAATTCCACCTCATGAGAGGCAGTCCTCAAAACCTAACCATCCCTCCATGGCTCTGTTTCCCAACAACATCAACACTACTTCAACACCAGAGTTTTGGAGGAGACACAGTCAAACATGGGATAGATGCATTCCACAAAACAGTTATATGAATCAGTTTAAAATCCCTCATATTTAATTCTTCTAATGTCAAGAGTACATTCCATACCGAGAGAATTTTGGCTTCTGCCACTTTAAAACACCACTAATCTACATACAAAACTTAGGAAAGTATGCAAATGTGCATTAATATGCTGTCATTAATGATGCCACAGTTGGTAAGCAAAGGCGGATACGTGATTCAGCCAAGTCATCGTGGAATGTGAAGCACAAGACACTCAAGGGAGCCCAAGAGGTAGACGCTCTGATACCAGTTCCCACCACCTCCTCTGTGAGGTGAGCATGCCTTGGTAAGTTACTCAAAATAGCTATCAAGATGGACATCGCCAGTTCAGGATGAAAAATAAATCAAAGCAATGTGCAAGAAACCACATGATTACTGTCTGGTGATTTAAAAAAATAATAACAACAAAAGGAATGAATTTCCGGAGATTAATTTCTCTAAGAATCTCAAAAACTCAGTTAGTTACCCACTTTTGCTTACAGTACTAAACTGCTTAACATTTCCTGTGTATTTTCTCTTACACAAAGTGCCTGTTTGTCTTTCGCCAATTATTAAACTCAGAAATGAAGCCTGGCTGCCGCATCTCTTTCCCCTGCCCTTTAGACTAAAGAAACAACAAATTATTTTGTAACCTTACCATCAACACTGGGATTCGGGAGGACTGCTTTCCTGATTTTTGAGGCAATGTAGCTCAGTATGGTCTTGAACTCTTCATTGAGCTGAGGCTAGCCTTCAATTTCTCATCCTCCTGCTCCCAAGTACTGGGATTACATGAGCCACCATGCCTAGTTCAGCATTATAATAAATTTTGTTTGTCTTGTGTCGTTTGAGGTGGAAGTCTAGGCCACCCAGGGTAAAGGAGGAGGAAAAGAATAGTTACAGAGAAGCCCAGGAGGTCTGACACCCTGAAAAGCTTTTTATGAGGAAGTACCTGAAATTGTGGGAGTTTTCTTGTGCTTTTATTAGCACATCAGTGCACAAAGTGTCCACATATAAACATAACATCCTGCGATTATATCCACCCTACCTTAACACATTGGTGGGACCCTTCTACTTCCCCCACCTGTTCCCTTTCCGTATCCCCTGATGATCTCCCTTTTATTTTCAGATCTTTGCCCACTAAATTGCACATACGAGAGAAGACAAGCTGTACGCGTGTCTCTGAGGCCAGCTTTTTTCAGGGAATGTAGTGAGCTCTCGTTCCATTAATTTTTTCTGCAATGACAATTTTATTCTTTATTACATAACAACTTGGTGTATACATGCCATGTGTTTTATATTCATCCACTAACAGGCACCTAGGTTGAGTCCGTATCTTGGCTATATAAGTTTGGAGTTTTCCCTTTAAATATGCTAACTGATTCCTTAAGGTGTATACTCGGATGTGATAGATAGATGAATCCTATGGTAGTTAACTGTTCTATGAACATCCATACTGATATCCACAGTGGCTATACTAATGTATACCCCTACCAAAACTACGCTTCCCCTTTCCTCACATCCTCGCCAATATTTGCAGTTTATTTTTTCTTTTGGTAACCATTTTCACTGACAAGAGACAGGCTCTCAATGATCATTTATTTGCAGTTCCTAATAGTTCATGTACTTATTATTTTCATGTATTTATTGACTATTTGAGTTTTTGCATTTGATAGGCATCTAATGTTAATTTGATCATTAATTCATTAGACTGTTTGTTCATTTGGTGTCTATTTTTAATGTATATGACTGCTTTGCTTTTATGTAAATAAGTTTGTGTAGCACTAGGAGAGGACAGAAAAAATCATTGGGTCCCCTGGAACTGAAGTTTCAGGAAGTTGTGAGCCCACACTTGGGTACTGGGATCTGAGCCCAAGATCTCTGTAAGAGCAGTGAACGTGCTTAGCTGTTGAGCCATCTCTCTAGGCCCCTAGTGTTTACTTTTTGAGATCTCTATGTATACAGCATACTAACCCTCTATTGGATAGAGTCCTCCCATTGTCTAGACTGTCTCTTGACTGTCTTTTGTTGTAAGGGTTTTGTTTCTTTAAATCTGATGCAATCCTGTTTTTCAATCTTTGCTACTATGTTCTGGGCTACTAAGGCCCTATTCTGAGAAATCTTGGCATGATTCCTTGTATTTTCATCTAACTGTTTCAAAGTGTCAGGTCTTATTTTAAAGCCTGATCTGTTTAGAGTTGAACCGTGTGCAGAGTGAAAGACGGGATCTAGCCTTTCACAAATGACTTTACTGTTTTCCTAGCAACCATCAACCCAAAAGAAACAACCACATTGCTACAACAGAAGATGTTGGCTGGGTCACAGTTTCAGGAAACTTGATGAAGCATTGTTTTAAACCAAAGAAGATATGACTGTAAATCACAGTGAGTTTAATACTGATTTAATTACATCATCCCTTTTGTAAGGATCGCCATGTTAAATCCTCCTCACCGTTTTACAATGGAAACACACATATACCCACAGGTGCGAGTCTCTCGGCTGTAATTAATGATGTACTTTTATTCTCTATTATTGTGTGGAAAACATTCTGATGGAAGCTAAATGAAGCAGAATCGTTCAGAGTGATGATTCCAAAGCAAAGATTAATGACGCCAAATAGCTCTGCGTTCCTCGGTTCAATTAAAACACTTACAGTCTGGAAAGCCTAAGGGTACCCCGACATTGATGGTTTCCCACTAATCATTTTTCCTTCACAAAAAGCACCTTATCTACCTTCACTGGAAGTAAAGTCCCTGAAATCATCAAGTATACTATACTCTGTGTATAAGTAAAAACCAAAACCTATGTAACAATTTTGTTCTTTGAAGCATCATTTAGCTATCAGGCAAAGCTAAACTCCCTTCGATGACAGAGGGGAAAGGCGAGGAAAACATCCTCTGTAAAGGTTTTACAAAGAAAAATTTTTAGTGCTGGGGACACGCCCCAGCAGTTAAGAATACTTGTTCTTCTTGCAGACGACCCAAGTTTGTTTCCCAGCACCCAGAGGGCAGCTCACAACTGGGTGGAACTTCATTTCTGGGGAAACTAATGCCTCTTCTAGTCTCTGTAAGACTCTCTCTATGTGGTACACATAAACTCACACAGCTATGAACATGTATGATTATTATTAATAATAATAATTTAAAGAAATATATTGAAGTGTCTCACAAGGTACTTTCTATTGCAATTTAACCAAGCACAAAATATCATATAGTTTTGCTAGTGGAACATTCTAGAATGGTAACATTCATAGCAACTGAAAGTAGAAAAGTGATTGACAGGAGCTGGAGGGAATAAGGAGTTCCTGGTTAAACAGTTGCAGAGTTTCACTTTTGCAAGATGAAAAGGAGTCGGGAGATGAGCGATGGCAATGGTACAATGTGGGAATGAGGACATGAAAGGGTTCCCTGCATCCCTCCCCAGTAACCAGTTCCTCTGCTCCGTTCCTGACAGAGATCATCAGAAAGGGAGTCCTCTTCATTATTAAGATGACCAATTTCAACTGGTAGACTGCAGTGCCTCATTCCCAGCGCCCTTAGTGAGTCAGTCTGAAAATTAAGTGTCTAGACATACCTGAAAGCTTGCAAATGGTGAAGGCTGAGAAGGCAACAAGTTTCATTAAACATGGCTAAACTGTGCCTTCACAAACAAATTCACATAGACAAGAACATCTTGGCACATGTTTGTTCTAACACACGTACATCCACACGTTCAGAGATTGGGCTGCCTTTCCAAAGTCAAATTATTTCCAGCTTGGCCAAATGTGTAAGTGAGCTAAAAACTGAATCTTAAAGAAATTAAGCTGTATTATCAGTATGTAGGAAACATTTTTCCTTATTAATTTAAACAGTGTGCCACTAAAGGGAAAACTCAACTTTCTCCATTTGTCTGGCACCATACATCCTGAATCCCTGCAGAGCCCTTGGCGCTGCCTAACCTTCCACCCTGAGGATCCCACACTGGGAGCTGATTTTCCCTCCACAAGAAGGACCAAACACAGGTGTTCTGAGCAACTGTGACTGTGTTCATGTTTTTTCCTAAGATGAGAATCTGGTTTGCTATTTCTGGCGAAAGGGCAGAGAACATTTAAGGTTGTAAGACTAACTTCTGTCTCTTGTGATTGACCAGGCCCTTCTGCAAGCACAGCATCCAGCTTCAAAAGAAGGAAAGGAGTTTTCCTTTTCCAGGATTAAGCAAACAAAAGTCTAGGGTGGGAACATACTCACAGACCTTGGGGCGACGGTTAGGTGGATGTTTAAAGAAAGAAACGAATTAAGAGCACAATAGAACTATTATTGTTAAAGAAAGGAAAGCCAAATAGGACAAGAACCTACAAAGGATATAAAAACTGTTTAAACAAAAATGACACAGAAGAAAACTACCCTGTGAAGATCAGTGGCTTAAAAGGAAGAGGTTTACTACTGGTTAGTTCATGATTCTGAGATGTTTAGGCAAACTATACCAGTATACATAAAGCACTCAAATGCTCCAGCTTAAAAAGCCTCCAGAGTGCACATGCCTTCCCGAGTGCCTCTTGGAGTCCCATAAGGAGGAATAGTAATGTGCATAAACCTACTTGAACTCCTTGCAACAGGAATAGACAGGATGTGTTTTTATATGTAAAAGTCTCTCCATGCCCTAGCATGAGAAAATCCTTCCCCTAACGCCTCCCACATCTACCCCATGCCTCCCCATCCTTCCCCAACACTGACAACTTCTGAGAGGCCATGGCATCTGAACGAGCATGACAGTTTTAGAGTTGGCATCACTGAAAGAGAAATTGCAAGGGGGGTGGTAGGGACGAGTAACCGGAGGTTTGGAGATGGAGAAAAATCATGAACATAGGCAGATCTTAAAGTGTAGAACTGACATGGCAGAAATCATCTTCTTCATATGGAAGAAGTATGTGAAGTTCTTTAATAATTTAGACCCAACCCAGTAATTGACATTATGTCTTAGAACCAGGAAATATTTAGGATACTGGTTGTCCTAGTTTTCTCTCTGTTGCTATGATTTAAAAAAAGCATTCTTACCAAAACACAGCCTAGGAGAGGAGAGGGTTTATATGGCCTATGCTTCCAGGCCACAGTCCATCACTGAGGGAAGTCAACATAGACACCCAAACCAAAACATGATGCAAAAATAATAGCAGAAAGGTGTTCACAGGCTCATGCTTAGCTAGCTTTCATATACAGTGTACAGCCATCTGCCCAGGGAATGGTAGCACCCACGGTGGGCTGGGCCCTTCTAGATCAACCAACAATCAAAACAATTCCCTACAGACATTACCACAGGTCAGAGCAATTCCTCCACTGTGACTCTCTTCTCAGGTGACTGGCCCTAAGGTATGTCACATTGACAGTCAAAGCTGACTAGGACACGAGGAAATATTAAAGACTTTCTGATAAACTATAATGGAAAAACGAACTAAGACTATCAATCTTCCCTTCCTTTTAAAAGTACTGTACTTTATTAACTCTATATTAGTCTAAGAGATAACATTATAAGTCCTCATTATATTAAAGAGACAAGTAGACTAGCTACCAGACTCAGTTCTGGTCAGTGATGAGCTCTCCCACTACTACTGTATTAATGGCTATTTAGCTACCTTAGGCTTTAGAGAACTCCCCTTTAGGGATTTGGAGAGATGGTTCAGAGGCTAAGAGCACTGATGTTTCCTCCATAGGACCCTGGCTCAATCCCCAGCACCCCTATGGCAGCTTGCAACCCTCTGTCATTCTAGTTCTATAAGATCTGATGCCTTCTTCTGGATTCTGCAGGCACTGCACATACATGCTACACAGATATACATGCAGGCAAAACGCCCCTACATATAAAATAAATAAATAAAAATATTTTTACAAAGAAAGGAAGAAAACTCCCCATTAAATTTTAAGGTTGGGCTTGGAATGTGGATCATTTGATGACGTGCTTGCCTAGCCTGCGCCAAGTCCTGGGTTCTGTCACCAATGCAATACAACACGGAGCACAGACGCAGACCTGCACTTGGAAGGTGGAGGCAACACCGTCAGATCATCTGTCTAAACGGTGAGCTCAGAGTTCAAGGCCAACATTGGCTCCATGAGACTGTTTCAAAAATAATCTTTTGCAAAATCAAGGTCTTCCCATCATTTAAAAAAAATAATAAAAAAAAGATGATGGTGATAAGTGACCACTCCACAGGTACTAAGATTTAAGCCAATAGAACCTACTGAATGGCGTGTGGGAACATTGGCGTGTGCCTCATTATAAAGATGGCAATAAAGGCAACACATTATTCTTAGATCGCTAGCAGTGTCTCGTGTAAGCTTTGGGACAGTATTTAAATAGCTAGTCAAGGAAACAATAAAGCTTCCCAAAATACTCTAGGTGTAGTCCAAACTTAGACTAAGTAGGAAATATCAGGGGAATTTTATCTTCTCTATCAAACAATAAACTCTCGGAACTAGTGATACGCAGAGCCAGAAAAACAGGGGATGGGAACTTTGTTCTCTTACTGGAGAGTCAATGTGCTAATAAAAACATTCATCAAAGGGCTAGTAAAGCTTTGCAGTATTGTTCCTTGCAAAGCTTTTTTTTTTAAAGAATAATGTTAAACAATGTGGTAGTTATTGGCCCAAAGTAATAGACTATACTTAAATATCATGACCAATTAAACCATAAAAATGGAGAAAAGTAAAAGTTAGAAGCCAAAGATCCAAACACCAAAGAAGGTAAAATAAATAAATAACAAGATAAACAAAACAACTTAGAAAGGGAAAGTCAGAGACAAATATGGAGGAGGGGGTGGGGTAGCAAAGATTAATAGTCTATCTGCTAGTTCCTTCAAAGCGTTTTGCTAAAGAATTCTGTATACCTGGAGTTACCTCATGAGTTTTCCCATGGGTTGCATGAAGTATTATTTGGGGCTAAATATAAAATGTATACACCAGAGATAGGAAGATGGCTCAGTGGAGAAGAGCGCTGGCTGTGCAAGAAGTCCCAAGTTCAAATCCCTAGCACCCGTGTCAAAGGTCCGACATGGCCACCTTGCACCTGTAATCCCAATGCTGTGGATGACAAAGAGGACCACTGGGGCTTGTTGGCCAGGCAGACTAATTAAAAATTTGAAACAAAATCTGTCAGCTCCAGATTCAAGAAAAAAAAAAAAAAAACAACTGTTTCAAAGGAATAAGATAGAGTGAAACAACAGGACAGCCAATGTCCTCCTCCGGCCTCCACAGCCACAGGTCCTGGAAATGCACACGTGTAGGTATGCAAATAACACATACACACCAATCAAATACACACATGTGTAGGTGCGCAAATAACACATACACCAATCAAATACACACACGTGTAGGTGTGCAAATAACACACACACCAATCAAATACACACACGTGTAGGTATGCAAATAACACACACACACCAATCAAATACACACATGTGTAGGTGTGCGAATAACACACACACCAATCAAATACACACACGTGCAGGTGTGCAAATAACACACACACACACACAACAATCAAACAAAACACAGCTCAGAACTTCTTGCCCAGGTAAATTTCATGGAAGCACCAAGGCCCTACAAGGATGTCACTAGCACCGCAACAAGGCTGCCACACGTGCCCTGCCCACACCATCTCAAAAGCACCGGCTATACACCACGTGACACCAACGGGCTTACTGAGCAGCCTCCAAATTCCCACACCTCCTTGATGCTGCTACTGAGAGCGTCGCTCCCATTTCCAGATATATACAACTTTACAGAGGCCATAGACACGCCCTTAAAGTGACAGCAGGGACTGAGCCCAGACCTTCAGAATGCCAGGGCTGAGGTATGAGCCGATAGCCAGTGCATGTCTGACATCGAAGTCTGCCAAAATTCAAAGAAAAACTTGACAAAGTGCCAAATCCTGGCACTATCTTCAGAGAGCCTGCCTTAGCGCTCTGGGCTAAGGCCCAGGGATCTGCATTCTAACACATATTTTAGGCAATTCTGGTGCATATTGTCAGCATGACACTAAGAAATCTATAGTAAATTTGCCTTTTGAGAAAAAGTATAATTATTGGATTAGAAATTTCTTAACTTTTAACTTAAGCATATGATTATCTCTAAAAAGTAAAAACCACAGGAAATTATTAATTTTTTTCTTTTAGGATGTTTCATATCTTTATATATAGTTATAGAGACAATTGAAATAATATACTTTTAAATGTTTCATAGACATATAAAATGATGGCTTGACATTTTGGAAACCAATTTTTTTTGGAAAGATTCTTCCCCAATCACTAATAATTTCACTTTGAGGGAGGCTTATGACCCTCAGCTAGAGCATTTTTCTTTGAAGTCTTGGTCTGTCCTCTGTACCTTCCAAACATGGATTGTCTAGAATCTTTCAGTTATGTGTCACTGAGGATGAGGGGACACTGTACCAGGATGGTGAGAAAGTCCAGAGTTCATTCTGACAATGCATCCCGCTGTGCAGAGAAAAGAAAGCAAAAACCAAGGAGGCAGTTTCAGTGAAGCTTCAAGAGCTACGTGATTTGGGGCATTAGAAGCACATGGATGAGAACCTCAGCTACCACTAAGAGCACGTGACTGAGTCAGTTTCTGTCAGAGGTGTAGGTAAGAGACAAGGCAACAGAATGGCCGTAAAGATCTCCTCTCACCCATGAAAGTAGCTGAGGCTCAGCTGGCCCAATGAGACGGAGGTAGACTGTCAAAGCACACAGCCTACTCCTTAAGTAGATTCATGATACCATGAATTCATGGCTTTAGCTGGATACTATGTACCAAAGATGCAACATCTATTCAACATAATATCTGGGCTCCAATTATGTGCTAACATGCGTCCGATACTGGGCTAATACATACTGAGGTGTGATCACAATATCTGAACTCCAATTATATCCTGACATTTGTGCCTAATACTGGGGTAACACAGGCGGAGGTGTGCTCTCTGGACCCAAGGAGTTTTCAGCATTTCAGGACAGACGAGTTGTGCCACCTCCTAATCAGGTGTCTCCTAAAGACACAACCAAGTTCCTGAAACTCGGTGGGGGGGGGGGGTAAATTGTAAAGTAGAGAAAGTGACAAATTCTTCAACTGTGCCATCAAATGAGAGCATCTCGGAGACTAAGACACTAATACACAATGCAGTGGCATTCCTTGGTGTCTTTTGGAAAGATAACTAGAAGTGGGCTCTCCAGCCCTATCAACACACAAATAGTTGAAGAGCAGAAAGAGATGGAGCCATGACTTAGGGCACTCAAGTGCATGCTTGGAGAGGGCAGTGCTGATGAGGGGCATGACCTATGGGAGGATTTGCTGTATTCTCCTATTCCCAGAAGTATGACACGGGTAAGTGATTGGAGGAAGAGAGTGGTACCCAACAGACCAGGGAGTAAAAGCATGACCCTGTACTCTCTCTGCATCATTGGTTCCCTAAGAGATGAAAGTCTTTGAAAGGTACATGTTGAGCTGAGTCCAAATATCATCCAGTTCTTACTACTTAGCAAACATGCTAATGATAAAGACCATTTTTGAAGGCATTTAATAAGCCACTGAAACAACTACACTGGTTAAAACAGAGAAGCTGGAGGACTGCCTTCTTTCAACCCTTGCATACTAAAAACCAAAGGAGAAAAAGAATTATTTGGAAATCCTATGGTCTCAGAAGGTACTTCAAAGTATAAATATGTATTGATCTGCACAACCAAATGCAGGGCTGCTATATTTCTACCACTAGATAGATCTACAGGAGGTTTTCAATACCCAGATGTTAATACATTAACATTAATACTACAAATCTTGTTTTATAGAGATTTGAAGTTGACGGGAATGGATCATGAGTGCAAGAACATACTGAAATGTTAAAATCCCTCATGAAGAATCATGATTGCTCTCATTGACTTCTCTACTGACAGTTTACAAACTTGACCAAAAGCAACTTGCAGAGGAAATGGGTGATATCTTTGCTTAACTTCCAAGTGACAGTCCACCACTGAGTAAGCCAAGAAAGAAACCTAGAGGCAGGAATTGAGGCAGAGACCATGGAAGAGTGCTGCTTACTAGCTTGCCCCCAGGTTCATGCTCACTTTCTATTTTTATACATCCCAGGCATACCTCTTGCCCAGGGATGGCACTGTGCCCCTCATCATTTACTGGGACCTCCTGTATCAATTAGCAATCAATGAAATTCCCTACAGACAACCCCACAGGCCAATTCAATTGAGCTTCCTTTTTAATAGGAAGCAAAATAGGATAAAGACACCACAAGAAAACCATTTCTCTTATGAATGTAGATAGAAAAATATTCTAAAATCATAATCAAACTGGCTTATACACTAAATCCAGCAACATTCAAAAATAATTGTGAACTATGATCAGGTAGGACTTATCCTAACAATGAAAAGTTGGCTTATTGTCTGAATAATAATCAGTTAATACCTTTTCATTTCAAGAGAGGCAATAAGAACATTTGACAAGATTCAAATGTCTTGCTAAAACCATTCTCTTTACACTAGGAATGGGAAAGATGGGATTTAACAAATCTACAAAGACACCTACCATTGCAATGAATGACAAAAGACTACATGCTCTCTCTGCACCTGGGAAAAGGGACAACAAAGGGTTACTTGTTTGAAAGCAAAGCGTTTCTTGTTTCTATCACTCAGTTTACCAGTATAATGGAAACTCTATCAAGGACATTGGATTGGATAGGAAAAATAAAACTACTGTTGACAACCTTATGATTCTGTAAACAAAACTGTTAAGGAATCAAGCAGACATTTCAATCCAGGTGATACGTGCATTTGGCAAGGTTTCTGAATACCAGATCAATACACAAAAGGAAACTGCACTTCCATACACTTACAATGAGTGCCCAAAAGTAAAATTATGAAAATAACTATTTACAGTAGCCTCAAAACCCAACAGGTGCAAATCCACCAAAGAAACTACACATTCTGTTTCCTGGCAACTATAAATCATTCAAAGAAGCTAAGATTTGCGTAAATGAAAAAAGAAGTATATTGTTGGATGAGTGATTGATGCTGTAAAATGTCAATATTTCCTCTAAACTGAGCTCCAGATTCAGTGTAACTGTACCAGAAACCCAGCTGATTCTCGTGAGAAACTGGCATGCTCACGTGGTGGTGACCATGGTACCAGCTCCAAAGAAGGAGGAGATGGGGAGATAGAGGAAAGGTAATGAGGGTGAGAGAGGAAGGAAGAGAAGCTGATCCTCAGATTATTATAGAGCTGCAGGGCTTCCAGAAAATTCAAAACTATCTTCAAAAGTAAGAACTAACGAGGGCTCAAATGAACTAGTTTAAAACCTGTAAGAGATCAGTGTAGTGGCACAGCTCAGACAGCAAGCAGAAAGACAGTGAGTTCAACACCTGCATGAGCCAGAAATTCGGGTCAGTATAGGATACAAGACCCCACCTTAAAAACAAATGAAAAAATAAATAACTTACAAGAAAAAACTGGCAATTAAGAATGTGTGGTGTTAATATGAAGATAAACAGCAGTGGACCAGAAGTAAAAGTCTAGAAGTAATATCAAGTGCTGACAGTCAACAGATTTTTGAACAAGTGTCAAGCTAATGAGATAGAAAAAGAACAGCTTGGGACCCCTTTAGCCTCATCTCAAGCTTTAATGTTTAAGATTGAATCCAAGACCTCTATGCTGCACCCACAAACCACAAACAGTCTCTTCAATTAATGGTGCTGGGGAAGATGAATATTCATATGCAAAGCATGATTACAGCGGGTGCTTATCTCGAACCATTTATACAGATTTTATTAAAACGGATCAAAAGCCCAAGTGTAAAAGCTAAGACAAATTATTGTTAGCCAAAATATTGGGAATCCATTTTCATGACCTCAGATCTGGCAATGGTTTCTAAGTCTGACATCCAATCCACAGCTAACACCAAAAAATCATGACATGATCGTGTCTGCAATGTTGCCTTTGGAGATGATCACACAGTGAGTCATACTGCCTTTTCAGAATGGTCCCTTTCCATCGAGCAACATGGATGCAAGTTTCCTCCATGTCTCGTCAGGTTGACAGCCCGTTCTTTGCTCTGACACTTCATTATCTATCAACATTGACTTATACGTTCATATAACACAGGAGGCTTGGGTTGCTTCCAAGCTCTGGCAATGATGAATGCAGATATAAATAGATAAATGCCTCCCAAAATGCTGGTGGAAGAGAAAGAAATAAATAGACAGACAGAATGCAAAATCTTCTTAGGCAATGAAAAGGTTCTGTATGACACTCACACCAGATGCATCTCACCATAAATTTGTCCAAAGTCTTGAGAAACACAACACCAAAGCCTCAAATATTTACTTTGTGTGATAAGGATGCGCCCAGGCATGCTCACTGACTGCAGCCATTGTACAGTTCTTTTGGAACGTGCTGACAGCAGGAAAGACCATGCATAAATGTGAACAGAGAATCCGAGAACTTTCTGTGTATTTCCCACTATTTTCCGGTGACCCAGAAGCGACTCTGAAACAAATCAGGCCTTTGGATATAACGGTGAATTAGGTTTCATCAAAGTTAACTTCCGTAGAGATACTATACCATCAGGTGACCTTCAGAACAAAAGAAAGCATTTCAAAACCACATCTCTGAAAGAGCTTAGCACTGAAAATATATAAAGAACTTCTTAACCTCAGCAACAAAAGCAAACAACCCAATAAAAAGCAAAGGGATTAGACAGATACTTAGCCCTAGAGGATACTCAAATAGCTACACATGAAAAAAGGATCAACATAACTGGTCACCAGGGAAATGCAAATGACAACCATTGGGATGGTCCTTATAACTACTAGGACGGCTATAATAAAAAAAGAAGATAACAATTAGACAAGCATTGACAAGGAAGAGGAAAAACTAGAACCTTCCACAGGCTTCTCATCCAGATGTGGATAGCAGAACCTCTTTGGAAACCAGGATGACAGCTACTCAAGAGCATCCACACAGATTTATCACATAATGTAGAAAGTTGATTGCTCAACATAGACCCAACTAATTGAAAAGAGGTGTTCACGCAAAACTTGTATATATACATTCACAGCTGCATGATTCACAATAGGCAAAAGATGGAAGCAAGCCAAATATCTATCAACACATGAAGGGAAACAAAATATTAGTGGGTAAATGGAGCAGAAAAATAATCTTAGAGGCAGCAGTCCTGAAAATAGCTGTTTTTAAAGAATGGAAAGCTATATCATCCCTATGTGCTGGATGGTGTCTCAAAGCTTCACCCAGAAGTTTATGCACAAGTATTTAATTTTATTTTCAAACACAAATATTTTACCTAAGCCCTACTTCTTCTGTGAATCTGACAGTCTGAGTATAGTACTCAAAATAAAATATAAAGAAATGAAATGTCAAACTCATAGATAGGCCAACACAAGGGTTCTAGCTGATTAAAAAGAATTCCTTTATAAGTTATAAGCAACAACAATAGTTATAATTTGTGAAAAACATGCAACAATTATTTAGTTATATTAAACTATAAAAATACTTCAGTGCTGATTCTAGACTTTAAGGAATATATACAAAACATAAGTAAGGAACTGACTAAAAATTAAATAAGTGTGTATTGTATATGAATATATGTCCCATGCACACATATGAAGAGAATGTGCATAAGAGCATACTCAATATAACAAATGAATATAAATGGAGTAAACACTGCTTTGATTTAAATACCAACCAAACATTCTGATTTCAAACGAGTTTACTTATTGAACAATATAAAAAGTCACCCACTCCTGAGAAAATGACTGCTTTCCCCAAAGATTTCAGAGCTTGCTTGGCACACGAGTACAAAACTATGGGGGGCAGGAAGGCTAGAAGATATTGTAATTAAGTTATTCAACTATGCATTTAAATATTTAAATCAATATATAGCAAACACATGACTCTGAGTGTGTGATTTTAAGCATTGTATACACACCATCTTTGGGATATATATATATATACTATATATATTCATAAACACCTATCTCACATATATGTACACACAGAGAGAAATCTGTAGAGAGGCAGGAGAATAAGTTTATAACCTTATTTGTGCATTCAAATTGGCTGTACTTCAATGTTATTTCTAGGGCAATGAAAAAAAAACAGGGTACAGTGGTTTTATTAAAAGGAGAAAGGAATGTTACAATTTGGAGATTTTTAGATGATTTTATTTGATTTTAAGGCTCATATGTGCCAAAAAAAGACAGATGGTATAATAGGCTTCCATGGTATTTCCATGTATTTCCCCATATAAGTCGGAGAATATACATCCATTTGTCTGTTGTCTGCAAACTTTCTGTAATGGTGAAGGGACTGGGCAGATAATCCCCGGAAGGAATGTCTGACACACAGGAATTTCTCATCCCATGTTTGCTTCCCACAAGCGCACCCTTTCTATCCATCATTACTGTGAACACATTTGTGAAGTTAGGTATTTTCCAAGTCAGAGGGTTCCCAGAAGCAGCCCAGTCCACTTCTCGCTGCTTACGCTTGTCCTTTCTCTCCCCATTGTAGGCTGGCTATCAACTTCCATGGGCAAACTCAATTCCGGTACAGATTTCTGAGATTTGATAATAAAGTCTGCACTTTGTGGACTCTCATCACGTACCCTCTCAACTGTGAAGTTCACAGTCTTCAAGTCTGAGTAGAACAAAGTATCAATCCATTTCCTTCTTTCCAGATCCCGGTGTTTTTTAAGATAAGATTTAAAACCCACGTGGGACTCCAGGATAAAAACTTCAGCAGGTTTTTGACAATAAATCTGTACTCGGTGAATCTTAGCATGCCGTCATCTGAGATGAGGGAATTTTTGTCATAGGGAAAGTTTCCAGGGCTGTATGATTTTGAAGAGAAATGGCGAAATGTCACATTCCATCTTCCCAATGGCTTACAGATATTATATGGTTCTCACTCGCCGTGGTTGTCACTTTTGACATTGGGTATTATGAGAAGCTGTATCTCTCCAGCCTCAGATCTGATTCCAGAAGGAGCCTGAGAATGCTGGGTTGTATTCAGGAGGGTGTTGTTCTGATACTGCCAAGGGCATAGAGTTCCACACACGAACACATGCCCAGGAACTCTCACGCCTCCGTGGGATCTTCTCAGGATCCAGAGTCCCCACCACTTCCATGATGTCATGCACTGTTTCGGTCCTGATGAAATTCAGCTTTTATACACACCCTAGACAATACCTATCTCTCGTGTTCATTTTCTGCCGAATGATCGGAGCTTTTTTTTTCTTTTTTTTTTTTCTTATTTTCCATTTAGTTACAAAAGCTCAGCTTCCATGTAAATTGATGATTGTGAAAAGTCAGGTTCAAACAAATCCAAAAGTTCTCTATAGAGTGAATAAAAAAAGTTCATCGCTGAAGTCTAAACTATTCTTTTCAGCCACTGGCCCTTTAATTGGCACTGGGCACAGTTCTCACAAAATCATAGATTGGACAGATTACACATACACACACACACACACACACACTCACACACGCAAAGACAGACAGACAGACAGATAGACAGACATAAAGTTTTCTCCTAAAGATGAGGGCTAGGATGCAGCTCAGGTGCACAGCTGCTTGCCTGAGATATACAAGGCCCTGGGGTCTCTCCAGTGAGATATAAACAGGGTGAGGGAGATAAGGAGATGGGGGGCACTGGATGAGAAGATGGGGAGGTGGTCACGGAAGAAGAGGAAAGGGATAGGAATGCGAAGGAGAAGGAAGTAGGGAGGGTAGAGGGAAGTCAAACATTCACAGGAAAGAGTGCAGCTGTGATGAGCAGGCATCCAACCTTTATAGAACCTCTTGCCACGCAAGCTTATTCTAAACAAAACGTACTCATTCAAGATTCAATTATTTAACCCAATGTCTTCAGAGAAATTATTTTAGTGACTGAAACAAGGGCTTAGTGTTTCCCTTAAGCTTTTTTTTTTAAAAAAAAAATGACTATTTGAAAATCTTGCTTCTGTTTCTGAGGAAACTGAGGAGGTAACACCTGAAGCAGGAAGCCACTCCTAGTTTCTTTTCCATCCCTGGCTGACACATGTGGTCACTGCTTATTAGCAGAAAAATTACCTTCTAGTGTCATTGGATGTCACACAAATAAGAAAGAAGAGAAAATGTCGATGCCTTTGGCTGCCTCTTCTGCTAACAACAAAATAAACAAAAACCCGCACAGGGCTCCAGACAGGGAGTGTGGCTTGTGCTCCGCTTCAGAAATGGCCAACACAATACATGCTCATTTTGAGGCAAAAAGAGTTTAACAGTTAGATTTGTTAGTCAGAAGTTTCTGCATTCAAATTCCACATCTCTCCCCCTTGGGTAAGTTAGTTCAGCTCTCTGAACCATAGTTCACAACTTTTAAAATTCATATTTTGGAGCCTCATGTGTTCAAGGCTTTTGGGATTGATAGCCAGCCTGGGGGGAACTGTGGAAATAAAAACACAAATGAATGCAAAATATTGAGTCCAGAACTAATTTTACCCCTACAGAGAATCTGAAAAGCTATGCTCAGAGATGGGAAAACTGCCTCGGTAGATTTTAATGAGTTTCTGATGAGTATAAAGTAACTAAGTTTTTATTTTGAGTCCTCATTGGCCGGGTTTACATGGAGAAATGATATTCTCAAAAGCTCAGGAGAGTGTTCCCCTCCAGAAACTCTGCATGTGACTGTAGAACACCGAGATGGGACACTCTACAAGACTTTACCCGTGCTGAGACCCTGTGCCTAAGAGTGCTGAGCTTCAAGCAGTACCAAATGCAGAAGGACTACTGAGCATGTGTACACAGAGGTTGCTTAAAAAGCATCCATTCTTTTATAATTCATTATTATCTAACCATTGCAAGCTATTGAGCACCCCATTCCTGGACTGAAGGGTCCAAAAACTTTAAACAGGAGCTGCTGAGTTTTGCTGGCTAGCCTGTCCCAGACACTCTATCCCATTTGTTTCTCTGTCTCTCTGTCTCTCTCTATCTCTCTGTCTGTCTGTCTCTCTTCTTCTCTCTCTTTGTATGAGGGTGTGAGGTGTGTTTGTGTGTCTTCATGGGTATAAGTGTATATGTGCACATGCATGTACAGATGAGTGTGCTTTTGTATGTGCATGGACTTCAGAGATTGGCCTGAGCTTCTTTCTTAGTTGGACTTGACAACAAACTTGACAACAACTAACCAGAGAAATGTCTTACCTTATATTCTGAGACAGGCTTCTCACTGAGCCTGGAACTCATCAATTCAGCTATTCTGGCTGGCCAATGTGTTGATGGATATTCCTGCCTTAGCCCTCCCCAACACTACATTATAAACATGCTACTATACCTAGTTTTTACATGAATAATGGAGATCTGAGCTCAGGGCTGCATGTTGGTATACCAGACACTTTACTGACTGAGAAATCTTTCCAGAAACATTTTAGCATATTTTAAAATTTCAAATATTTTCCCAAACATGTAACTCCGCAGTATGATTTAAAATATATAAACAATATACACATATTCACATGCTTTTATGATTTAAGCATCTGTTATTGCACAGCAGGTTTTTAAATCAGCAAGTAATTACTTCCCATACTACAGACTTTCAATGCAACAAACTGAGCTTTTTTTGTTATCATTATTATTTTTTTACTTACAGGTACATATAATGCCCTGACACACAAATACACAGAAAATCAGAATTCAACTTTGTAGTCTCTCCAAATAATACATAAAAATTTTTAAAAAGTAAAGAGAGTTTAAAAAAAAACAAAGCAACCACCACCATCACAACAACAACAGCAACATAAAAAAAAAAACTTGACAACAACCAACCAGAAAAATGTTTTCTTCCAAGCTGCAGTTAGCTTCTACCATCAGATAAACACAGAGTCATAGTAGCCATTATTACTATAAGGTGGCCCTTCTGTAGCTTGCTGCCTACCCCAATGCAAACAAAACAAAACAAGGCAAAAAAAATCCAGAAATACTGATTCTAGAAAAATTAGCATTACAGGCAGAAAACTGAAAACAAGTTGGTTTCTATTTATCATACATTAGTGTTGAACTCAAATCTCATGAATTTCAGGGAGGGGGACAGTGCACACACTTTTACTAAAGTCTGAGAAAGGTCCTCACAATTAAGTGCCACTACTGCTTCTGGGGACAATCTTGTGCTGGGCAATGCTAGACTAATCATATACCAGAAATCATAGAGATCATCAAGATCACTAAACCCAGAAGCACCAGGATGCTGAGAGATCTTCACTTAGAGCGGGAGAATTCAACTCTCAGCTAGGTTCCATCTTTACTGGACCCAACAAAGACTTATCCATGTTCCTTCACACTGAATTGTCTAAACCACTCTCAAGTTTCCAAAATTCTTTCTGTCCAATGCCCTAAAGGTCTGCCTATGGACTAATAAATGGTTTCACCAAATCTCATGTGTCTATTTTAATACAGGGCAAGAATGGATTTCTCAGATACTTGGCCAACCCTCCAAGAAAGAGTCAAAGACACTAGTAGCCTTTGTGTTCAAGTTTTGAAATCCACTCAGTAGGCACTAAAAAGTGTTTGGATAGCTAGTTTACGCAGTCCAAAATCATTACACAGCAATCACATATTAACTGGAAACAAGTCTAAGCAAACAAGCAAACATGTTCGTATGCAACACTTATTGCATTCATAGTCTTAAAGTTGTGACATACTAGATGCTATAGGTCCTTAAAAAGAAGTCAATGTTTTTAGACTAGATTAGTTGTGTGAATATTAAGGATATTTTATGATAGATTTTTGATAATAGACTTAATGCATAGTTGTTGAGTCATTTTTTTATAAAACTTATTTCCTTATTCTTTGATGACTTCATACATGTATATTCTAATTTTTTGGTTATTTTCACCAACATCTTCATTACTTTCTCTCCTTCCTGCTACCCCTGAAGTTGCCCTTCTCAACAGTCTCCCCATCAATTTGATGTGTTTTTTTTTTCTTTTTTTGAGTCACTGGGTTTAATTATGGCTGTCACATGAGTTGGGGGTTACTTATCAGCAACTATACCACCAAAGAAAATGTTTCAATGATTTTCAAAAATAACTTTGTCCTTCTATCAATTGCCTTAAGTTCATGAAACTTTTACAATACAAAAATCCTTCAACTTAGAAAACACAGCCTATTATTCCCCAACCAGAAGAAGACTTTTACCATTTTATTGAATTGCTAGAGATACGTGCAGAATCCCTAACTCTTCAGGCATTCCTTTCAGCTGGTCCTATACCTAGACACATTCATGAAGACGGCTGGTAGCCTCTCAAGGCCTGTCAGTTGAATGGTTGAAATCTGTGCTCTTATTTGAGCAGATTCAAATAAGGGAAAACTGACATAATGTCTAAAGGTTGTTCATCAATGTTCCAGTGAGAGTCACAAGGAAACAGAAGGCAATGTAACAGTGCAAACATGATGAAATGCTAATAATTGAGGCGCTCTTGCAATTAATTTCTTATCAACTTAAAATTACTTCTCAGTAAGAGATTTGAAAAATTATCTCACAGTTTTTATGCCAAGGCTACAGGACGTGGTATAATTTCATCCAGCGGTTAAAAAGCAATCCAAACGTCTTCTTTTAATTAACTAAATGGTTGTACCATTTGAGCAGATCACGAAGGATTTTCTTCCACAGTGGCCACTTAAAATGATGAATTGTTCTAAAAAGCTTTGTGGTCAAAGATGTTAGCTGGGTACCGAGAAACATCGTCAACAGCACAGCTAGAAAACATATATTCCATGGTGGTGCACTTCTACACAGAAAAAAAAAATCCAGGAGAAGGTGAGCACTAGTCAAGTGATTAGTAACAGATGACATCCCAAGTAGCCCAGGATAGCCCACAGGGGATTCTGAAGAACTAAGTACATACATGTGGGGGAAATGTACCTATAGAATAATAAGGTATTTCTATGACTTGGTAGATTTAAAAAAAACATAAATAAATCAACTGATTTGAAACTAATGAGACAGCCTCAACTTTTAATTCCATCTCACAGGAGGTGGGAAATGAAGAGTCTGGATTAAGAGGTCAGTCTGGGCTACACAGCAGCTCAAAGACCAGTTGATCTTAGCTACACAATAAAACTGTCACTCAAAAAAAAAAGAAAAAAAAACAATACAGAACTAAATAACAACAACAACAAAAAGCCAGGCATAATAATAGTGTACACATGTAATATCAACTGCTAGTAGGGAAAGAACAAGAGAAGGTCAAGGCCTATGTTTTAGGCAAGCCTGAGCTACCAGAATCATTATCTCAGAAAGAGAAAGACAACTCCAAAGTAACTCCTAATACCTAGTGGTGAACCAGTGTACAACGGTGCCTAATTCCAAAGGCTCGGTCTACTATGTCTATTACAGTCTAATACTATAAAAGAAAGTTCAGAAATTGCATATAACTCACGAACACAGTACCCAGGGTGTCACGTTAGATAATGACTCAGAAACAAATGGTCGCTAATTAGAAGCACATGAGGTTAGGTGAAATCCAATAATGTAAGAGACTCTAAGAAGTAAATTTAATCTTAGAAAGGTGAGAACAATTTTCCAAGTGTTTACAATTATCTCTTCAAAATGGATTGTAAGGCTTCCTCTGTCCTTACGAAACTCCAATCACACATCCCATACAGAGCAACAAAATAGAGATGCAGGCGGAAATTTACCAGATGACATCCTCTCAGGGCCTGTGAGTCATCGCAATTGAACACATTTTTAGTACATCACTTCGGCGATTTGTACATTTTGTTTCTAGACAGTGTCAAGTGGGGCATCATTCTTTCTCTGAGGACAGGTAGACGGCTTGATAAGTGATTAAATTCCGACTTTGCAATGGCCAATGTTTATTCAACCGTAACTTTGCAGTCTGATATTTCTATATACTCACGTAAATTGAGATTCATGAAAATGCGTAAGACATTCAATTTTCACAGCTTTGTCCTCGGAACCAGTCTGTGGCCAGGGCTATTTATAGCTCACCCCAAGTTTTCAGTGACCGAGACCCAACTTTCTTGAGTGAGCCTGATGACATGCTTCCTGTGTGTATCGCTAGTGTCCTGAAATTTCTCTGTGAATAGTATCACCATTTTGCCTGCCTTCCACACTGAAAATACATCACGGTCAGTAAATTTCTCTCAAGAAACCTTTTTCCAATAGGGGTGCCATGATAGATAACCATAATCCAACACATGACTTGGGAAGGAGAAACATGAGGATCGGAACTCTAAAGTCAGTCTCAGTTACAAGGCAAGTTTGAAGACAACAACCTCAGGTACATGAGTCTAACCTATTAGAATTTAAGTTCATCAATATGTGCATATTCGCATACACATTGTATCCATACTTAAATCAGACAACTTCTAAGTTTGCAGCAAAGCAACAAAAACAACAAAAATGTCTTTTTAATCTTTTAAACCAAAAGAGAAGTAATAAGAAGACAGAATGCACAGAGTGCAGGCTCTCCTATTTTGGGATTGTTTAGAAATGGGCTAGGTCCCCCCTCCCCGCATATTTGCTCAATGGCAGGATGTGCTTTTTTTTTAATCTAACTCTTCACCCATGCACATTAATGTGTGCTTTTAATTCTTAGAGTTTGTATTTGTTAAGGCTGCAAGCTGCCCAGGTAATCCACAGTGGGCTGGTCACCCTTTATGCTCCGGCCACTCTCCAGGCCCAGGCATGAGAAAAGCTAATGACTGTTGTTTTACTAATAAGAGAGAACTGCTTTTTCTCTAAATAAACCAATGCATGTAAAATGATAATGAACCCAGTCAGTGGGAGTAAGAAGACTCCCTAATGCAGGGATAGCCTGGGTAGCACAGTGACATTCAAACCAGGCTGAGCTGTGTAGGGAAATGCTACAGAAAATAAGTAAGTATATAAATAGTAAATAAAAATAAGATAGATTTCTCGAGTAATTATAGTCCTATTCCCTTAAGCAAGTTGTAAATAATTAATTATACAGTTGTGATAATCACATACCACCTAAGAAAAGAACTAATATGTTTAGTAGTTTCAGAATTCAGAAAGTAGGACTATTCCTAGGAATCCAGTCATGAGTTTTACATATCCAAAAAAGAGGACTGCTTTGTTTCAGACCATCTCTAACTAGACTATAATTTGTTTATTTTTTAATACCTAACTGATTAATGAAGAAAGATAAAAAGCAAGGCCAAAGCAAACATAATTATATTTTTATTATATGTGATACAACGGAGTCAACAACATTACACAAAACGTGAAATAGTTTGTCAAACTACATCCCTTTGTCCACAGAGTATATGTTCAAAGTCTCTGGTGTATGCCTGAAACTGTGGGAAGTATAAAGCCTCAAGTAAACGGTGTTTTGTTTTGTTTTTTGTGTTTTCTCTAATACAGTCCTATAGTATTTAATTTAAAAATTTTTAAAGTTAAAGATAATAATAGTAACTAGTAAAATAGAGTTGTAGCAATATTCTGATATTGAAGCTGTCATTGTGTATCTCTATTCTCATACTGTGGGCCAAAAAGCAAAATAAGGTTGCATGACTGTTGATTTTATCTCATCACCACATCTGAGACATGGTAGACACTCAAGCCTTCACCTATACCTTACCTGTACGTAGGAAAGACTTTCACTGCCTCAGGAAGTTCTAGACATAATCAATTCCAATACAGTCTTTTTTCAGCTTCAGTTTAAATTAATTGTAAACTGACCATTAGACAGTAAAAAAGAGTTAAAATATAATTCAACTTTTTGAGAAATTAACCTAAAAATCATGATCCACTTAGCATTTTTATAGAATTCCACTTCATTGTAGTGAACACTGTGCTTCAAGTTTTAAATATTTAGATATCATTCAAAGCTAAGCAGAGTGGAGTATACATATAACTTCAGAACTTGGAAGTGGAAGCAGGAGGGTCAGGAGTTTGAGGCCAGTGGTGCCTAAGTACCTGTCTAAACAAACAAATAAAGATAAATTAATTAGCTAATGTCTTTGAAATATCCATTTTCTTAACAAGCAATAATGACTTTTTCTGCATGCCTAAAGCAAACATGATCTGTATGCACAAAAACTCTACACTTCATTGCTTATGGAGACCATGTGTTAGCCTTGCACTGGGGCCAAGCATGCTCTGTCATGCTTGTACTTCCAAGTCTAAGGCAAGAGGATCGCAGGCTCGAGGCTAGGATCTGGGGGACAGAACAGGAGCTTGTTTAAAACGTCATAGAAAAACAAAACGAAAGGTCATGAATACTATTCAACAACTGGATAATTATTTTAATCTTTTAAACATATGTCCATGGAACACCTGGTTCAACAAACATGGCAAGGGTATTTCCTTCTTGAAATGGCACACAGAATCTTAAAAAAAAATCTTAAACAAAAAGCCTTTGGGACACTTATAGTACTGACTATGAATATAAGAATATCGAGAGTTTTAAATCATGGGAAATGGTAACTTTTACTAAAACTCATATAAAGTTGAGAGTAAAACGGAAGTACATGGCTGTTTCTATAGAAACAGAATATAATTCTAGATGCCATATGCAAGAATTAATGACAATAGCTGGGGCAGTTTTTCAAAGAGGTTTGGGGTGAAAGCAGGAGAATTGGGTGTTCAAGGTCATCTTTAGCTTGGTTTAGCTAAACTAAGTTTAGTCCAACCTGGGTAACATGAGACTCTGTCTCTAATAAACAAACAAGTAAATAAATGAAAAGAGGAAAGAATCTAACAGCATTTTAAAACCTTTAGGTCGTGGTCCCTAAAATGACTAAGGAATATGACCGGAAAGCTTCAACCTACCCTTATAATATCCATAACATTTTCAAAAGGAATTGGAAATTAAGGTCTTTAAAGGTAGATATTCTGTGAGTCTCTGGAGGCTTAAACCTCTGAAAGCCCTGCCTGTTTCTGAAGCATTTCTGTGGGTTAAACTAGCCAGAGGGAGCCTCTGGCTGGCTCACACCCAGCACTTCCTGCCTCACCCTCAGTTCAAGTTGCTTCCTGTGTCTGGACAGCCCTTCCTCTCCTCCACCCATACAAGTGGAACCCAGCCTTCAAAGGGCGGCCCATTGGCCATCCCTCTACAGAGCATCTGTGGGACCTCTGGTAGGGATTTTCAAAGGTGTCCAATTTCCAGTCCTACAATTCTCATCACAGCCTGACTTCAGAAGTAAGCATGTACTCTATACCCAGCTCTGGGGTGGAGGGAAGAAACTGAGTCCCCCTGATAACACCAGCTACCAGCTCTTGGCCTTGCAGTATGCCAAGCCCTGAAATGGTCCTTTGTACAAGCGAATGGAATGGCTCAGAAAATACAAAAATCTCTGTCATCTCCATTTTACAAACGATGAGGTGCCCAGAGGATTAAATAGCCAACTAAACAAATCCTAGGAAAACAAGATTCTAAATCCTTTTTCCCCAGCCTCACCGACGATGTTGCAATCTGTTGGTCTCAGCTTAGTTGAATGAACTGGGATCTTGCTGGAGAGGCCAGGGAGGTGAGAGACATGGCTAAAATAAGAATAAGCCTCAGGGTAGAGGGGCAAGGATCTGTCATCTACAAATAGAACATGAGAGAACCACAGGAAGACACTGGCTGCTAAGGATTCCAGCCCTGCATCTCAGATAGATTTCAATGACCTAACTTCCCTCCAAAATGACTTTTTGCTTTAGCAAATGTTTACAGATTTTCTAATTCAGTGGACAGTGAGAATGGGGCACAAATGAGGAAAGTTCTGTACTTTGGAGAGAAGTCTGAAGATGTCTTTGAAGTATTCCTAAAATTCTCTACATGTGAAACTCAGCCTACAGTTTTTCATAACAGACAACTTACATTTGTTTTATGGGAATTAAATCATACTATAACATCCTTTGCTAAAAAAAATTAAACGAATGAGCTTTCTTTGAGATCTATATACCAATCATCTTCAAAGGATTTTTTGTTGTTTGTTTTTGTTTTGTTTTTTCAAGACAAGGTTTCTCTGTATGGTTTTGGCTGTCCTGGAATTCACTCTGTAGACCAGACTGGCCTTGAACTCTGCGTGCTGGGGTCACAGGTGTGTGTCACCACTGCCCAGTGAAAGAATTGTAAATAATACTGTAGAACTTGCTAGTACCATCTATTTTCAAGTGAAAGAGTCCTTGATCCTCTGTAGATTTTCAGAGGTTTTAGGAGCGGGATCCAAAGAGAGACAAGAAAATCTATCCTATTAGGGTTTCTGTTGCCTTGATAAAATGCCATGAACAAAAGCAACTTGGAGAAGAAAGGGTTTCTTCTATCTTAAAACTCTCAGGTCACATTCCATCGCTAAGGGAAGTCAGGACAGGAACCTGGAGTCAGGAAGCCATGAAGGAATGATGCTGTCCAGTTTGCTTTCATGCCTTACTTGACTTGCTTTCTTATACAGGCCAGGGCTACCTATCAAGGGGTGGGACCACCCACAGTAAGTTGGGCCCTTCCATATCAATAATTATTCAAAAGAATACCCCACAGATTTTTCCAGTAGGCCAGGCTTATGAAGGCATTTTCTTAATTAAGATTCCCTCTCTCCAGATATGTGTCAAATTGACAAAAACCAACCAACACACATTCTAACAACAAAGCACTCTGACGATCTGTGATAGTCTGGAAGTGTCCAATTAACCACTCACCCCAAGGAACATAATTTTGTTGAAGGGTTTCTAAACATTCAACAAAATGCGGTGCACAGAGAAACTTCTGTGGCAACAAAAGAGAGTCTCTCCACAGTGCTCTAAGTCACTCACCAAACCAGGAACAAATTCTTTGGAGAAAGCTGGAGAAAGCCTGTGCCGTATATCCTCTCTTTTACTGAGATAAGCCTTCTGAAAACCCTCAATCCAGAAGACAAAGACTTTTTCTGAAAACCTAAGCATTTTTTTTCTAGTTCTAATTTGTTCAATACTGAAGACTTTAATCATTCATACCTGGGCAAGATTTTAAATTATATGTAAGTAATACTTGTCCTTTTCAGCAGCAACACATGCTTTTTATAAAAGTGAAAAGCTATTCTTAATTTAATATGTTATCATAAGATAGGACACACATAAACTTCATCCCATGGACCACATGGACCCCATAACCTGTTCATAAAGCCTGGACCATACAAACAGATTTTTACACTTTAAAGATTCTAAATAACCAGAGAGAGAGAAAGAGATAGGGAAAGAGAGACAACATTTGGCCCTCTCTATCTGTGGTCTCTATGTCCTATAATCCAGCCAACCATGGAACTAACACGGATTGATGCTAACTCTGTACAGATAGTTTTCATTGTAGTTACTGCATCAACCTGCAATATCCACACTGTATTATGGATCAGAAGATACTGTAGATGATGTAACAAATTGAGGCAGACGTGTATAGATACTACCCGAGTCTGAGATCCACCTCCTCAAAGATTCCAAGAGACAACTCTGTATATTATGTGTCTGTGGAATCTTTACATGGCAAACCCTAAAACGCCACTGTGGGGCACATCTGGAACAGTCTGTTGAGTTCACCACCGAAACAGACCTGTTTGTTTGATACTGCTGTGTCTGAGTCATACTGTACTCCGTGTGGCCAGAAGGACTCAAAGAGACCAAGGAGCAAGTGGATAGACTTAAAATTTCTTGACTGGTATTCACTGTAGAGCCAGCGCACCTGTCTGAGATGTCAGCATCCCGTCAACTGTCTTCAAGAACTGATCTACTCTCAGGAGGTGAAGACACGGGTCCAGGTAGACAGATGCTCATGTCACCACAGGGTAAAGGTACAAAGACTTCCCCACCTCGATCCCCTTTGTTCAGGACACTCATCCTCACTCAGTCCTGTAGGTAGACACAGTGTTCCTTCCTGGGTGCCTTCTTTAGTCCTCCATGTGAACAAGGTTGGCCCCACCCTACAATGCTTTCAGAGTAATCTATACAAAATGTTACTACCCAAATTACTGTGTGGGTTTGAGATGTTTTTGATTCCTTTTCAGAAATTAGATTTTCAAGGAAATGTTCCACCATGGGCAGCCATCATCCAGCAGAATGCCTTCCTCTTCCTTGTGGTGCATTTATGAGTCTCCTTTGACTGCCCAGGAAAACACCCACAATCTTGGCGGCTAATAACAGGAATTATCCTATCTCTAGAGAACATCGGCAAGGCCATATTTCTTCTGGAAGCTTCAAGAAAAATCTACTTTTCTTTGTGTTAGCTTCTGCCGGCCATAGGCACTCCTTGGCACTCTATGGCCTGTGACCACATCACACCAAGCTGATCCTCTGTGGACCCATGGACTTTGCCTTCTAGCTCTAAAAGATGCTTGATATTGAACTTTTCCTGGACTGAAAAATCCAGAGCATTCTCCTCCCAAGATTCTTAATTATATACAGAGATTTTCTCTACTCTCCAAAATAAGTGGACACTCACATGCTTCATGAATTTAGGCACAGACATATCTCTGTAAGGATCTAGTGAGTATTCAGTAACCATTTCTAATCTTGAATCTAAATTAAGTGAACTTACCTTACAGAAAAACTGAAAAGTAAGGAAAAATGAAAAAAATGAAAAAGGAGAACTCACTATATTTCTTTCAGGTATCCTGTTTCAAAAGGAACTACTAAGGTATAGAGAGAGTGTTTCCACCGCATTTTCTAGTTGAGAGCTAGAAATGACTGCAACGACGCTCTACAGCAGACTCATGGAGACCGTCCCTTGGTCCAAGAGGCAGGAGTGTGGGGTTGTATGTTCTTCCTCACAAGGGAACACTCTCATTCACGGTTATTTTGTCAAGATTTGTTCCAAGTGAGTTTTTGATCTCTCTAAATGGTCATGAATGTTTACAGTATGTGAACTTCTACTTAAGGGGTAGAAACTCAAACTATGAGGGACTCACCCTTAAAGAAAAATGTTACCCAAATGTTAAAGCTGTATT